>NC_135867.1:22143141-22449391 GCF_031162955.1 Sander vitreus
GCTTTAACGCTTGGTGTGTATTTGCATACTGATGACGCTAAAGCTTCCTAAAGAGTCTGCAGCATTTAGATTCATGACAATGACAATCATTAGGAATCCCTGAATACACACTTTGTTTATGTGTGGGCTGGTTTAGAGACAAACTTCAATACATACATCCCGACGAGGCAAGCAAATGTCGGTACACACATTTTCTCACATACGCAAACAAACACCAAAGCCAAAGATGGCTGTGTGAAGAGCAGCTCTGCTAAATTACAGTCATGCTACCATCTCTCCTCCAGTTGGTGCTGGTCATGTTGAAACAAAAGAGCATCAGAGCAGATCCCAGTCCTGCTAACGGATTGATATTGAGTCATTAGCATTGTGGTTTAAAAGATAAAATGAAATGAAAAGTGGATTTGACACTGTGGTGCTGCTAAATTGAATCTCCAGAAAAAGAAGAAAAATCAGACTGAAGGACAAAAAAAGAACAGATGCTCTGCTGCAGTTTCAAGCTTTCACAGTTGCTTTAAGCTACTTCAGGTGTTAGGAAACAATAGCTAATGAATATCAGGTGTGCACAGCAACATCAACACACATGAACACCCAATGCTTTCAAACATCACGTAGCAGCTTTAGAACATTTCAGACAATGCACTGTTCAAGAAAGGTTCTACTGATGGCAAACACTTCCTAAAGAAGTAGGATGCCCCAATATTTATTTTGAATTTTTTATATTGTCCATGAATGAACTTGACCTTAATGGTTCTTTTTCATTTTGACAGAGAAAGTTGCAAAGTGGGGGTAGTTATTTCAGGTGTCCAAAAGTTCCATTAACTTTTGCATGGACAATGTTAGATGACTAAAAGTTGGGGTACTTTCAAGGCTTGAATAAGCATGAAAGTTAAGTTTCCTCTTAAATCATCAGTGTAAAAGATGAGCAACTGCAGTAAAAGTCAGTGGTACAAGCTTGTGTGAATAAAACATGAAGCAATGAGGTTAACTCCCAAGGAGCATTTCAGTAAGAAGCATCCATCCAAGAACATGATTAAAATAAAGATTTTAAGTTTACGCATTTACTGTTGGGAAAATACTTCCAAAACCAGCAGCTCCTCTACTTTGGCATCTTTGCACCAGTTACCCTACGTTGTCAGCAGCTTTCACATGTGAAGGAGCGGGAATATACAAGAGTATAGCTGCACTTTAACATAAAAAAACAACTAAAAATAAAATGTATTCAGAATAAATTTGGGTTAAAAAAAACAAACCATTTTTTTCCTTTTCTTTGCAAGTTGTTGTCTTGCTTGTACCGTCTAGTAAATGGGATGTTTTTGAAGCCAAGTGTAGGCCATGCTGAGTTGAGGGGAAAATAGGGCCATCATTACAGAGATGATGACTGAACATAGACAATAAACGTGTAAAAAGTGTGTGTGTGTGTGTGTGTGTGTGTGTGTGTGTGTGTGTGTGTGTGGCTTTATACCGACAGACTGTGTGTTTTTGTTGGATGGATTGTGTGCAGCCAACGCTAGAGGCCAAACAAAGGAGAGTTGTTTATCCATCTTTGCTTTCTAGACACTCCACTGCTGCACAACAAGCCCACAATAGAAACTCACATTCAAACACACACACACACACACACACACGCACACACAGATACAACTGTTACTTGGTTCATAGCCTTGGCAATATTTGACAGGGAGTATGTGTGACTGGCTTTGATTGTGCATGACAGAGACATTGGCGTCACTGCGGTCATAGGACGCATGTGTGTGTGTGTGTGTGTGTGTGTGTGTGTGTGTGTGTGT
This sequence comes from Sander vitreus, assembly GCF_031162955.1. Lineage (NCBI taxonomy): Eukaryota > Metazoa > Chordata > Actinopteri > Perciformes > Percidae > Sander > Sander vitreus. The sequence goes on from NC_135867.1 coordinate 22,144,929, forward strand.
GTGTGTGTGTGTGTGTGTGTGTGAGATGAGGCTGAACACAGGTGACACTTTGCTTGTTTGCTTGTATGTTGATTCAAATGGAGGTGTACCATTAACCACATTCAGAGAGGGAGTTGGCCATCCTGATAGATATTTCCTGCCTGACAGAATGAGCTACCCTCCTTTTAACCACATTTATCAAGGAGGTAGGCCATTCTGTTAGACATTTCCTGCCTGGCAGATAGAGCTACCCTCCTTTTAACCGTGTGTGTGTGTGTGTGTGTGTGTGTGTGTGTGTGTGTGTGTGTGTGTGTGTGTGTGTGTGTGTGTGTGTGTGTGTGTGTGTGTGTGCATCCCAGGTTTGGTAAACAATAGAGAAAGACTGAGGATGCAGTTGCAGATGCACTACCCAACACACTTACACACACAAACTGATGAAATTGTCCCACCTCATTACCCCTTTTACTGTAGGATGAATTTGACACAAACAACAACAACACACACACACACACACACACACACACACACACACACACACACACAGTGTCTCTCTCTCACAGAACCACAAACCACATACTGGGTCCTATTATTTATTATAACAACCTAACGCTTACGCAGTGTGTGTGTGTGTGTGTGTGTGTGTGTGTGTGTGTGTGTGTGTGAGAAAGCATATGAAATGAAATTGAGTGAAGTTCCAAAGTAGAATAAACCAGAATAAAGCTTTTTGATCAATATCTGAGCGGAGCTGGACACAGGCAGCGGGCTGACAAACAGAGAGAGGGTGTAAGTTGATTATCTGTGAGCTCAGGGATTATCCCTCGCCATTCATCCTCTGTACTGAATCCTCATCACCTGGCTAGAGAAATAACTGAGAACAAACACTCCTATCTAGGAATTAGATCTAGGACGTAAAGCACTACCCCTCCTTGGTCTCCCTTCTGCTCCTACTCCCTGTCTTAATTTCTTTGTTACTCTCTATTTTGTTTCTACCCATCTATCCCATCCTCTGGCTGGTGTGGGCAGCAGGGAGGTTCAGATTTCAGATTGCTGGCATGACAGTGACATCAAGGCTGTGCCAAGCCTACTGTGCCTCACATCATCAGAGAGAGAGAGTGAAAGGATACTGGCAGTGTGACACACAGATCGCTCATGCACAAACACTAACCCAAAAACAAACACGTATGCAAACAGAGGGACTAAGACAGTTTGAACTGGCCGTGTGTATGTGTGTGTGATGCATGGCTCAGCAAGGGAGTGTGTTTGCCAGTCATATCAGAGGGAGCACAGCAGTCCCAAACCTGCCAGTGATGCCTGACATCTTTATCCGGGCAGCCTGCCCGCTTCACCCAAAACCCACCACCCATCCAAGTCACCTTGATCAGGAGGGAGATCACATATCAGGGCTTAATCACCGTGCACATGGATACTGTGTGTGTAGACGAACACACACACACACAGAGAGAGAGAGAGAGAGAGAGAGAGAGAGAGAGAGAGAGAGATCCAAAATAATCCCCAAAGATTCAAAGTGTGACTCATCTATTTATTCCCTTGAGAAAACTGGACTTTACAGTTTATCAACAGTTACACTTGAATTTGTACTTTGGCAGCAAAATGTAAAAATCATGGAAGATAGTAACAGTAAACCACGCAATCAAACTTAGAAAAACAAAACTGAAACTTAATTTTTGTAGTGGAAAGTAGCCTTGCACAGCCAGCCCACAAATTAAGCTCTGTTTATTGTGACCTGGCACAATCAGACAGAGGTCAGGGAGTCATCAGTAACTGTAGACCAAAGTGACATTGCAAGAAAATGGACGATCCAGAGCCATAAACACAGTTAAATTAAAATTTTTAATTACAAAGATTTTTGTCATCCAAACCACTTCTTTCAAGCCTCAAACTGCTCGACTCAGTGGAGTCTGAGTGTCCTTCCAGATCAGCTCGAAAAGCTTGCAAGATTTAGCACAAATTCAGACCAAGAACAGCCCTGCATTAAAACAGCACAGGGGGCTGCGTTGGTGGGGGTGTGTTGGTCAAGGTATAGGTCAGACAGTGAAATACGATCTAGAACTATGTTCAGTTGGAGTAACAGATTAATATGTTTAAAGGCTTACCAGACGCCACATCATTGCGCAATGGCTTGTAATACTCACAGGCAGGATTTTACAACTCTGGAAAGTTATCACAGCAGTATTTTATATTTCACAACAAACTGTGTTGACCATGCATCGTTTCGCCCGAGCCACCTGCGCTGACACACTGGCTCTATTTAAATGAATGAGGGCTTTTTCACGCAGTGCTAAAGTCAAACTGTATAACTGACTGCAGTACTGTATGAATGAAGATGCAGTAGATTATAGCATTTTTATTACATTTCAAATTGTAACATTTTATTTCTCTGTTGCAGCCCCAATTTATGATTCTGACAGACAAAGCAAAATATGAATTCTTGCCTGATGTAGCTTAAAATAGTGTGCAATGTACTGCACGTGGCATGCTAGTGGTTCTGCGAGCTTATACATAGGCACAGAAGTGCTTTGAGCTAAGTGCTAACATCAGCACGCTAACATACAGACGTTTATAAGGTACAGTATTGTTTTGCCATGTTCGCCATGCCTTGTCTTGCCTTAACAGCTGTGCATCAGTACAGCTGATGCTGGTGGGAATATCATTAGAAGTGCAGGTATTAGGAGAAGTAAAAACTTTGACCTGCTGGTACAAAGTTAGTATGATTCATCCTCTGGGGACCATTCATGTCCTTGAATCCTCCTTGTAGTTATTGAGATATTTCAGTCTAAATCAGCATGGCTACAAACTACCTCAGGCAGCCATCTACCATCAGGTTCTTGTACTGTAGCTGCACAGCAAAATGAACTCTGAACAGCTACACTGCTTTTTGATCTGCTTCTACTGGCTACCCGACTGTGTGTAGACAAGCAAATGGAGAGGTGGCTGTGCAAGTTACTGACTAAAAAGCTGCAGGTGGGGACATACGGGGATATCATTGTTATTTATCAGTTCCTTATGGCTTGTCTAACACACCTGGGTACAGGTGTGACAGAGCTGCAGGCGTAAACACACACGCACATACGGAAACAAAGAGGAAACATTCCTACACAGACACCCTTCTGCAGACAAACCCACAAGGACCTGACACACAGAGTTGCTGTTCTGTTAGGATTTTGATATGCAATGATGGGAGTAAACATTAAAGGGGTGACAGAATGCAAAACCGATTTTACCTTGTCATAGTTGAATAACGACAGTTCGGTGGGTAAATAGGACATAGTTGACGTAAGCATCTCAACTCCTAGTCTTTGTCACGCCCCAACATTTGCATAGGCTACACCACTGACCTGAGGTCAGCTTAGTCTTCTGAATCTAGCTAGGTCATGCAGATCTCCAGAGGTCCGCTATTTAATTACTAAATTCACTTCTGAGACTTTTTTATGGGAGAAATCAACTATGTAGAGGTCAAATATGGGCCGTTTTACGAAAATTGATGGCTAATTGCAAATTTTGTCCGACTGTGTCGCAGTTCAGCAGGAGCTCAGCAGGCTACGTGACAGCGGCCGGTGCTGCCTCGCCGCCCGCCGTGTCCTACTTCATAGACTCCGGCTCGCTGTGAGCTAGCTGGATCTCCGTCACAAAGGGAAGCCCGCAGCGCTCCATACCCGCGCAAAGTCACCGTTTCTGGGTTACTGGACTACAAAATGCCGAGGCCCTGATGGAGCTCCAGGGCCTGCAGCTAGCCGCGATCTTTACTCATAGGATTGAAGGGACAGTAGCAGCTAACTAAATCCCTAGCTAATGTTCACAAAAATGCATTAAATTGCAATCGGACACCATTGTTAGCTTTATAAAACCTTGGGGTAGATGTTATACAAGTGGCGTGACGAAATTCAAACTGTAAATATACTCTAGTTATGCCCGCAGCTGGCAGCCAGCCAGCTCTGCGGAGCCCCGGTAGTCCAGTAACCGAGAAACGATGACTTTCACTGGGTATGGAGGTTGCCGTTTTCTCGTCAGACTGTGTGGAGCTCCTAAAGTCCGACACTTCTTACCAAATTTGCAATTAGCCATCAATTTTCATAAAACGGCCCATATTTGAGCTTTATATAGTTGATTTCTCGCATAAAAAAGTCTCAGAAGTGAATTTAATAACGAAATAGCAGACAAACAATGTTTAACTTTACAGTGTCTGAAATATGAGACCTGCTGTCTCGTCTCCAATGGATGTGTATGTGGTTCGCGCAAACCAATCAGCACGCAGCTCATCTAAATATTTATGAGCATACCATATTTGGAAGAAAAGCTCTTGTTACAAATAGGGCCATATTCACAGGGTAGTTAAGGACCCATAAAATAGCATTCGAGCAATTTTCAGCCCAACCAATGTTACATACCCTATTAGGAGACCTTAAGGAACAGTGTGAAATACCCTATATAATCATTATATCACCCCTTTAACGTTCAGAAATTTAAATCAGCAAGATCTTTCACTTAAGACTCACTTCACTGATTAGAGGCCAGTTAATCAAATCAGCCCTTTAAACTTTTAAAACAAGTCGGGCCTATAAAGCACTAAGGTTGGATTGCTACTCGGGAGAAGACGTTAATTACACTGGATCCCTCTAATAGAGTCACGCCGCACCAATTAAAAACAACAGACACGGAGCGGACATACAGAGCTCATTACTCACGCAAACAACACCATTCTCACAGGACAAGGAGATTAATGGCACTCCTCTTATAGCACATACATAGGGTTTGTGTGATGCAAACGCGTGCAGAGACAGCAGGGAAAACACAGCACATGGGTGCACTTGCATGAGCATGAGAAATTGTGAAACAAAAGTTAATATGATACACTCTTAGAGAGTTGGAATCATCAATCCTGTGCATAGAAAACAATAAAAGTGAAGAGAATCACACTTATTTTCAGTCCTGTGTCCTCATTGAACACCAGACTCATTTTAATTTCAGAGAATTTCAAAGATTCCCAGGAGGCAATGTGCAGGGAGGGGTTGGAAGGAAGATGAAGAGGCAATGGAGGGAGTGGTGAAGTCAGAAGAGCAAGGAACAAAAGGAAGAGTTGAAAGGAAGAGATATAGAACCGAGGGTGAAAGGGGAAGATATTCTTGAGAAATATTGTATGCGTGTATCATTTTCTTGTTACATCTCTCTTTGAGGCACAAGTATAAGGCATTGTGTTGATAATTGCATCGACACCCTTGATGTCAGGAGCCCTTCTGATCTCTTCTGATGCATGCCAGAACATCTCCTCGCTGCCCTTTCTCTCCCTTACGCTGTCCTTCTGAAATAGCGGCCTACACGCAGCCATTGAGTGGAGGCCTGCTGTCATTAGGACGGGGCAGAAATCCAGATCACGTCCTCTGACAGAGAAAACATTCTTCGCCTTTTTCTGGAGGCCTTTCATTTGACTGAGGCTATTTGGTCCTCACAGAGCTTCTGACAGGCTGTAATTCTTTTTTTTTGAAGATTCTTTTTTTGGGCATTTTAGGCCTTTATTTTGTAGGACAGCTAAAGACATGAAGGGGGAAAGAGAGGGTGAATGACATGCAGCAAAGGGGCGCAGGGCGGAGTCGAACCTGCGGCCACTACGTCAAGGAGTAAACCTCTATATGTGGGCGCCTGCTCTGCCAGGTGCGCTACCCAGGCGCCCGACAGGCTGTAATTCTGTCTCTTATCTCTTCAAGTGCTCATATTATGCACATTTTCAGGTTCATAATTGTATTTAGAGGTTATATCAGAATAGGTTTACATGGTTTAATTTTCAAAAAACACCATATTTTTGTTGTACTGCACATTGCTGCAGCTCCTCTTTTCACCCTGTGTGTTGAGCTCTCTGTTTTAGCTACAGAGTGAGGCATCTCACTTCTGTTCCATCTTTGTTGAGAGTCGCACATGCGCAGTAGCTAGGTAAGGACTACTAGCCAGTCAGAAGCAGAGTATGAGGGCGTGCCATGCTAGCAGCTAGGCAAGCATTATAACGTGTGTTACAAAGTGACGCACGCTCGTCATAGAAGTAAAGGCTGGACTACAATAGAGCTGTTTGGAGCAGTTTGTGAACAGTGTTTTCTGTTGGAGATGGTAAGTCCCTTTGGGATGGACTTTGGGATTTTTCACTTTGTAAACCTATAACATGCACAAAAAAAGATATATAACACAAAGGAAAGGGAAAAAGCCAAAAAGCATAAGATGAGCACTTTAAGACAGAAAAAACTCAAAGTGCGATACGGTTTTCAGCAGCAGGCTAAACTCTTTTTTCTTATTTTATTTTCTTCTCTCAGGATTAGACAAATACAGTATCTCTCCTCGGTCATACAAAGTCCTGATTGTCCTCGTGACCTCTCATGAGGGCCGTTGACTTCCTCTGGCCTCTGTGTGTCCAGACTGTGTTAAACAGCCGGGCTATAAAAGGCGAAGCAGAGATGATAGCGGGGTGAGGGCCTCAGTGTCACTTCTGTTTCCCATTAAAAGTCTTATCTGCACCACAGAGACCCATCTGTTTCCAGACTAACAATAAAATTCTTACATCAAATCTGTAAATCTATCAAAAAGCCATCATGGCGCCAATTTTATTTTCATCAATGTGGAGCTACGTACAGTATATTTCTTATTATATGTGGATGCCCTAGTTTTAATAAAAAAAATTTGCATTATATTCTGTTTTATTCATGTGCTTTATTAATTAAACACCAACTTACATGTCTGTTCATTTCTACTTCCCTTCAGGGAAGATCTTATCTTGTAAAGTCGGCAAGATACTTGAATACTGTGAATATGAGTATTCTGTTTCATCTTATTTTCAGTTTTAAAACTTTACAAAAAGAAAAAACGGAAATATGAATAAAATGTAAAAAGGAACGAAGAGGACGGACTGTACTATTTAAAACTAAGTGGTAGTAAATGCAAGATGAATTAAAAGTGAACATTCTACAGCCATGCAGGTGATTTCAGCTATATGCTAAGCTCTGCATGCTAATATGCTCACAATGCCAACATGCTCATGTCTAGCAGGTATAATGTTGACCATGCTCATCATCTTAGATTAGCATGCTAACATTTGCCAATTAACACATAACACAAAGTACAGCTGAGGCTGATGGAAATGTCATTTGTTTTGCAGCTCTTTGGTCATAAACCAAATTACTGAACACATTACAGTTTTGATGGCGCTAGATGAAATGTTAAGGGATCACCAATGTTAGAATAACAAGTACAGCAGCACAATTCCTCCTGAGGGGAACATGGATATCTGTCCCAGATTGGATGGAAATCAATAGTTGTTTCACTCCAAACCACAAATGTCAACCTCATGGCAACGCTAGAGGAAAAGTCAGCAAAGTTACTAGGATTCATTGCCTGAGCACCATGAATACCCGTACCAAATTTCATGGCAATCCATCCCATAATAGTCAAGACACTTCACTGTTCCTTCTCTATGGTGTGGTCGAGGTAAATACTGTCCGTTAGCGCTGTGTGTGTGTGTGTGTGTGTGTGTGTGTGTGTGTGTGTGTGTGTGTGTGTGTGTGTGTGTGTGTGTGTGTGTTCTCCACTCTGTGCGTGAATGTGTGGTGACAGATTGAGGGTGCTGGGAGACACAGGGGACCAATGACACCTCTTGCTCCTGTTGCTGCTGCTGAGCGTGAGCGACACTCTCAGATTTGGCCCACTTTGGCCCCCGGCAACAAGAAAAAGGAGGTGACACTGGTTTTCTTCTCACAAGAGACGACTTGTAGCACATAGCTGTCTCATGCCTGAGAAGCTTTGCCACCCGGCATTAAATTGGTTCTGTGTGACAGAGAGAACAAGGAGCAGTTTGCAGCCAGTTTCCACACCTCATATCTCATCACAAGAGGTGCTAAAAAGGTGTAACAACTGCATTTTTTTCCTGAATCAGCAATCATTCTGAAAACTGAACACCAGTAAGTCATCCTCTGCTTTTGCTTCTTGAAGCATCAGCAGATTTAGATTCACAAAATCCTGAAAACTGAGTTTTGTTTTTACTCCCTCTAACAAAGCAGAAACTCCAAAATAATTCATCTTTAACAAGGCTCAGACAATGAGCACTGTTCTACAACATAAGACTGACGAGAAGAGAATGACAGTCTGAGTTTCTCAAACTCTGCTAAATATATGCTCGCTCTCCGTACTTCCCATCTCTCTGACATGCTTTTGTCAGAAGTTGAGAACCAGGGGAATTCCGGCCGTGATGAAAGAGTGCAGCTAACCCCAGAGTACACAGGGCTAGATCGAACCATGAGACCCAAGAGACAAGTGAAATCATTAATGCATCAAAGGCTGTCAAAAGAATACAGTCTGAGAGTCTGAAAGTGTAAACACAGCAGATGGCGAGCATCAAATTCTTGGATGGGCGATCCAGTCCCGCTGACACAGTATTAGCCCCTGCTGAGGTTGTTTGTATCAGCCTGTCACTGAGAGGGGATAATGGGGGAAACAGCTAGACGTATTATGAGATCTATCGTTATCGTTGTTATTACACACTCAAAATTCTGCTTCATTATAACTTGGGTCTTTTTTGTTGTTTTTGGTCACCATGTCTATCAGTTTTGATAGCTTTATACTCAACAAAGAAATCCAGGAACAGGCCAAGTTGCTACAACAAAGTTGTTACAACAAAGTGTGAGAAACATGAGCTGTTAGCATATGTGCAGGAACATATCTTCAGTGGGTGGAGATGCCCAGCATTTAAGCATGCACAAACAATTGCTTAGAATATATAATAATCAAACATTGACAGATTTAGAATCTTTTAGATTTAGAAATGTACAGGAACATTATTATAGCAGTTTAGGATAATCAATATGATCAAGGATACAGATGCAAAAAGCTCAGTTGCTGACTTGGTTAAAACTGAAGAAAAAAACCCCCAAAGAAATAGGGCATCTTAAACATACGGGCTGATTGCCACTTACTTTGTTGTGTTTTACTGAACATATTATTAGTGCATCATGCTTCAGATGTAGATGTTACCTCTGACTGTGTCATTTATCTGCCTTCCGAGTCAGCAAACGACAGTGCTTTCTCTGCACAGCGTTATCTTCCAGCCCCAGTCATTATTGGGTTAGTTGCTGCTCTGAGCTCACATGAGGACATGGAGACTCACCGGCAGCATACAGACCAGTGTCAAATCTGGACAAATGCGCTCAGGGATGTGAAGATAACATGCAGCTTCACTCTCACTAGTGAACATGAGTCCTTTTTCCCATGGATATTTCAGTTGCATTATTTAAAGTGAAAGGAAATATACTTTGTTTCTGTGCCATTATTTTGCTATGGGCCATTATGTGTGTGCTCCTATTTGGTAGCTCCCATAAACTTAGCTGAGTTTATGCAGTCATGTCAGAATATTGAGGTAGAATGTTTATCCATCAAATTCCCATTATTGAACCACAACAGAATAATGCATTCAAAAGCTTTATTACAAATAAAATAAAAAATAAGTAAAAATGAGCACATAAACTGTTGGAATAATTTGACGGTATGGCGGGAATAATCCCTCACTACACAGGAAAATTGTGTGCATGCACAATTACAGCAAGTACAGTCATCCAAAGTGGAACCAGGAAGTCAGTTTTGGTGATAATTTTACGCTACACTTTCATTTTCCTTCTTCCAAAAAGTTTGGCTACCCTGACGGTTTGTGTACAACCTGCATGGTCGCCTGCACGGGCGCCTGACTGCTCGCGTTTCTTCTTCCATCTGACTTCAATGTGTCGCCATGTTCTCTGAACTTTTTATTACAGAGAAAAATGATGGCCAAAACTATGAAAACAAGACCCACCTTGTAGTAGTCTTCTTAAAAAAGAAGATAATTAAACAGACAATAAAGGGTGTGGTTGAGCAATACGGCTGTCAGGGTGATCCCATTTTATTCATGCTTCACTTACTGCCCGACAGCCTTGTCTTGACCCCGCTGTCACACGGTGAAAGACGTGAAATGAACAAGAGAGGAAGGAAGACGGGGCTTTAATCTGTTTTGTCCCAGACTGGCTGCTTGGCCCATCCGTCTTCCTCCCCTGTCTGCCTGCTCCTGTGAGGTGCCCTCTTTAAACTGTAATCAGAGAGGCAAGAGAGGTGAGGGATGTGTTGCGACAGAAAGAGAGAAGAGGAAAGACTGAGATCTCTCGTTCTCCTATCCTCTGTCTTCAGTGTGTGTATACTTCTTTGCTGTAACGGATTAGATCACAAGCTTGACAGCATCCATCCCATCAGCAGATCAATCAACGTGAGCCGCATGAGAAGCCCAACGCACACAGGATATATCAATTAACAGGGAACTACGTGAGTGTGTGTGTGTGTGTGTGTGTGTGTGTGTGTGTTTGGTGTGTGTTTTACATGGTTGCACAAACCTAATTAAGTTTCATAAAAGGCTGCTATCATGGAAAGCGAACACATTTTCCTTATCTTACTTGAACTGAAAGGGGTCATCTGCAAGGGGAGTTGGACAAATTAATAGACACCGCAAAAAAAAAACATTTTAAAAATAGGGCTGCAAATAACTTTTTTTAAACAAATTATTTATATTTATTTATATTAGTCGCTTATTTTTTGTAGTCTATATAAGATAAAAAAAACATGAAAAGTGCCCATCACTAATAATTAACTTAACACTAAAAATAGGCTAGTTGATTAATGTATTACTATTTCAGCACTGCTTAAAATTGCTGAATATATGTAGCTGTCACCAAGAAAGTGCACAAAGCTGTTTTCCTTCTACTTATTAACTTTAAATATTTATGATATAGTAGGCATTAGACATGATCTGCTTCGTAATCCATACTGCAGGCCACATGTAAGTAAAAACATCTTCACACACACCTAAAGCTCCTATGGTCACAGTAATACTTGTTGTATAAGAGGGAATTACTGGAATTGTTGGGTCTTTGTAAATTATAGAGTGTGGTCTATCTGTAAAGTGTCTTGAACTAACTCTTGTTATGATTTGATACTATAAATAAAATTGAAAATTGAATAGAGCTCCAGATCGATGGCAGTGGATCACCGGCTGAAAACATTAGGACAGATTTCATTACAAAGATAATCGAGGAAATCAATGGTGTGTGTAAGGGTGTGCGTGTGTGTGTGTGTGTGTGTGTGTGTGTGTGTAGGAGATATATCTATAATCGAGACAGAGATCAAACATTTCATGTGTGTGAACTCACTCGTATGTCTATCTGCCTTTTTGTGTGAGCATGAGGGCAGTGAAAGAGTGTGTTTGATTTGAGAAGGCACCATGCCAACTGTACTGTATGTGGGGCCCGGGGGGGGGGTCAAGACAGGAATCTGGAATCCTCTCTCTCTACCTTTAGGTAAGTGGTGTGTGTGTGTGTGTGTGTGTGTGTGTGTGTGTGTGTGTGTGTGTGTGTGTGTGTGTGTGTGTGTCTGTCACACGGGAAGAAGCATGCACCTGTGGCTAGCATCTTTTAGACAAAGATGGAGTGTTATGTTAGAAACTGAGTCATGGTTCAAAAGGAGCACCTAATCAAATACACACACACACACACACACACACACACACACACGTCAGTTTCAGCTTCTATAATCTCAATAAGTGCCCGCCATCTTTCATTGGTGTAATATTCTATAGTCTGAAGTCTGACATACGTGTCTCACTTTTATATACCGAACATGTGAATGCAGCTGTGTCAGTGTCAATCAGCTCCATATCAGAGAAGGAGTTGTGAGCTCCTATCTGATTGATCAAACAACATGTGAGACATGAATTAAACTCCTGATGCAAATCAGCTAATAAAAGTGTGACTTCATGCCCCGATTGAACTAACGCTATTCTTCATATGTCAGAATAATGCTGTTTTTGTAATCATGTAAATTCTGCAATATGTGGATCAATAAAATTTGAAGTACAGTATTTGTAGGATCAACTCCAGACGTATAGATGCATGGATAAACAGAAGTGGTGCATAAATAAAACATTCCAATGGGACTGCATTTGAGATCCATCAGGTTGCTGCGAATGCATCCAGTGTAGTAGCTACATGCTGCACATGGATCATCTGATGGACCAGGACTGGACTGGGTGTAGCTAATATTGACACAGCAACATCAGCATACACTACAGCAATAAACTAATACACATCCATTAACTGTAAAAGCTTTTTTTTTTTAAGAAACAAAAGAGATTCATTGCTATCCTCATGGAATTTTGTGTTTGAGTGAAAAGATTTCCCGTCAGTTCTGTCTTCTTCTTGCTCTTAAAAAGCTGATGCGATCTACACAAAGCATAGTAAAGTATAGTATATGTTATACTTTATATGCTATAGCATATGTAGTGTAATACGTTATACACAGATTTTCCATTCATCTTGACTTTTTCCCTTGGGTTTTGCTTAACTTCCTGAATGAAAAGGAAAATAAACTTGACTGAAAAGGAAACTGACCACTGTGCCCACTTTCTCTTCAACATGAACAACTGGATCTACCTGATATGTGCTGTCATCCAGCTGACTCTGAATGTACAGTCAGTCCCCAGCCGCCCTGCTGCTGTTGATGTCCTTGGGAGAAAATATTCCCTCTACTTCTCTCTCTCTCTGCCTTTGTTGCAGACACTTGAAAGCTCAAACATGTCCTGCATCGCTGCTGTTCCTCTCTTTTCATCTGTGAGGACCAGCAACTGTACAAACAGCAAGAAGAGTTCCAAGACTTCCTGCTTTTTCATCAGCATTTGTACACAGAACTACCAGAAATTGCTGCATTTAAGATGTGATTTCTTACACTTAAGCTGTAGAAGTTTTGAAGTTCTGTCACTTAATATATTAACGTATATTTAAAGAAGTTCCACATTTTGGGATATAATTGGCTTTCTTGCTGAGAGATAGATTTTTTTGATATTTTTTTTATCTTTATGCTAAGCTAACCCGCTGCTGGATGCGGATATGAGAGTGGATTCAATATTCTCATCTATCTCTCAGCCAAGAAAGTGACTAACCCTTGTGTTGTCTTCCCGTCAACCTTGAAAAAAAAAAAAACACTCTTTTTTTCGACGTTCTTGACGACGTTTGTTTTTGCTTTTTCCAACATTTTACATTTTTTTTATTTTTCTTCTACACATTTTCAGTGCTTATTTCTACGTCCCATATTTTCTGATATAAAACAACAATTTAAAACGGGTCAGTGTGACCTATTTCTTTAACATAGAGAGCCATGTTTGACTGATTGTTTTCTCATTGCTTTTGCCTGTTTCATATGTTGTGAAACAGGCTGGACTACGAGCTGAAATCCTTCATTCTTTATAAGTATAGGAGTCCACAATACGTCAGTCAACGCACATGCATGTGTGCACCTACACACAATCCACAGATGCAGCATTTTTAATTCACTTAGCAGAGCTAACACATTCATTTACCTTATGCAAATGAGAAAGTTATAAACACAAGCAAAGCAATAGCAATAGAGGGGCATTGCCTAATCAATCATGGTGTGTGTGTGTGTGTGTGTGTGTGTGTGTGTGTGTGTGTGTGTGTGTGTGTGTGTGTGTTAAGCACCGCCACGCTCAACCCTTCATATGCCTACAATAACTAATTCCCAACAACACAGATGGCACAAACAAAAACATGACAACGCGGCACAGGCTCTCACTCATCACTGCACACTCAAGAGAAGCCTCTGAGCAAAGGATCAATCACTTCATGAGGGAGAGGATAAAACGGCATAAGAGAAATTAAACTGAAAGGAAAGCATGTTTAAACATGCACCCACACACACAAACATTCATCCAAGTGTGTGTGTGTGTGTGTGTGTGTGTGTGTGTGTGTGTGTGTGTGTGTGTGTGTGTGTGTGTGTGTGTGTGTGTGTGTGTGTGTGTGTGTGTTTGAGCTAAGAGCCCAGTGTGGAGAAATAAAGCAGCTGCAATCCAACAGCCACAAACACAACAATGACTCATCCTTGTTCATATCAAACAGCCACTAGTGGTAATTCCCACACACACACACACACACACACACACACACACACACACACGTATTACTGTGATCATAATTGAGCGAGTCTGCTAGCGTGACTGTAACCAGCGACCATCTAAATCTGCTTAGATTCCGTAGAAACTGGTCAAAACATCCAGAGCACACACCTCAGTGTTAGCACAGGTGCTTCCTGTGTTAGCGTAGCAACAATTTTGTTTCCTTTGCAGTCAGACTATTTAGTGCAGACATGAGACTGTTTCCAGTTTGTTGTATCCAAGTAAACTTCAGGTATTGTTTTGTCAAAAGTCATTCAAGGCCAAAAAAAAAAAGAGGAGGTGCTTGCTGTTGAAAAATCCTCACACACACGTGTAACATCTGTAAAGCTGAGGAGAAAACATGCAGAGCAAACTAAGCAAGAGGAGATTAAAAGAAAGTGATAGGGAAATATGGTATTATTACGGAAAAACACCAGACAATGGATTTCCTTAATATGCCGGTCTCAACGGTTTATAATAAATACACAAAAATATTCCTGAATTACATACAGTATTGACTTTAAGTCACAGGTTTCCAATAAACCACAGCTTCTGGTTTTTGCAGTAAAGTATATATATATATATATATATATATATATATATATATATATATATATATATATATATATATATATATATATATATATATATAGTAAGAAAAACAGTCCTAAAGTGCAGGATCTGGCTTCCACCTCATCATCTCTGCTGTAAGTTGCAAAATGAAAAAGGCAAAGAGGCCTTAAGAACTGGAGGACTCATGTAATATGCATAGCCACTAGTTCTTTGAGTGTGTTTGTGTGAGGTGAGAGTGTGTGTGTGTGTGTGTGTGTGTGTGTGTGTGTGTGTGTGTGTGTGTGTGTGTGTGTGTGTGTGTGTGTGTGTGTGTGTGTGTGTGTGTGTGTGTGTGTCTGTCTGTGTGTCAGGGCTTTCATGGCAGGATGACGGAGGAGCAGGAAGAGAAAGGGGACAGGAGAGGAATAAGAAACAGCAGAACGTGTTTTTGGACCCTGCGACGGTTCTCCATCTGATAGAAGTGAAAGGACAGAGTCACTCCACCAGAACAAATATGGAAAAGTACCATAAAAATAAAGTGCCGCCACCTCTCCTTTCAATTGGTCTTCGTTCATCTTCCTCTGCCAACATGTCATTTGTTGCTTGCTACCGTGACACAACTCAGGAAGGCGTAACCACATGCTAGGACAGTTTCTCTCTGTGTGTGTGTGTGTGTGTGTGTGTGTGTGTGTGTGTGTGTGTGTGTGTGTGTGTGTGTGTGTGTGTGTGTGTGTGTGTGTGTGTGTGTGTGTGCAGAAGCAGAGATAATCAAAGGGGTTCCAGCATATACAGAAGATAAGGAAGGAGGTTAATTAATATTGTAAAGAACATTATTATCAGAGGAAAAATCTCTTAAACATTCTGACATTCTTGCGTCTTCACATTTGAGGAGGAGGAAAATATCAAAGCACAGGCGCCCTGTCAAAAGGCAGCATTAAAAATAGATTTTAAAAAACTGTTGATCTCAGACGGCTGCCTCAACACACGGTCTATACCAGAGCTCTCCAGTAAATGAAAAGAAAATAGATCAATTGGACAGGATGAAAGTTCAGTCTTAACCAGCCTTAGACCACTTACTGTTTTTTTGGGTGATGTATCAGTGAGCGAGCTGAGTGCAGCCGTGTTAGTAATTTCAGTAGAAATCAGATTTGACCAATGAGTAAGCTGAGCATACACAAACACACGCAGGCTTTGATTCATAATTATACATTGGGCCTAGTTTATCCATTTGCAATAATGAGAAATTCGGTAATACCGCAGTGAAACATATTAGTGAATGAATCAAACACGTCGTATGTTTGTAAATGCTTTGTCAAGTTTGCATATGAAGTGGCCGTGTAGAGTTTCTACAGTAAATATTAATGATTTCTATGTAAATCTGCTCCTGCCCTGTGTAATTAATGAGGTTTGTAAAGCTAGAGCACAAATCCAAAGAAAATGTTCAGATTGCTATGTGTGGGTGCAGATGTTGAGATCACATTACTGTCAACAGCAAGAGCAAAACGCAGCTCTGATTATACAAAAAAGTGACACACACACAAACACTCTTGACTGACAAGACACACATCTGTGATTAATGTCTATTGTCAGCGCGCTGTGAGTCACAGGTGAAGAGGTTACAATGTCAGCATCACTGCATAAACTGGGTCACATTCAGTCAACACACACACACACACACACACACACACACGGATCCTGACCACTAAGATGAACAGGACAGAGACACAAAACAGAGCAGGTGTTTGTGTGTTGGTGCTAAATCTACTTTTCAGTCTCTTATTCTTGTGGAAGAAAAAGTTATCCTTGCAAAAAACATACTTTTGAGGCATTCAGTCGAGCCGACTCATGATGAAACAGAATGAAATATCAGTGATCGACAGAAAACAAACAAACAAGAGGTTTGGGGTTCTGATCGTGGTGAAGACGTGCTTATAGGGAATACTCTCTGCAAGGGGGGAGAAGTTAAGAAAAAAGGATTAAAGAAACAATTAGATGGAAGATGGAGGAGTGACAGGTAAGATAAAGGAGTATGGACGCACGCACGCACGCACGCAAAACTGATCAGGAACGGCTACATTTTGTGCCTGAAGGCAGCTGGAAGGAGTTCAAAGATGGCAGAGATAATCAAACAATGCTTCAGTGATGTTTGCTCTTTAAGAAAACATCTCAATCTGAGACTTTCTGTAGGAAAACACTTCACAATACTAACGGTGACATGAACGACGGTCCAATCATCTTTCCTTACGCATGATGACAGAAAAACTCATCTAATTGTTGGAGGGACATGTTCTGCTAATAGAGTGTGCCGCTCCAATCCAGCCTCAAATGGAAAAAGTATTCATCTGTATCTGAGATATCGGTGATTGACAGCTGGCACAGGTACCATATGGGCTCCAGAGCGGCGACAGCAGCACTGAAATAACACAGCAGGTGCTTTGATCAAAGCAACTTCCTATTTTCATCACCATGCTTCAGAGGACATCTGCATAGCAGCTTTGCCCAAGGGAACGCTGACACAGCAGGCCGGGCTTCCTCAGCATCAGCACAATGAAACTGGATTGGAGAGTATGTATGCGTGTGAGGAAAAGCACAGGAATTACCTGCCTTTCTGTTCCCAAGCAACCAGGGTCGGGGTAAAAAACACAGAAGGACTCTCTCTGATGGAGATTCAGATAAGAAGGCACAGTTTCAGAGGGTTGCACAGGGGGAAGCCTCAAAGGGAAATATTCACCGGGTACATCTGGGGTTGGATGAAGTTTAGCTGGATATAAGAAACTTTTTTCAGCCAAAAGTAAAAGATTATATTCCTTCAGAGTCATTTTTATTTAGTCTGCCGAGACCGCAAAGGTCATGTTTTATTTAAAATACAGTCATGTGGATGTAACACCTGCAGATATCAGAACAATAGTCTAGTTGTTATTGACGTTGTTGTGCGCCCATGTACCTGCCTCTCTACACACTCAAAAACACATCAAATACTGCTCTTAATCAGTGGTTGACAACATGGGGGTTGGGACCCCCTCCCCCCCAAGGGTCGCAAAATGAAATCTGAGGGGTTGCAGGATAATTAATAAGCCAGTAAAAATGGGTGGGGAACACGTTTCAACTACACAAAATGATATGTTTGGAAAAATTATCTAAACGTACTTAATCTACTAAATTGTAAATAATCTACTTAACCTCTAAGAACACTAGCCGCCTACACATGATCAGAGGTAAAACCGCAAGTTAGGGCACAGAGCATATTGCAGACAGGGAGGCAAAGCGCAGGGCAGGTACTGTATATGTCATCATTGCTTCTGGCTTTGGCTGCACCTTAAAAATGTCAGCGGCAAAGTGTAATTGTAAATAATTTGAACTTTGCGCGTAGCGCTCGGCGGCAATTCTGAGAAGTGCGCCACGCCAAGGGTAGCGCTTACCCCGAGTTGTCTCCACAGCTCTCCCTATGGGAAAACGATGGCACAGCCAGCGCAGAGCGGTTTTACGGCAGATCATGTTTAGGCAGCTTGAGGCTGTACTTGGGCACATTGGTGCTGAAAAGCTAAATGTTAAATTCCATGCAATCCTGGAAGTGGAAGGTCGTGGATATAGACTAATTCCTAATTAAAAGTTAGCATGCTACTATTTGCATCGTGAGGGGGACATGAATGTTTGTACAAAATTCCAATCAATCCATCTAATAGTCGTTGAGATAATTCAGTCTGGACCAAAGTGGAGAACCAACTAACCCACCATCAGACCGATAATGCCATGCTTTTTCTTTAAACAATCTGAAAAGATAGTTAATGTTTTCTTGCTAAATACCTTTGATGAGTTTGCTTCATTTTATAGTGTCACAAGCAAGGACAAAGTTGGGAACTACTGCTGTAAATTATTATTTATTTAAATATGAAAACCAGCTTTGTACATCAACTAGGAAAATCTACATTTAGAAAATAAAAACACTTAATACTTTAGGACTTCACCTCTGTATGTGAGTGAAGCCACTAAAAAAAAATACATGTTTCTTCAATTTGTTGTGCTTTCAGCTTGGGTAACTGCTGTTTTCTTTACTCGATGTGTGATGTCTTGAGATAAAAGGACTTCAATAGGATCTGGATATTTTGGGACTGTTTTGATGCTGCCGCACATGGAATATTTCTCAAATCACAGGATCCCTCGTTACCACCCCTGGAAAATTTGGGTTTACATACTTGTCATTTTTTAAAAGACAAGTAACCAAAGAGTGCTGCCAAATGTGCGCACTCAAAGTAAAGCCCGATTTTACTTGTGGTTTCAAGTTTATTGCTGAGAGCCATTTCTCTCCGGTTATCTCTCCATGTAAGAAACCACAAGCACCACAAACATCTGCGACTGTACAGGTAAGAAAAAAAAACACTGTGGTTCACATTTCTTTCAAGAGCAGAAAAACACCGCTCCAGGCATATCGCTTTCAAGTCCTCAACCCAAATCACTCCCATAGAGCTATTTTCACACAAAAAATTTTGTTTTTTAAACTGGATGAATACTACTCACTTGCACACCACGCATCAACAAAATGAGAAAACAACAGGCAATCAATACAGCTCATAAAATCTCCAGCACATTTTTATGTAAGCACATCATGTAAATGATCTCCATATGTTAATATGGCTATATAACCCTGCAGGAAAACAACTGAGATTAAGCCTGTATGTGCTTGTACACTCAGCCGAGTGTGACATGTCTTCAGCCCTGAACAGATAACTGCACTGCGAGAATCTGTCTGAGCGTTGTACCACGACGAAACCCCAACGTGATGTTCAGCTGCTTCTGTCAGCGGATGAATGTGAATAAATTGAAATAACTGGGGAGATCAGCAAGAATGAAGGATAAAGTCACTGTCAGTGCTAAAACTTTAGCTACGTAGAAATTAGGTTTGTGTGTCATTAATGTGCATCAAATCAGTAATGCTTGTATTTATTTCTTTACCCTGTAAAGTCTGTGACTTTGTATGTGAATTTCTGTCTGTTCATTCTCCACACCCATACACACACACACACACACGGATCCTGACCACTAAGATGAACAGGCCGATGAAATATGCATGACAGGAGAAAAAGCTCCCCGCCTTAGCACACAGAAATGTTCTGCCTCCCTCTCTCTCGGAGCATAAAACATTGATGGCAGCAGTGCTAGGCGACGCAGCAGCTAAACCTCTGGATGGAGCGCTGAGCTGAACCAGTGGAGCAAGTTCACATCTAATTCTAGACTTCACCCACGGGACCACAGGGCTGAGAAAAGAAAGACCCGGGCAGTTTTAACTCAAAAAATTTTTTTTCCTAGTTCAAACCAGCCGTCGGCTATGTGGCGTGCAAGTGTGTGTGAGCTGACATGACGGAATTGTTGACATGTAAGGTCATGTGCTCCTACTTCTAAGAGAACATACAAACCTTTCTGGGTTGTGCCTCCTACGTTCTAGCTGTGTGATAGCAGCAGTGATACAGCAGATGCAAATGAAAACGGAAAGTGTTTGTTTTTGGAGGTGGGCTGTATGAGCACAGTTTAGAGGAGATGATAAAATGATTCAGCCTCTAATTGATGCTGTCATGCACGCTATGAGTGCAGACTCTTTGTGTTTATATTTGTCAGGCTGAATAATGTTCACATATTGGTACATCTACAATATATGGTGACTTTTTCCATTGTAAAATTTTAAGTTCCCCTCAACTCTTATGTGATTTTGTGACCTCACAACTGGTTTGGAAGGATCATTTTCCAATATGCAACTTACACAAGTGTGATGTGGAAACATGAAACCTCCAGTGCATGTACACCGAGAATGGACTTTTCAGTGAAGTGGGAGACATCTTTAAACTTTAGAAATAAACAATATTTGCACATTCATAGATTATGGATTTTTCAATATAGTTTTAAGATTTTTTTTAACTAGTTAACTTTTCTGTGAAAATAACCATTGTCATAGTTCAATGTTGTAGTTGAATCCTACAGAATGTAATGTAACATACAAAGTACAACAGACTAAAGTTGTGAATTCTGACCTTCTATGTCTAATATAAAAACAATGTTTAATCTTTTCACCTATTATCAATATTTCATGTGTTAATATAAGCCACATGATACAATGTACAAATAAAAAAAGTACAGAATTTTTGCATTTTTATCTGAAAATCTTTCTTTTGCTTCCTTCAATCCTACTAACAGCTTACAAATGCAAATAAACTTTCTACCCAATAAAACTGGGACATTTTAGTCCAAGAACTCTGCCCATCAAATTAACCCGCCCCTGCCTTCCTATCTGATGATTTTATTGGTTTACACTTTTGATGCACTGCAATTCAAACTGACTTAATTCTAACCCTTACCCTCATCTTATCATATTTCAAACATATCCCAAACCTTAAAACCTAAATGCAAAATGGCCTCACTTTGTAGGATTGATTTGTCTTTTTCCTTTTGTCCTCACAATGACTCTCAGCAGTCATAAGCGCACACACACACACACACACACACACACACACACACACACACACACCCCTCCTCTCCTTGCCTGTCAGCGATACTGTAGAATACACAGGGTTTAAAAAGGCTTCTTTCTGCAAAGGGAAAGTTGACAAGCGTCTCGTCGGCAGTTCATTTCTCCCAATCTGCTAGAGAACACACACACACACCTTCAAATACAACACTGATAATATGCACCACAAAGAAAACTATTGTTCCTAATCTACTTGTTTAAGTTTATCAGCCCTCTTTGCTGGCACTCAACACACACTCACAAACACACACCCTTGTAATGCTGGGAAAACAAACACTTTTCTGATCTGCCTTCCTCTGGGCTTCATGGGCTCTCTGTGAAACCTCTGTCTATCTAGACATGAGTTGACCTGGAAATGGAACTAAGGCCCGGCTTCTAGCTGTGCATTGTTATTTAGCAAAGTCTGTCGCGAAATACACACAGCTCTACAGCACAGACAAACACACACATTCACAAGAGACTTGCTTTGCTGCAGACTCCTTCTCATTCTCCGAAAGCAACATTGATCTGATTCTGGAGTCAGACAGAGAAGTATTAGAGTCTGGCTGTAAGCAATGAGTGCCACTTTAAACACAACATTAACCATGCCCTGTGAAAGTTCCAGTTTTGTCAGTAAGGATTTAATCTGCCCAATGAATTCAGCCGCTAATTACGCTCAGTTAAATGCCACATGCAGGGATTTAAATTAGCTACTCAATATTCTCAAGGATAGACTATGTAATTGCTACTGAAGCTAAACAAATAAGGGTTTGTGGATCAGTTGACCTGAAGAACACAGAGAGAAGTGACTTCACACCTACTAAGGCAAACTGGCAACAGACGTGTTTGAAGAGCTTTAAAAAAAGGCAGAAAATTGCAGGAATGTAAAGAAAAAAAGAGTCACAGTTACACTACGGTGCAACATGTATAGGAAAGTATGTTGGTGTAACTAAAGCACACAGGAAACACATTCTGTCGTGTAACAGAAAAAAAATCATTCATACCAACTGCCATTAAAATGGGTAGATGCACAAGGCAAGATTGTGAAGGCCGCCACTGAGCAGTGACATGAGCCTCTATTATGGGTTTTTCAAGCCCAAGCGCTGACAAGACTGCGCTTTGTTTACGAGACTACTTCTCTGTTTGAGTGAAAGTGGCAGCCTGATAAGTCACATGTAACCCTGAACCAATGACCTGTGTTAAGGAGGCATAATTGTCTTTTTACAGCAGGCTCTAAATCTATCCTTGCCTTCCCTTCGCTGGTTCACCCCTACAAGTGCTATGCAGACTCTGGTTGCCTAGCAGCAGCTGTCCTCGAGGTTTTTCTTTTTTTTTGACTGATAGGCAACAAAGTCTGCTCCTTTTCTACAATATAAAATAGGCAGCGCAATCAGTGCTTGTATCAGAGCGGCTCTAAGGGTGAAAGATGGGATTGTGAAGGACGACTTCTACTTGAGAGGCACAGGGACAGTGCAAGATACTGGAATTATGAATTGTACACAGATGCAGGACTTGACATGTTTTTTAGCTATTTGTGAGAAGGATGTCCTCTATCTGTCTGTATATACTATGATGTATACAGTATGTGGGTAATTACATCTGTACCAACCTGCAGCCATCTGCATGTATCCAGCCAGGGTGCAGAGCCTCCTCTCACATCCTCCACTGGGCAGGAAGATGGTGATGATGGCCAACAGGGAGCTGACAGCCAGCAGGGCACAGCCTCCTGAACAGAGCACCGCACTGGTCTGAGGAACACAAACACAGAATAATTTATTTACAGAAAGTAGGCCCAACACCACCCTGGCTGACACATATACAGTTGCACATAATGACAAAAGGGAGCACCTTCTTTTTCTGCGGAGAGCTGCTTGTTCGGTCATGCAGCCACAAACAAACGTGTACATGTTTTCTTTCCTGTCAAATAGTTATGATTCATCGCTTCATTTGAAAGCCAAACGTCTGTGCTTCGGGTCAGGTCAGATTGTGCAATCTCACAGTCAATCCCCCTAACAGGTTAATGGCTCTCTCAGCTGGAAAACAGCACTCCATGGCCAAACAACAGGGCACTGTCCCTATTCATTACATCTTTGCTTAATCACAGACACATGCTGCAAGCAAGAGGAGCAAAACAGAGACAGGAAGCACTATCACACACACAAAAAGGACAGATTCACTCACAACTTCTTTTTTTCTTTTTTTTGGATGGGGGGGGTAGGCTTTTTGGCCTTTATTTGATAGGACAGATGATGAAAGGTTAAGGGGGTAGAGAAAGGGGGGATGAACCAACCAGGTGAGCTACCAGGGCGCCCCCACTCACAACTTTTTCTGATGAGCAATAATAAGGATATCAATTCGTACAAGCAGCCTGCATGTTTTCTTCTCCAGTTGTGAGGAATGTGTTTGTACAATGTCCCCTTCAGTGTTTTGACCGGCGTTTCACTCTGATCAATGTCGTCCTGCTCTGCTCTTACAGAGAGACTCCTGGGAAAGTGTGCATTCCTGGACGAGTGGCAGCTAAGTTTAAAGCCCTACAGCGCGTTAGCCCTGAGGGAGTTTGTGCATGTTTGAGTATGTTTCCACGCAACCTGTGTGTCTTTGTGGTGCTGTTTGATCTGCATAACCTCTCAAACCGACTCTCCAGCTTCGATAAAGCTGCCACACATCCACCTCAACACATTTTAAAACGTGTCTGTCTTGGCGGATGCAACCCGCTGACACAGTCAGAAAACTGCGCCACATTAGTGATTAGCATGCAGGCGGGGGCGATCGGAGAGAAATGTCTAACATGCACGAGGGAATTACAACCATAAAACACATGTCATTATGCATGTCACTGATGTGACTGGAGGAAGGATGAAAGCAGAGTGATTTTCATGCCTGAATGAAGCTTTAATTAGCTTGTTCTGGGTGTTTGGCAGAAAGGCAGAGAGGGCAGCAGGGAAATATTGAAGTGTTGATGATGATTGTCATTTTGCCCTTTATTTGTCCAGGTTTGTTTTCATACATAAACAGTGCCTTTAGTTTAGACACATTCACATGTGGGTTACAGATCACCTCCTTGGGAACTGCTGGGAGCAAAGTGCCGAGCATAACGGCATCTTGACCGTGGCAATTAAAGCTATAGTGCGTAGTTAGGAATTCTAAGTAATGACAACAAAACTGTTGGCGCGTCCACATGATACAAGCCTTCTGTGATCGCGCACAGCCCCCACCCCTCCTCCACGCAGTTGCTAGTAGCCAAGGAGGATTAAAAACATGATGGACTCTTCAGAAGAGGTAATTATCTTCACTCAAGTTTCTGCGTGCAAAAGTCGCCGGACGCCACAATCTTCTAAACAAAGCCATACTGAGAAATACAGAGAGAGAGTTGTGTGGAGCTTAATTAGCTTTGTAGCAACTCATTTGGCAATGGCTTGAATGTAATGGACGTTCACTAATATAATAAAAATGTACGCACTAAAGCTTTCAGCAAAGGAAGAGCGTGTGCAAAATAAGAACAAACTCCTACAGGGAAGTGTTTTTATTGCAAATCAGTTTGAGAAAAATTTGAAGTTTAATTTGATCAAATTTATCGTTATTCAGCACAGTGATTATGTCTCAGTCCTCTAGCAGCACAGCGTCTGGTCACAACAGTTTCCTTTGAGATGGCGGCTGCGTTATCAACTAATTAATTAACTTTCATATTGGCCAGGAGACCGCAGTACATATATTCATGGTCCCCAGAGGCGATCCAGATACGTGGACTTTGATTAGAAACATATTTGTGATACGTCAAAAACAAACGTAATCCGCGACAAAATACGTTTCCCTCAAAACGTAATTGACAGTTTAACAGTTTAGTTGTATGGGAATGTAATTTTTAGGAGACAGGACTGGCTGAGCAGGCAGCTCACGATGGGTTTTTAGTGCTTTTTTGACTGAAGGCCAAAATTGTGCTATGAGAGCGCTGAGAATTAACCAAAAAAGTTAAATTGCGTGCCGTAAACAATGACCTAGGCACTGTTTACGTATGAAAGCAGACCTGCACTACAATAGAATTTGTACAGTCCATTGTTTCAGAAACAATCTTACTTACTTTTTAACCTAATCTCACTTTACTTCAACTTAACGTTTTTATTTCTTACTGTAGCTATTGTATGTTCGCTCTTTTCTTACTCTTTTTTTACCTTAAATTTGACTGTGAACAACAATTTCCCTGAGGGGATCAATAAAGTATTCTGAAAGACTCCCTAGTGCAGAGAACAACGATTTGGGCGGTAATTATCAGGGTTGATCAGAGCGACCCCACCCCTCACATAAAGTAGTTATTTGATTATGATTGATAATTGTTATATAAAAACAGACCGTAAAATGCTGTGATAGACAAATCAGAGTCAAGTAGGGCCTATTCATCATGGCTGTGTAATAAAAAAAATATAGCTGCTTTAATATACCATGCCAGGAACATAACAAGTAAAGAAAAATGTTCTCAATAAGAGCTCTTATCTCTGCTACTACTGCCGCAGCTACTTGTTGTTGTTTTTACCTTGCAGCAACTACAAGAGGGCAGAGGAGACACAGCAGCACACTTGAAGATACAGAAAAGTCATTAACTTCGGTGGTCTTTGTTCTTCTTTCTCTCTCGCTGGAATGATATTCATGTATGCAGAGGAATGTCTCCTTTCGCTCTGTTGCTTGATCTTGGCGTGCCTTGTGGGCTCCCAGTGTGCAGCCTACCTCCCACCCTGCTGTTCTCAATTCACTCCGACACATTAAAGGTGCATCACGTCTCGCATAGGGGAGCGGAGCTTGAGAGGGGGAGGGCAGCCATGTCCAGGTATATACGGTTCACTCACTAAACAATAAAAGAAACGTTATGGTGCTGTAGTCAGCTATATATAGTCTGACAATGATGATGATGACTGTTTGGGAGGAAAAATAAAAATTGCATTGCTGAAAATGGATGTAAATCTAAATATGTCCATATGTAACCGGTAAATCCAGCCACTCAATTATCTGCAAGCACTAATAGATTTATACACATTACATTTTCTGTGCCAATTAAAAACAACCCGAGACAAACAAAGGCTATCAGACCGCTACACAGACAAACAACCAACATTTCAATTAACGGTGTCCCAATAAATCAACTCCCAATACTGCGTCTGTGAGTGCTCTGATGAAACAAACTCATAATCATTACCACTTTTACTTACAGACTATACAGAAATATTTCAGGAGCCTTTTTTCATGACTCTGCCGGCTCTGAGAAAAAGATAATTTAGTAGTAAATGAGCTGCTAACAGCACTGGTCCTCTCAGTGATGCTTCCTAAATAGATTGTAATTGTGTGTTAATACCCAGTTGAGTCTCTGCAACAGCTGGAGCCGGAGAGGAGAGACGGGGGTTTAAAGATTGGAAAATTGTGAAGGAAGACAGAATGAGACAGACAGACGTGTCTTAATCTCTTTGTCTTTGTCTTTCCTGCAGTCTGAAAACTTGATTTGGAGGGTAATCATCTCAGGATATTGTGACTTGAGGTATGCTGAGGCACAAAAACGCAACTTTTACATCACATCCATAATCAATGCAGGAAATACCTGATGGATTTGACCCACGGTCACCAATTAATCCAACAGTAATAGTAACCGGACTGGAGCATACACGTGTTACAATGCTGATAAAACTCAGGGCTACAAGCACTGATACACATGTAAGACTACCTGGCTCCATCATAAAGAAATGTTACTGGTTTCCCTCAATAAATGGTCCACATCCTGAGCCTGTTGGAGACCAATAACTGCACTGATACAAAAAACTCCATCTAGCTGCCTTGAGTAATAAAAGGACAGTCTGAAGGGGACTGTTTGATTTCCAATTACATTAAGGAAGTCAGGGATTACACAGTACGGGCCAATGAAATTTCATTGTCCCCTCAATTGGGAGCTACAAGATGGAGATGGCAAGGCATGTCTCATTAAACGCACTTTGCCTTTCCAAGCCTGGACTGAATGGCTAAAGGGTTTCTGCTCT
This sequence comes from Sander vitreus, assembly GCF_031162955.1. Lineage (NCBI taxonomy): Eukaryota > Metazoa > Chordata > Actinopteri > Perciformes > Percidae > Sander > Sander vitreus. Next base: position 22,171,972 of record NC_135867.1, read on the forward strand.
TCAGAAGTGCCAGGGTGAGGACACAGTTAATGCTCAGCCATGGCCCTTGACAGAAATAACTCCACCACTTTACAGTCCAATGTCTCGCCTATGGAGGACAAGAGGTGAAGCGAGAGTACTGCGGATCCACCGCTAAGCGGACGTATTTATTGCTAGGCGGCTCTTGCTGTGCGTGCGCGTGCTTTAGTGTACATTGTTAATATGTACAGGTATGCTATCCTCTGTGAGCTTGCCTCAGCCCTCCCATCACTAATCAGCATTCAGCAGCGTGAGAGCCCAGCGGTCGCACTGAAGCATCAGCCTTGACATGTTCTGCCTCTAGAAGCCCATTGGCACCCTCCAGAACATCTCTGAGCCACCAGAGCTGTTTCTGTTTCATCCACAAGCTCCCACAAGGAATCAGCTGAGCTTTCACCTGTCCAGTTCTCTTTCTGTTAACCGTTTCCCTACCCCTGTACATGTATACTGTACAAATACTACAGATTAATATACACAAAATCAATAAAAGATGTGATGGAGAGATGCAAAGAACCCTCAGAGGGGCTTAATCTTGGCCCCCTCCAATGCATAATCCAGTATTCTCCCTTTGCTCGTCATGTAACTTTGTCATCTTTCAGAGGAATCCTGATAATCCTGCCAGAGCACGAATACAAAAAAAGCACTTCCTCCACCGCTAAATTAATGTGCTCAATAATACATCCGTCTTCCTCATTGATCTTTACTGGGCGGAGACTGGGAGAGGGAGTGTGGTAGGGATAAGTGTGTGTATGTGCATGTGACGGTCCTCTGAATGGCTGACGAAGCTGTGTGTACAGAGTGAATATGAGATGGAGAGTAGATGAGGAGAGAGGGGAGCGGAGATTAATCACCTGACAAGTGGATGGAGTGTCCATTTGTGCCTCGGGGACAGGCTGCAGATAGGATGTGACATTCAGGAGCACTTAGGAGGACATGGAAGAGCTCACTGTTCCCTCGCACACACACACAAGGTCGCACATACAGAGTCACTCAATGTTCGCATACAAACATGTACGTTCAGAGCCAAAATCCTTTTACTGATTGTAAGGGTAAAACGATGTGACCGCATATTAAAAACACAGAGTATGATACTATAATGTATTATGAGGCACAGAAGGGAAAAAAAAACACTTGTTGGTTAATGTGTGAAGGCTGGAGACATTTTACATAGATGCATGTTATGGACAACGTGATGACAACCTAAAGCACAGGTCGAGAAGTTTCTATATATCTGTAATTGACTTAGTAAAGAGAATGATGGCTAACACTTCTAAAATCAGTTCCACGTTGTAATAAATCTATTTTCATGAACCTGATGCATATTGCAGTCAAGTGTGCCCTGCTCAATGTGTCAATGGCATGCACTTTTGGTAATTTCATGGTTTGCCTACACCCGTGGTGCACTTGGGTGTAATCAGTATGAATACATTATATGTTACAAGTGGGCATGTTAGAACCAACGTACATTGGGATGTTTGGGACCTGCAGTTTTAAACATCTAACAGCACTAACTAGCTAATGCAGTTAGCAGCAGTTAGCAGTTAGCAGTTCCTTAGGTGGTCCAACATGTGGCACAGTGAATCCTTTGGGATTCACTGTGTCTGTGGATGGCTACCTTAGTGACTACCTTACCTATAGGCCAGTAAGCCTATCATCAATGTTTTTTTTCACAAATAGGCTGATTTATATTTGTATTTGCTAATGTTTGATTCATGTTAAGACACTTAGGATGCTTTCACACCTGAGCAGTTTGGTCCATTTAAACTGAACACTGGAGCGTTTCGTGGAATAGTCCGGTTTGTTTGGGGGGGGGCCGAACAACCGAACTCTGGTCCGCATGGAAACGGTGTTTGGTGTTTTAAGCCCCCAACATCGCCGTCCAGGCAGCGTGGCAATGGTTATGTTTAGGGTTAAGGTTAGCCGCCTGGAAGGCGACGTTGGAGGCTTAAAACACCATCAAGCCATGGAAACGGGGGTCTCGGTTCGCTCCCAAGTGCACTAGAGTTCGGTTCACTTTAGGTAAGAAGGCAATCTGACCCTAATATTGGAATTGAACCAAAAAGCAATGCATTTACTAGCTTGCAATTTCAACTTATATATGATTTAAGAGATAACTTTAAAATCCATAACCTCCTCCTTACTCGCTGTCTTGTCAGATGCTTATTGTTCGCCTTCTTCTAAAATATTAAAAACCAAGACGTTATAAATTTGGTGTTGCTCCATTATTTCTGAGACCAGGAAGTGTCAGCGAGTTTCACTCGGATATTCTGTCTAATAGACCAGCAACCATTTGATTACAATGTGGCAGTAAAACCGGATCACACTGAGTACACCAACACTATTTTAACCTGCAAGTTTTTGAAATGTGGAAGGTAACCGGATCACCCGGTTTTGGGGGGGGGGAAATTGAGGTGAAGTGGGGGGAGAGAAAGGTTGATGATGTTAATCCCCTCTCTTCTCCTTCTGCTCCTCTTCCGTCGTTCTCGCCTCCTTTTCTTTCTTCTGTCTTTTCAATCCCTCCTTCTCTCTCTTCGCCTGCTCCTTCCTCTCTTTCTTGACTTTTTTCTCCATCGCCTCTTTTTCCTTCTTTCCTCTTTTCAATTCTTCCTTCTCTCGCTTCCTATTTTCCTCCTTCTGTTTGTTCTCTCGCTCCTCCTCCTCTTCTTCTTTCCTCTCCTTTTTCAGCCTTTTTTCTGCCACCTTCTTGGCCTTCTCTTCCTCCTTTTTCATGCTGGCCTTCTCCTTGTCAGTTTTTTGAGCCAGCTCTTGCAGGCTAAGGAGATTGACCTGAAGTTCAGAGTTTTGCGCTTTTAGGAGCTTGATTTCGTTCTCCATTTGGCTCTCTTTGGTAATCCACTCCTTCTCTATCCTTCTGCTCATCTTTTCAAACTCCTGGAGGCAGTGGTTTTGTACCTGAAGAGCAGAGATTTTCTCTTTTAAGAGCTTGATTTCTCTTTCCAGCTCATGCCGTTTCTCAAAGCTCTCCTCTTTTGCAGCGAGCTCACACGTCATTTGGTCTTCCAGAGTGGCAAGTTTTGTTTCAAACTCCGCCTCCCTCTGGATGATCTGCCTTTCCTTCTCCATGAGCTTGGCTTCGCTCTCCAAATACTTTATTTTTGGGAGCCGTCTTCTCCTCCGTTATTTTGTTCAGTAGTTTGATCAGATCATCCTTTTCCTGGACGACATGGCTCAACTTCCTATCATTGTCCTCTGCCAGAGTTTGGAGCTTTGCGTCCTTGTCCATCAAATTCTGGTTTGAACGTAAAATAAGATGTTTAAAGGCAAGACGGAGGCTCACTGACATACTTTAAAATATATTTCAGCATTTTGTTAATCGCTAAAAATATAAGCAGGAGAATGTTATCATTGCAAAGTGGCCAAGTTAATGTCTTGTGCTTATTCCACAAGATTTATGGATAAGCTGTTTGATTATAATTAATAATTATAATTATTTGATTATTTTCAAATTTCCCTTACCCTGCTGTGCATGAACATAGCTGTTCCTCAATTTGTGTGTTTCCCATTTGCATGGTCAGCGTATGAGGCGGCTCACATCATGGCATGACCAGGGTTGGGAAGTAACGGATTACATGTAATCTGGATTACATAATCAGATTACAAAAATCAAGTAACTATAATCAGCCCAGATTACAATAAAAAAAGTGTAATCAGATTACAGTTACATTGTTGAGGATTACTTGATTACGTTTTCTCATGCAAACAATGCAACTTTTTTTATGATAGCCTATGTTTTAATTTGACAGGCAGTTCATTTGTTTGTCCACTAGATGTCACTATCATCCAATTGCCTGTGTAGTTTCTTGACAAGAAAAAGGTTCAAATCAAAACTCAAGATGGAGGAGTCGTCGGCGTCAAAAGACAGACCCATTTCAGTTGGGAAAAATGCATTTACTAGTTGGCAATATCGTCACAACTTCGATTTAAAGAAAGTGGAAAATAATAATGTGTATGTTGTGTGTAAGTTGTGCAAACCAAAAGTGCAAGTATTGTCAACGGCACTAACATCTACTTCAAATCTGAAGAAACACTTGGAGGTAAGTTGAACGTTAACATTAGAGGAACATGCTCAGCATCGTTCAAACATTGCTAGCTATGTATGCTAAGTACTTAATAATAAATATAACGTTTTTAGGTAGTTCACACAGGAATGCTTTAATGAGCTTTAGCTTCAATTTTGATGAAATTATTATATATGACACCGGTGCATACATACTGTAATAAACGTGCCAGGCATGAAAGCTTGTCAGGCGTAGCAACAGTAACTAAGGAGGGCGGGGCTTAGCGAAGGGTCAATTCAATTCAATTCAAGGGGCTTTATTGGCATGAATGTTTCAATAACAATGTTGCCAAAGCATCAGACAAAACACAATAAACAGTTATATGTACATTAACACAATATTAGGATGGGTTTATATACATTTTATAAATCTATTTGTATGGTTATTAAGCAATATTAAACAAAAAGTATATTCTAATGAAAATGTAAAGACAGTAACATTTTACATTAGACATAAATATGTACAGATATTTAAAACTGGGATCTTTGTGTGTGTAGCTCTATGGTGATGACACGCTGTGTGATGTTAGGCTGCATCACATGACTTCTCCAGACTGAAAAATGGCAAAACAGAAGTATATAGCCCAACATGGCATTTGATATGAAGTTCACTTAGGGTCTTCTTAACGATGTAACAAAATGAAATGTTATAGGTTCTCTATTAAAATATTTTTATTAAACACAACAATGCTTTTATTTTACAGTAAAGACTATAAATAAAGTCCTATAAACCTTTTCAATTGAATTCCATTGCAAGGCAGCTGTCTGTGCCCTTGTTGTTGTTGCTGTTGCTTCCTAGAATCGTCTTAGTCAGAGAGGAAAAAATCCAACTGTGACTTTCTTAAACAGATCCATAACATCAAGTGGCAGCTTTAATGTCATTATGTAGAGGGAGATGTGAAGAGTTTTTTGCAAAAAAGACGACATTGAAATGAATAAAAAATGTAATGCTTAATTTAATAATTTAAAGCCTGTGCTCTAAGGGGCTTATTTTTGCATTTCAGCACATTTTCTTAAAAAGCCAGCTTTCATTATGCATTAATGTCACTACATGGGCATCACACAAAGTGTACTGTACACATTCTACTACCTGGAATAGTTTAAACATTTTTGCTGCTGCCTTGCCTCCTTCACAAGCGTCCCTTTCAGTTTGGGCCGTGAATTGTGACATTCACTATGCTTGGAACCACTTCTCCTTTATAGTATCAGTGTCAATATCTCTAATCTTTGCCCAATAAGAGCCAAGAAACACAGTAACACTAGAAAGTTTATTCCAGGGACCCACACAGGACGCTCCCCGCTGCAACGCAATGCTTTAATGTGGTGTTGAGTCTTTGGTGTCATGTTAAATGAAAACATGGTGGGAATCTCTCGTACAGTCAGTGTCGCTTTCACACTCACGCACACACACAGACAGTGAGAGTTGAATGAACAGGGAAATGCGATATGTGAGCCCATGCAGGAAGCACACGCACACCTTGTGCTGTATGTGGTGTGCAGGGATATCTGATTTGGATCACAGTTCAGGGCAGGAAGTTGGTTCAGAGTCACCAGAGGCTGTAGGGGCCTCCACCTGTCATTTGCTGCAACTTCTGTCTAGTGGACTGTATTCGCCAACCACAACCAAACACCAAACATGCTATAGTTTGTATGTGTGGGCGTGGGTGGGTGCGTGCATGTTTGTGGTATCTGAAACAGAAACCCCAGTGGGAGTTAAGACACTGATGTACAATCTTCAAGGCCTCTTTCTTCTAGACCCAAAGCAAAGGCTGGATTACCAACCAGGCAGGGTGGCAGTTGCCCCAAAAACAATCTCCACCACTAAAATAAAACACCAACTAATCTTGTGTCCGTTCGGCTGCTATATTCACAAAACATCCAACGGTTAAGCTCCTAACCTCCTACCTGTCCCACGTTTGTGGTGTAAGATTAATTCATTTAAAATGTCAGCACTGAAAGACAGACGTTCAAAGTAACTCTCAGGACTCCTACGTCACTAAGACCTGCTCACAATAAGTCAGCTACTGTAAAGTGCTTTGTTCTGTCAGTGATACACACAAATACGACGATAATTAACTTTAAAAAAGAGATAATAATGCTGTTTTCACTCTTCATCATTTACCCATTGTTCCCATTGCTTGTGATTTTCAACATATATTTAGCTTTTGCAACACTGCAATTGTCTGCTTTAAAGATTAGCTTCTATATCTTCTCGGCTTTGAACTAAATGAACTGCGCAGCCAATAATAACAATCCAGTGGTAGGAAGGCTATGCTGAAACATATTTGATGAGCTGCTCATCAGTGATGTTCAAAAGGTAAAAATTGCAGCCTAAATGTTTCCAAAACCAACAAAAGCGAAAATGAGACCAAAGATTCCTCCAGAGAGAAATTACAGGAGCTTTTTGCCCGTTAAAGAAACTCTGTTCTATTGTGTTCTCCGTTTTCAAAAAGACGTTTAAAAGAAGATTTATTTCTGTCTTTGAATAGAAGTTGTATGACTATAAACTGCCTCAGGTACCTGCCAACCATGCCAAAAAAACTAAAGTATCTGGTCCCAGAACTGCTGGAGGAAGGCATAAACCACAGCTCTAGTTTCACATCAGCTGCGATGCAGGAAGAGGAAATAGATGCATGCTGGTATCATCCCAAAGGGGAATCACCTTTATGAAACCCTCAGGTAGAGCAGCGCAGACAATGACGCATACGTAAGAGACTGTTATGGAGGGCTATAGGACGCAGATGAAAGCGTCTATTTTAGGCACATTGCTCTGAGATAAATACCTCTCTTTCAAAACTACATGAAGCGCTGCAGTTCTTTTGATTCCCATCAAGAGAAACACGGTGTGGCCGGGTTGGTTCAGTGGGTGGAGCAGGCGCACATATACTGAGAGGTTTGTGCCTCGACGCAGAGGTCCAGGGTTCGAGTCCGACCTGTGACGATTTCCTGCGTGTCATCCCCCTCTCCTTCCCCTTTCTCACCTGTCTGTCCTATCCATTAAAGGAGAAAAAGCCCCAAAAAGAAGAAGAAAGAAACACAGTGAAAATTTAAGAGACAAATAAATTCCCTCCTTGACTATATGGGTTCCCTTTACGAGTTAATCAAGAATTGTATAACAAGCGATCAAGTGTCCATCTGGCACACACACACACACCTGACCAAAGCGTTTGCAGAGATTCTGTACATACAAGCTCCTATGCCGCCATGTGCCTCCATCACATCAGATTCATCATATACCTGGGGGCTGCATGATAACCTTTTTTTTCTCCTGCCTATTTTGTCTTTATCTCTCCTAATTAAAATGTAGTTGATGACCTGCAGAGGAGGAATGGATGGGGTTGTACAGGTTAAGGGGCAAACAGGAGAAAAACAACCAGAAACTTGTTAATGCGCCCTCTTCTTTCTCCTCTGCATTGCACTCTCGTTCATAATAGATCACAGAAGCAGATTTGTTCAGATAGGGAGATCAAATAGCTGGTTTGAAATGTATGGGATCCCTCACATTCTGGTTTAATGATGACATCCTCAGAGCCGGGCCAGAGGTTTTTATTCAACTCCTATAATAGGCTGGTGGTGGGGGCTGATGGGAGGAACCCCAGGCAAAGTTTCTCCTTTCTCTTTTCTCTCAATAGATGTTGTAATTGAATTATAGCACAACTGATACTTTTGAGTCTGACCCCCACCCCCACACCCCCACTCCTCCCCCCCTGAGTCTCTTCAAAAGACACCAGCCATGGAATTTGTCTTGTTTTGTCTCTTGGCTTTGAAAGCAGATGCTAATAAGAAATGGATGAAAGGCATACTGTTAAAATTTGGAATGAAGTGAATAAATTCAGTGTAAAAAAATAAATAAAGAAATAGCTGTTAATCAGCACATTTGCTCATTAGAATAAGCGTATGTTTGGCATCCCAACAAACAGCAGAGTGTAATTGGTGCACAAAGAGGCCCAATCCAGGAATTATGGTTGATCTTTTTACATCAAAAAACACAGCACTGCAGCGCAGAGAGAGAGAGAGAGAGAGAGAGAGAGAGAGAGAGAGAGAGAGAGCTGAGGGGAGACTACGAGATGAGAGGATGGGGGAGTGTGAGAGAAATGTAGCAAAGATGGAGGGGAGAGGTAGGGAGGAGCACTTTGCCTTTTCAAAGTGAAAAAGAAATACTGTACTCTCTCACGTTGGCATAAGAACTCTACGGCCCCGTTACAGTAAGGATCCATCTGTCGACATCTTATCCTCCTAGTAGCTGAAGCTCACTTACAGTCCTGTTTGTAGGTAAGCAAAATGTATGACTCGAAGCATCAACAGACTTCTCAAACTGCCATAACTGAGGTGAAAAGTACAATATCTTACTTAAAAAGCACATTCAAACTGTCACGTTGACATTGTAATCTGTAAATCTAATGCAGCACTTCTACCGAATTGGGACGTGTATCAAAGCTTGTAACTTTATTTATATGTGGCTAACTGAGATATTCAGATTAGAAGGCTGATGATTTGACATGACGTCTGGATTTTTCAGTTCTTTGAAGCTGGTTTAAAATGTTTCTGGAACTGTTGTCAGAGTAACAAGTCCTTAAACCCAAACCTGCTAAAATGCAGGTTTATTATTATTATTATTATTATTATTATTATTGATTATGACCAAGAGGTTTTGGAGTAAACTCCCTGAATAAAATCAATTTCAGATACAAATTTCATTATAATGGAAAAATGTTGATATAATTATGATGTTAGATGAGCCTGAGCAGTTTATTAAGAAACCAATATGATCATATTTTCAGAGAATTGCCTATACATGATAAAATATACAACAAAATAAACACATTTAGTTTGGGAGATAAACTCCAATAAAGGTGACTGTTAAAAGACATTTGATTTGGCATATTAGTGTCATCTCAACACTAAAATGTTTTAAATGATTGACTGCTAAACTAAAATCGTTTACGCAATTGAAGCAATAGATCAAGATTTTGGAAACTAATATAATAACTAATCCAGAATTAACAAATATATTTTAGCCTGATAACAACGTTAGCCTGGATTAGTCCTGAACAACAGGGCTGTCAGACATCCTATATGTACGTGCATATTTATGCGTTTATTACATTATTGAGATGTTGGGATTAACAAACTGTATTACCACATGTTGATTAAAAGACGACATCTGTTAAAAAGATGAGTTGAAGAGTCTGAAAATTAATTAGTCGGAAAAATGTGTGGAAATGATTTGTAGAGCAGAGCATCTTCTAAAGAGTGATCTACTTTCAACAATCCAGTTTGAACCGGATGACTATTCCCAGATGAATTGCAGAAAAAGAGGTAATTTACTCTAGATTTTTTTCAGAATTCGGATAGAATATTAATAGCTCTTGCAGATTAGCATTTGATAACAAGTACAGACCTCCCCCTCAGTTTGTAATAATACTAATGTAATGTAATAATTTTAACAGATAGAGGACTTGAAGTGTGTCCACATGGCCCAGCCTCCTCCACCTGTAATGGAGCAGTTTCAGAGAGCTTGTGGACTTCAGCGGAGGCCATCCTTCAGCTCTCACTCCCTCAAAAACTCACACAGCCCAGCTTGCCCTTGCATTTATGCATGATCTGCACTACCGCTGGTCCCAAGTGCACATTTCATAATTCATGCATACTGTACTGTAGCGACTGAAAACACTACTATATCTGCCTCCACCACTCTGCTTCATATCATCAGACTGATCCATGTTACACTCAGATTACAGTAAACTTCTTGACCCGCACAAGTGAACATGTAGGGCAATATTTAGAAAAGTTTCAAATAACCATATAATAGTTTTGGTTTGAGAGTCAGTCTAGTAACCACCTCCAGTGACTGAAATGGGCCAGTACTCACCAGGACTGAGCACTTCTGATTTTTGTCCATAAACTTACTTCTAATTGTTATTGACAGTATTATTAACAGGCGGATGTTTACGCCAAAATATGCTATATATGATTATTTATTGGGGGAAAAACAAAAAATGATATGTAAAATCAGACATTCAGCATCCCATCTAGCCCAAATGAATATTATTATTTGTTTCATAACCACATTTTCAGACACTGTGACTTAGGGCAGTCGAATCAGGCTCCTTACATCGAAATTGTCAAATAGTCAACTATTCGTGGTCACCCTTACAAGGTATAGTATAAATATAAATATATCCAAGACACATGCGATGATCATATCTGCTGAATAAGGGTACTGGCACCTTTTTTGGTCCAATTCAGCCACTGACCACACCTCTAAATACGGAGAGGTGCACTCTTCTAATAAGTAAGAAATCTTCTTTTTTGCACAACTAAGAAGAAATAGATCTCCTCAGGGCTAATAAATGAAGTGTGTTACCAGGCCTGAATCACAGTTGCATCAGTCTGATCAAGTATCAGAAAATGCATCTGTTGAATATTAAGGAGCCCAGAGTCTGGCCTATAGAGGCTCGATGTGAATGATGAATGAATGATGTAACTGGACAACAACATGCTGCTGAGCTGCTTCATCCACCATGATGACAGTTCATCGTTACACAGTAGACCACTGATTAAGCGCAGTTTTCTGAGGCACTGTCTTGATACCCTACGGGGCGAACACTGATAAATGATAAGTGAATTAAACTTGGGTTCAAACATTAATTGTGCTTTCTTTAATGAAAATCTAACTACTCTATGGATCTAAAAGCATGATTCCATTCACAAAGTAACTGTTGTTGCTGTTGTTCCAGGAATAATGGTCAGCTAGGAGCTGCTGTTTTTATTAAAGTCATTCCTTACTGGTGCACTAAAGGGAATAAGAATCGTATTCTTCTGGCATTGGGAGGGGTTACATTTAAAAGCACAAACAGTTTTAGAAAATCTAGATCTGAGATGATACACTTATTTACAAATTGACTTGCATCCAAATTACTTTATTATGCATCTGCTTTTACTATTCCCTACTGGGTTCTCCCATTTTCCCATTTTCATTTCTTTTTCTTTCATTCAATTCTCTCTGTGGAGCTGCGCATTAGCACAGCAGCAAACTCTTCACTGTTGCAGAGCAGAAAATTAACTTTTTATTGAGGAATTAAACCCCCCCCATCCCTTAGCAGCATTTAGTGAGCAAGAAAGGGCGCTTAATCAAACCAAACTAGTAGTATAAGATGATAACACCTGCTGTCCATTTATGAACTCCAATGAGTTGCTATACATTTTTCCCACATAAAGGCTGCTTCTATCTACGTAGTTTCAGATCAGAAAGTCTGATCAGATGCTGCAATTCCCTTCTGACCCCAAAACTAATCATTTGAGGGGAACACTGGCAATTCATGTCTCAACCAACGGCTACTTTTTTTTGGTCTAAACTGTCTAAGAGCTTATAAGAGTTATTTCAAAGCAGAAACATTTCCATGACATTTCCCTTTATATAACACTGAATAAGTCTACACACTTGGGACTTGCAGATTTTCTTTCTTCTCTGAAGCTGCACGGCTCGCTCTGGGATTCAACGGGAAGTTATGTTTGGGAGCTCGGCAGGATCCCAGGAGCTTTATCTTTTGATGTTGCAGGAAAAGTGGAGCACTAAAAACTATATCCAGACGCAGTGGAATAACAAAAATATAGTTGATTCCATCAAACTAATAATTCGCCTCTCGCTAGCATCTTTTCCTGTACAGAATGTCATCTCTAAGATGTCAAGCGGAGGTGGATTTACTGTATTAAAGTGTTTTTCCTGTTAGCCTGAGCTCTTGTACCTGCAACCCCTGTGCTTTGACTACTGATGGGGGCCGACTCGCACGGGCTACAGCCGGCTTCAGTGCATCGAGCCAAGTGAGCCATCATTTATGTTAAAAAATGGAAAAATGCTCCCTGTTAAATCAATACATAAACTACCCGCAGGATCCACAGTGAAGGCAGTGGAAGTGACAGGCCGCTTAATAAATGGACGGCGGCCTCCCGGAGCCCGCTGACTCAGCTGTTCCCCCGGTGAAGGAAACAGCGCTTGGTTATGCTGCCCCATCTCGCCCCCCCTCCTATCAGTCAGACAGCTTGCTGTGTCTATCTGGGAACTGCTGATCAGAGGCTCTTAAATATCACCAAAGCAAAGAGTATAATTCATAAGAGAGACAAACGCTCACAGTGTGGACGCATTTGCTGCTGTTGCTGCTGCTGGGAGTTCTGCCAATATTTGAATAAACCTTTCCTGATCTGCTGGTAGAGTATATCACATTTTTGACCATCGGTGGCTTTCATCACAGCATATGTTTTGCTATGCCCACTGCTGTGAGAGTGTCAAATATCAGATATAAAAAGCAGCCGAAAAATGATCACACACTGCAGGTACCATCCATCCATCAAGGCTGATGAGATCATAAATCCTTCTCCTTCTCAGCCAGACTGATTTCCTCTCTCCTTCACCTAGATGGGTATAAAATGCAGATCCACATGTCCCCCTCTGTCTCCTCATCCTCCTCCCCTTCCTCATCTCTCCCTAAGCCACCCATTCTATCCATCATCTGGACAGCTGTTCCTCTGCACTTTCAATTCCTCTCCCGTGTGCTGCACTGACCTCTTGCCCCTGCTTGCACACACAGAAAATTGTGACAAAATCTACAAACACCAGAATTAGATTGGATTGCCTTGAAGAAGGACACTCCCTAACCTCAAGGCAGAGCCGAAGTAACACCATAAACATAAAGATGTACTTTTTTTTGTAAATTCTATTTTTTAATGTGGAAAAAAACAACCTCTAAAGCATTTAGTGGGAGGCCGTAGCTAAGGTGGTACAGCGGCTCAGCCATCATTGTAGGGTCGGTGGGTCTGTCTCCACCTTCACATGTCAAAGCGTCTTTGAGCAAGATGATGACCTGCATAATGCTCCTGATATGTGTGTCTGTTGCTTTGAAGAAATCTTGCACTGAGTTATTTTAAAGGTCCTATATTGTAAAAGTGAGTTTTCCATGTCTTTTTTTGATTATAAAGCAGGTCTGTGTGCTATATATATATATATATATATATATATATATATACTGTAAATGTCTCAAAGCACTCCAGTCCACAGAGAAATGCAAACCATATTTAGAAACTGTGCCTTTAAATGAGCCGTCAGGACTTCCGTACGGTTGTGATGTCACAACTATTCTCTATATAGGTAGAGTGTGCCGCTACAGTCATTCCCCAGCTGCAATGACAGTGCAGACATTCAGAGAGCACAGGTACAGAAGACCTGGAAACACTGACCAATCAGAGCAGACTGGGCATTTTCGGTAGGTGGGCTTAAAGCGACAGGCACTAAAATAGAGCATCTCAGACAGAGGGTGAATGTAGGTTCAGACAGACAGTAGGAGAAATATAATGTATTTTTTGAACATTAAAGCATGTAAACATGTTCTAGCAGTAACCCAAAATACAAGTACGAACTTGAAAATAAGCATGATTTGCGACCTTTAAAACCCTGACACAGAATTGCTCTCTACTGAAATACAAAATATTTCCATCAATAGCCCAATCACACATGCAGAAGTTGGTTTAAAGGCCCATGCTGTTGATTTTGCATGTTTCCCATTCCCATGTCATGTGTAACTTATGTGCGATGTGTATCTGATTGTTAAGTGTGTCTGTGTGCTTATGTCTATGTTGTGATGCTGATTGAACCTTGCGGTTACAAACTGTCTCTTAAAGTCAATTGAATTGAATGAACTACAGCGCCAGTATTCCTAACATTACTGCCAACCATTTTCTAAAGCCTTTTGAATTTGATTTCCTACCTTCCAGGCAGTCATTGCTTTATATTCTTCTTCAAAATAGCATGAAAACCCACTTGCAGAGAGTTGGAACTGGGCAAGTAAATGTGACTGTTAGGGTGTTCAAGGACACTAACATCCGAGATTCGAGAGAGAGATTACAAAAAGATTTACAATATGGATTTTTTAAACCTTTAAATCAACAGCTGACCCAGAAGTCCGAGCATCCTTTAAGGCACCATGGACAGCTATGAGAACAGTCCCTGCTTGTGATAGTATTCCCACATAATAACATAATTTAATCTAAAAAAACAGAACAAATAAAGGCACCTAATATTCACAATGGTGGATTACCTTCCTAAAGTAAGTCCCTGCATGTTGATTTTTATTGTGTGCTGACATCAACTGAAACTGGAAGCTGCCAGAAAATCAATGTGAAAACTCATGGTGTGCTTTCAAAAAAGGTGAGCGGTTATGTATAGTAAGCAGAATGTGCAGGTAATGGCATAATAAATGCAGAGCCACTAGCATGGGCCTTAAAGTGTCTTCCATAGACAACCAGCAGAGTATTGACAAATTCTACAAACCGCTCATATCAGAAGCAGACAACAAAAGATAACTACCAGCACACTTCTAACCTATTCCAACAGTTATTGTAGTCAAACTGCATTAGCAGTAAACATACTGGAGATTTAGAATGGCCTTTAGTTCAAACAAGAGAAAATGCAAAGCAAATTGTGAGTAAGAAAAAACAAGCCATCCAAATGGCCCATTCATCCCCAAATCCATCATTGTAAAACGCTCCTCTGTATACACACTGCCTACCATTAATTTTCTCACCAGTCAGACAGTGGCCTTGAAGTAAACATGCATAGTATGATAATAAGTCAGCACACCACATTTCACACAAGACTTGCTGTCAAAGGACCAAACATCTATCTCTCTTTCCAGTCTCCACGCCTTCTCCTGCTCTACATTGAAGTTTTTGCAATGAGTCTATTTATGTACCTGGTACAGTATAAGTCAACGTGAAAAGACAACCAAATACAAAACACCACTAATTCATATTAGGCCGAGCCTGGAGTCAAGGATATGTTTGTCTCATTTAGCAGTGGTTATATGCTCTGCCACCAGCAGAAAGACGAAAGCTCTGCTCTAAACCAGCCAGTTGTTGAAAAACAACTCGGCGGGAAAAGATGGTAGTAAAACATGACTCTTGACCTCCGCCATTCTTTCCTCTCAAGGTAAGTGCACGGACAACAAGAGGCTGGGCTAAAGGTCAGCGGAGAGCAGAGTGTAAAATGGACTGGAGATCATAGCCGCACCTTTGCAGGTGGAAGTCCTTTAATGATATGACAGATTATGACCGAGTGTGAATATGGATGATGGCTGCTTTGTGCTGTGCATGGGGGGCGGGCTGGTTTTGAGTGGATACAGCCTTGTTTTTGCATTGACAATCTGGGCTTTTTGGAGGCTAACAAAGGAAGGATTTTTAAAGAAATAACTCGCTGGGTCTACTTCTTTCTCTTCTCTTCTAATGCCCCTCGGCATTCCCTCCCTGAACCCCTAATTACTGCGTCAGTGCTGACATGGACAGCCATTGTACATCACATCAACGTCTCTTTTGATCACACTCTGATGGGTGAGAGGATGTGTATGTATGTGTGTGTGTGTGTGTGTGTGTGTGTGTGTGTGTGTGTGTGTGTGTGTGTGTGTGTGTGTGTGTGTGTGTGTGTGTGTATCACTCTGCCTCTTTTAATCTCACTGTGTAAAAATGGTACTTGTGTGGGTACATCACATCACTTTGAGTTGTCTAATCATACTCGTGTGTGTGTGTGTGTGTGTGTGTGTGTGTGTGTGTGTGTGTGTGTGTGGTGAACATGCCTCTGTGGAAAGCAGTGTACATGAAGCTCTAAACAGAATGAGGTCAGCAGGAGAAAGCAGCCAGACAAGACCGCCTTTTGTCTCTCATGCAAACCGGGCAGTGGTTTCCCCACGGGGGGGTGAAGCAGGAATACAACATGTGCATTAGACTTCATAACATCATTTATAACAGGCAGACACACTTCAACACAAATGGCTTTCACCACAGAGGTTTCCCCATTAGCATTAAAAGAGAGAGGCTATAAGAGGGAGAGGAGAGAAAGAGAGGAGACGAGCTTTACTGCTACAGTAAATCTAAGGAGCAACTCGAGCCCGCATCAAGGACGACATGACGGCTTTCTGTTCAGTGGAGATTTCACAGCCCTCTGCTAGTCTGTTGAGCCGCAGTATTTGTGTGTGTGGCAAGTGGCAAGGAATACATTGACTCCCTTTGGAATGTGTGTGTGTGTGTGTGTGTGTGTGTGTGTGTGTGTGTGTGTGTGTGTGTGTGTGTGTGTGTGTGTGTGTGTTCATTGGACCTTGCGCCGGCTCAGAGCAAAGACCCTTCAGTTCTCTCTCATGTTGTTCAGAAAGATAAAGGTCAGACCTTGTCCATCATTCTGTTATTAGGCAGCACACCGGTGAATCTCTGGTTAAAGAGAAACTTTCCACAACAGTGCATGCATTCACTCTTTTCAGCGTTTCCACAACAAGGTTCAAGGGGGGTTTTTTTTATTAGCGGTGTGCACGACAATAACAGAAGTAGTCGTTGGCAATGAAAATCTTAGGTCTCAGACACCGCCAACAATGCTCATTAAATAAATAAAAAAGAAGATCACGCAACTAAAAGCTGAATCTGAAAAATCTGAATGAAAGACAAAAGAAATCGTGCAAGTCCAGATATAGGGCTAAAATATAAACAATTTAACCCCTCTCAGTGCAGTCTACTTTAGTCAGAAAACTTAATAAAACTGTCTATGACTGCTACAAAATAGTATTTTATTTATCAATTAATCGTCAAATTTCTTCTTGATTTATCAATTAGTCATTAGGTCTTCTTTTAAACAGCGTTCATCACAATTACCTAAAGCCCAAGTTTACATTCTCAAATGTCTTGTTCTGTCTAACCAATAGTCCAAAACCCAAAGATATTAAGTTGACATACAAAAGGCTAAGAAAGACAGAAAAAATTCTCGGTTATACTAATAGTTTCATGTAGATGGACTAATGAACTAATCAATTAATCAACTAATCATTGCAGTTTTAAAACTGTCTCTAGGAGAGCATATTTTGAATCACTGTCGGTAATTTAATCAACAAAATGTGTTATTTATTTGGTTAAAAATTGAATGTAGCTCCTTCAAAATAAATGTCATTGAGTTACTTGAATGCTGTAGGATGACTCTAAACTAGATCATTTAAAAAGGACTGTATGATGGGGAAATAAGGAGCTACAGAGATCTGGTAAACTCACTTATTTCTAACTCCACACCCACAGATCTTATTCATTTTCAAACTTGTAGTCTTCAGCCCCAACCAATGCTGAATTTATGAGATTTAACGCAGCTTCCTCTGGAGCCACAAAAGGCGCCTTTATGCAACTTTTTTTACATACCGTATGCAGTAATACTCCCTAAGAACTGTAAACACACTTTGATGTGGAGAATCGGTGGAGTTCGCCTTTAATGAACTGTACACTTAAATTATTGATGTGGTAAGGGGGGGCTGAACCTTAGGTTTCACTTTGTAAAAGTGGTACAACCTGTTTTACTGTGTACCTCAATTTAAACCTTAATATGTTAATTTTAGACTTTTAATGTGCACCACCAATGTACACATGAATAAAACCCTGATACAGAGACAGAACTGTTGTAAAGTGCAACTTTATGATCCGTGGGGCAAGTGAAAGTTGTCTTTTTGATGTATTCTATTAACTGTATTGCAAAGGAAAACTGGAAAAAAGGAAAAATTTAGGATGAGAAAAAAAAATAAAAGACCCTCCTGTGCTGACCCACAAAGACTAAAGACTAGCCTACCTTCAGCCAAAAGAAAAACTACAATACACTGCCCCTATTTCTGACCTCCCTAATCATTTTCCTACAGTCCCTAATCTGGAATAATTGTAAATAAAGTGAATCAGATTACTATTTTGTTCTTTACTGTTCACTATGTAAACAGCTCCACAACTGTCCAGTTTCTGATGCTCTTTATGACGATTCTTTAAGGTGTAATTTCAACTGTATTGAACTTCAGTAAAATCCTTTCGGTGAAGTCAAAGGTGGAATTACAGACTCCAAAAAGTGCACAAAGAGATACCAAATGAATGGAACTTAAAATAGTAACTTTTGAATAGAAAACCAACGTCATATTTTTCTATCTTTACTTGATGTATTTGGAATTTACTTTTGGACATAATTTGATTTTAGTTTATTTTTGACAAACTGTCTTAGTCTTAATCTGTTTTAGTTCAATACCTCCACAGTACTCTACTGCATGTATCATTTTTTTCCCCAATCTTGAGCCGTTAGGTGTAAAATACAGATTACATCCTGACATTTAAGATGCTTTGAAATCATTTTACTATTACATTATACTATGTTTTTGCGACGAATTGAAATAGATTTCTATGTGAAACAACATTCTCAGACACTGACGATGAAGCAATAACATTCTTTCACAGCAAAACTTCTCTACAGTAGATACTGACATTAATGAAGGAGGGCAAAGACAAAAGTTGAGTAGCCGTCAGACAAAAGAATCATAAGTGGATTCCATTAGATAAGTTATCTATCTACTTAAAACTAGTTCTGGCTCAGTGAGTGGTGAAATGACTTTTAGAGCATCTAGCAGGGTTTATGCACCAGTAAGTGTTCTTCATAGGTAACTGGCAATTAGGCATCTCCAGTAACATCTATAATTCATCTTCTTGGTGTGTGGGGAAAGACAACATGGGCCAATTGTTTTGCCTCATGTCTCAGAGCATTTCAATGGAAGCCAATCCTATCCCCCTTTTTCCACAGCCAAGTCAGGCTGCCATTTTCAACGCAGACAGACAAAAGATGGGGACGAACTACGACATTTTCTAATCAGTGTTCCTGGAGCTCGGCCACGACTCATTTAGGCTACAAGAAGACCCTGACATTCAGTGGGCATGTACTGTATGAGAAGCCCTGAAATCACACACCACAACAGAGCCAGCAAAACACACACACACACACACACACACACAGAATCATTTCTGTGGAACACTACTGTGCAGAAGAGACTAAAGACCAGTTTCCAACTAGTAAATAGCATTCACGTTAGCATCCAAGTCATGATTACGACATATTTTTGACCTAATAATACAAAGTGCCATTCACGTTTTGTATCTTAAAATAAAAAAATTATATTTCATTTAGCAGTCTATCATAACAGTAAACATCTCAACAACAATATAAAAACAACAACAAGTCCCACCACCGCCCTTCACCCCCACCTACCAACACACTAACAGGAGAAATAAGAAAATAAGGAAAGAATAAACAAATGAATGAATAAAGAAACAAATAAAAAACCAAAGTTGGTTGTGTTGGTTTGCCACCCTCTTTTAAATCTCACAGGGAGGTGTGTGTGTGTGTGTGTGTGTGTGTGTGTGTGTGTGTGTGTGTGTGTGTGTGTGTGTGTGTCTAAAAGGGATGCAGCAGCCCTGCCAGCCTGGCGATGGCCCACAGCACTGGGCTCCTGAGCGCCAGCAGCACTGGATGACAGCGCGGTCCAAGCAAAAGCTTTTAACAACATGAAGCGACAACAGAGAAGCCCACAGAAACTACAGCACAAGTAGGCCAGCCTCTCAGTGAGGCCCCCCCCTCCTCCTCCTCCTCCTCCTCTTCCCCTGTCCTGTCCTCGTCCTCCTCTGGTTCACTCGCACTGCATCCGCAGGGCTCAGCCTGTCTTTTTCAGAGTGAGCCAAGAGTACACTCTTCCACTCTGATGGAGCCTACAGAGCTCAATATACAGTGAGAGATGTCTTCTTCTACTAACACAAACACAGAGTGGGACTGATGGCTGCTGAGGCGTGTGTGTACTGTAGCACAGACATCTCTATGTACAATATCGTGGCCTGTTGCAGGCTACAGGTTTGCGTTTCCGTGTGCAAGTCCATTTGTCGACACAAGTTGTTGACAAGTTGAAAATCGAGGGCATCAGCAAAGCGATGTGCGCATCAGTGAGGAGTGGTGGAGTAATAAAGTGGCTCTGATGAAAACTTAATGGCCCCTTCACCTTTATTAATGGCTGTGGGAGCAGGATCGTGCGCTCGGGTTCACCGCTGTAATAACACGTGTAGCTCTGCGCAGCAAAGCAGCTCCATCAACCTCACACTCACTAACAAACTGGAAGAGAAGCTCATCACTGGACCCACTAAGTGACTCGCTGACAACTCAAGACTACTGATTTTGGCCAAATGAGCCTCAAACACAGCGTGCCACAGTTCAGTATGTAGTTGTTAATGTTTGAATATAACTGAGATGATCTGTGCATACAGAGATCCCAATCTGCTCTGTGTTTGCTCACTGCTCTCTACACCTGTGCTTCCCCGGGAAAAGAAAACCCAGGCGTTCCATTCTTCCGTCTTTGCAGATACTTGCGCTACAATCACAAACAGCCACTTATTAATATATCCCTTTCAAATGCTAATTCACCTTCATGCATAAATCATAACTCCTGAGGTGGGTGGTGTAGTGTAGCAATTTTTTAGTGGGGGGTGCTAGGCGGAGGAGTCCATACAGCCTGCCTGTAGAAAGGAATGAAATTATCCCACAACTTGTATGAAATGGTGAGCGTCCCAGTTACAAGTCTTCCAACAAGGCCAATTGTTTTTGCTCTAACAAAATAAAAAAATAAAAAGCGGTCTCTCCCACAGCCTCAGCAACAATTTGCAACATCTCCAAACTTTCCTGAACCCTATACACAGATCAACAACACTGGCCCACCAACGTGATCAAATGTTCCCCCTTAAACGCTCCCATTTGTGAGGGTGTTTGATGCTGGATATAACTGCACATCTGTTGACACCATAGGTGGGGAGAAAGCAGGGTGGTCCGAAACACTTGCACGTTCGCTAACTAACCGGGTTCAATTTGACGATGAGAGACAAAATTGAAATGTCTGCTACTGTTGGGGATCCCCGCTTGGCGAGCAGCCTGCCAACCCAGAGCCACTTTCCCAGCTTTGGTGTGTGTCTGGCCTGCTGTGCTGCAGATGCTGCTCTGTATGATACACCCACATATCAATGAATCATTGCTTCTGACTGAAACACACTGCATCGTCACCATATGTGTCAGGACAGGCATAAGAGCCACAGTAATTATTTTGTGTCATTTAGTTTACTGTGACACACGGGCCCTAATTCAGAAAGCAGGTTTAGTGACAAATCTGAGTTTGTTAACCCTGAGATGAGGGGAACTCAGGGTTTTCTGTTTCAGAAAGAGAGGTAACTTAACCTCAGAGTCAGTTACTATGGTAACTGATCGTGAACCTAACCTGGTCGGGAGCAGGTTTCCTTCAAGAAACCTCGAGTTTCTCTCAGTCTCCTCCCTCTGACACAGCGCTCTCTCATTTCCTCATTCATTCATTCATTCATTCAGTCAGTCTGTATCAAGCGCATTTTAGCGCAGTTTGTTATCGGCATGAATAAAAAATAATTATGTTGGTTTATTAACTATGTTAGGCAGACGTATAAAACGTTTTATTTCTCAAAACATGGCATTTCCTTTTGTCGACGATGCCGTTGATGAAGAAGCTGCTTTACTTCGCAGGGTGTTATATGTCGGGAGATGATATTGAAGCCCCGACATTTTATGGACAGGTTATGTAGCCCAGGCTACATAACCTTATCCGTCCTCATATCACTAACGTCACCCATCTATGCTCTTACATCCCAGCAGATTATTTGTGTCGCATTACGTTTTTTTTTTTTTTGCAAACGGCAGTTGTCTTTACAACATTGTTGATGCGGAGCATTTTAGTAAAGCCGTCATGATGGTGCTGCAGCCTCAGAATGGGATTAGTAGGCCTAAGACTTTTTCGTCCGCAGAAATGAAATAGATTATAGGTTCAATACCATTTCACTAGTAATATTAGGCTATCCTTATGATTAAATATGATATACACTATATTGGAATATACATTTACTTTAGCAGCAATTTTCTCCCACGCAAATTCTCAGCAGCCGCCTTTTTTTTTTTAACTCGCTGTATGTGCGCATGAGTATTTCCGCCGACCCGTTTGTTAGTGGTTGTTGCCATGGTGAATCGTAGTATCATGGCTCCATTCATGCTGCCTTTTTATTGTGGCGGTGAACCTACTCTGAGTTGATTGAACCAACTCATATCAGCTGTTCTGAAACCGAAAACTCAGAGTTTCCCATCTCAGGGTACATCAACTCAGACATCAGGGTTAGACTCAGAGTTTGTTAAACCTTCTACCTGAAATAGGGCCCTGGTGTGTGTGTGTGTGTGTGTGTGTGTGTGTGTGTGTGTGTGTGTGTGTGTGTGTGTGTGCGTAGCAGCATGCATGCATGCATGTGAGCGACCACAGAGTTTCATCATGAGGTGTCAGTGAACCCTGATGGCAGAGTCACTGCAGCTTTCCAAAAAAAAAAAAAAATATCAAATGAACCTCTGAGGATCCAATGAATATAATAGCTGATGGATGGTTGTGAAATTGGCATCTTAACAACTCCTTTAAACTGTTTTAAGATACAATTTAAATGATAAATGACTTGTTACGGTTGCAAAATCAACTTGTTTGATTAAATGTCTCAAATCAAGAGTCATTTTCTTTAATCAGGTGTCATGTTCTTGATTCAGGGAAGTGATTAGACTTGAATATGATTTGGAGATTATTTGATTTGCTGAGATTTACTAATGTTTGCTACTCGGAGATTGCTGCCCTGCTATCTGCTCTTTCCTGGCTCCTTTAATGCCATATGCCATGCCCTTCCCACTTGATGCCCAACATGCTCTCATTCATCCCCATGGGATGGACATGGGTGTTACCCACCTGCCAGGAGCTGGAGGGGATCTCTGCGAATTTGCCCAGTCCCCCGAAGGTGTAGCATCGGTACATGTGGTCCAGGGACTCCGAGCAGTGCCACAGCAAGCCGAAGCTCACGGAGTCCTTGTTGTTGTTGTGATGGTGGTGGTGATTGTTCCTCAGCTGGTCCTTAACAATCCAGGCAGGGGATATGAAGCTGAAACTGCAGACGGCGACCAGAGCGGAGGAGAGGAGCACCCAGAAGCAGCCCACGCAGCTGAACATGGTGGCAGCTTGGGGCAGAAAGCCCGGAGACAGACCCAGATCAATCCCAAACCCGGCTTCTTCTTCTTTCTTCTCCCGGCCCAGGAGCGAATGCATTTGGAGCTCCCACCTTCAAGAGCAATACTTCAACTTCAGCCCCTCACCAGCACTATACATCAGCAAAGAAATCACTGGACATCCGCAGCAGCAGCCCCGTTTGCGCGTGTGTGTGTGTGTGTGTGTGTGTGTGTGTGTGTGTGTGTGTGTGTGTATGTCCAGAACATCTGGACTGGACAGACAAACAGCTAAGAAAACGTCCAAAACTCATCAGTAGGAGCGGAGGAGTGAATGCGATACAATAAAGTCAAGTCATCCGCGCTTCACACGCGAGTTTAGTTTAAACCCACAAACACAAGCATGTCCCGGAGCCGCGGCTCTCCTCTGCTCCTCTCAGTGTAGCCTACTACTTGCTCTGCCTCAACACGGACAGCACATAGACAGTATAAAAGAACAGCAGCGCACTTTGCGTTTCAGAAAGAGTGCTTCAGGACTAACGTCAAACTCACAACGGTTAAAATGGCTACTTCCGGATGGGATTTTCAAAGTGAAATCCAGAGAGAAGAGGCGCGGCAAGTTTGGAGCCTTCACGGCAAAACAAAAATAGGCTGCATTTAAATCATTAGAACTAAAGGGGCACTACACCGAATTTACACATAATGTTAGTTTACTTGCGATGAGGAATCCCCCCCTATTTACAGAAGCTATATATGCACTATTCAGCATGCTTCATTTCGGAAAAACATGATAGTTGCCAAGGAAAAAAAGTCATCGTGCCTACATCCTATTTTGTAATTGTTCTCCCAGTGTTTTCATCATTCTGAAATCAGAACACAACAAATGCTGATGATAACTCCTACCACCTAAAAAGAGGCAAACATTGTCTGATGGTGCTATGACTAATACTACACAAGTTACTTGACATAGGTAGGTTATGAATATGTCGTAAACGACATATTTGTTATCGTTTAGCTGACAAATCTGCTACATTTGAATTAAAAATTCCATAATTGCAAATCAATTATCCCCAACAATGCCAAGTAAATGTGGTCTTCTGAAATGAATATTTGGCCAACAGAAGAACATTTACTCAGTTATAAGTTATAACTGCTTAATGAGCTTCTGGAAAAGCAAAAAATAATCATGTGAAAAACTACTCTATGCAACGATGGTGTATGAATATATTTCATCCTAGTCTACAAACATCAGCAAGTTAAAACAAGTTGAACTTTGGTGGATGTAAACAATACCCAGGTAGGTTTTGCCACAACACAACCTCACCGGTTGTAGGCTAACACATAAACAACAGTAACAGTAGCCTAAATGTTTATAGTAAGGTTCAGTCTGGTAGATAACGTTCATTGGTCGAAAATTGTTTAACAAAAGTTGCTTTTATTCTGGAGGCTACAACCCACTCTTCCGGTGTTTTGCACATCTCTTTTTTTAACTTGACAGATTAGGCGTTTATTCGCAGGTGGGCTAATTGTCCAAATGCACCTTGCACTTTGCTAATGTAGTGTTATTATGTGCATTGATTCGGATTTCATAAAGACAGTGAGACACATTATAATAAAAACAGTATATAAAATTATTCATTAAACGTTTTTTAATGTCAATGAATTGTTATTCCCCGCAAAACAAATACTTCTCAGCATCGACATGTCAGGCTACAGTATTGTCGTATTTATTGTTGCACTGATGTAAAGCATCTCAGCCAATCAGGACTCAGGACAGGGACTGTTTATGGATTGCTCGTTTGTATTGAGGTGGGCGTTGCCTCTGCACGTGCAGGTAGCCTCAGTCTGGGAACCGATAAGCTCGAAGTCTCGTGGCGCTTTAAGCAGCATGTAGCATTACGAAATGAAATAGCATTGTGCTATTTAGCTAACTAGTGTATAAAATATTCATCACACCAATTAGCTTTAGCAGTAGGTTAATTCTATCTTTAAAATACAGATAATTGCATCAAATAGAATTATTTTGAACACTGTTAGGGTTCTTACAGAGCTGATATTAAACTGCACTACTGTCATTAATACTTCACACAGCGAGAGGAAACTACGACAGTGAGAATCTGAAAATTAATTCAACATTAAATAAGTAAATGCTTTATACTGTACTGAAGGTGACTTCTGTGCCCTTTGGGTTGAAATGTACTTTACAATTTGTGGATTTTTCTGGAACTTTATAACAGACGCCAGAGTAGCCTTACTGAAAAAGTAGACGTACTTATGTCGGAAATAATATTCTGTCATCGTGTTCATTTTTTTCTGTTTTACCTAACATAGCAATACAGTCAACATCGCCCCCACCTGGTCAGAGGTGATAATAGTGTTTGCACTAGGTTTGTCACTTTTCCACATTTGAACTGTTAGTTTGGAAAATGATTTTAAAAGAAAACAACATAAGTCTGTATTTAAAAAAAAAACACAGCCAGCAGTTGATTTAAACCGCAATAATACGAATTTAAAAAAAAAAGAGGACAGACAAACATTTCATAATATATGTATTTAAATCAAACACAATTTAAATATATTATAGATTAAGTACACATACATACATGTCAGAAAACATTAGTGGTACATAGTACCAAGAGTCTTTTCTGGTTCTTTTCCAAATCTTGGTAAAGGCTCTAAAAAAAAAAAAAAAAAAAAAAAAAATGGTTTAACTCACTGAGCACTTTCCAGTTGAACAGTCTGGTCATCACTGACATTTGTTTCAGTGATGCAGTAAAAAAACAAACAATAAAACAGCGATCACCATAAAAAAGGACTAACATTAATATATGGGGTAAACCAGAAATCTACACATTTTTTGGGGAGTTTTCCAACACAACTGGAGCACTTAAAGTTCATTAGGAGAGTATTTATTCTTCTTCTACACTCTGTAAGGTGCCAGGAGGTTCATATAGAAGGTCAGCCAGTCCAAGAATTGAATCAGCTCTTCTTCTGTTTCATTGTCACATTTCCAAATGTTCTACAGTACGTAAAACAGCCCAGGTAGGACGGCTCACACCAGTGAACAGCAGACAACACTACTCATGGGCAGGCTGAGGGAAGCGTGTACAAAAACTGTACAACGCTGATTTTCATCTGCTTAAGCCTTACGTGGCTGACCCTTAAGAGGGAATTTCATCTAAAAACAAGGAATGGTTATAAAAGGTGTAGGGTGGAGTGTCATGACGGAGTGTAATTCAGTCCTTCAGTCTTTGTCACATCCTCCTTAGGTCCGAGATAAGAGACATTTTCAGACAGTATGGCTACAGCAACGCAGTGATGGTCCTGGAGGACATGCTGCTTCTTCATGCCGGCTTTCTTCAAGTGTGTGTGTGTGTGTGTTGTATATTTTTCCTTTCTTCAGGAGTGACTTCCTCCACTCTGATGAGAGCGCTTAGAGTTGCCTTACCTTTGACTACTACACGTGTACCTTAAAAGTTTCATGGAGTTGGAAGATTGGAACAATGATGTACTTCAACTTTTCCATTAGCCCATGCTTGAACAATCACTCACCCAAGCTCACAGCCACACACACACACACACACACACACAAACATTAATGTTGGGGGGGGTGATAAAAATGTTTGTTCTCAGAGTGATGCAGTTCATTGTAGGGTGAACCCTGTGTACGGTTTGTCACTGGTTTGGCCAGTGCCAGTCCTTTGGTTCCTCAGTGGGGTCATAACTGCAGACAGACAAAAGAAAACACTTAGAGAAGAACTGTAGCCATTCCGCGCACATCAGCGCACAGCAAAGAGAATACTGAGCAAGGTTCCGTACCTTGGTGGCCTTGCCGGGGCTGTCGTGATTTGACTGGTGGACCACGTCGTTGACAATCATCTTGGCAATCTGCCATGCCATTTCCTCCTGGGCCTTGATGGCAAGAGTCACAGCACAAACAATAACTCTTAACTTGATATTCTTTAATAAATCATAGGTCATGGGGCTGACGTCACAGTGAATTTCAAAACGTGCAAATGAGAGCCTTGCTATGTGCCTCAGACCACTGAAACGTTTATGAATATTTTAACGGCCTCACCTCATCCGAGTTGCCTTGGACCCATTTCTTCATGGCTTGAGAAAACATGGAACCTAAATGAGAGGAGAGGGAATGCTGAGTGAGACAAAGGGACTGCATGAGTAAGCACAAGTAACCAGCACATAGACTGCAGTCTCTTAATCTGAGCAAATGAACTGCAGGCTAGACTTTCCCAAGGTGAGTTAACCCTGACATATTTAATATTATATAGTATTTTGTGCTTGAGGAGACTCTGCTTTCTGTTTGGACTAGTTATTCTGTAGCCAAAATGTCTGCTACTCTATTCTAGACCACAATAAAGCACTCTTAGATATAATAATTAAAGATTTTGTTGAATCTTAAGAGTAGCAAAGGCTGTGTTTTTGTTTGTTTGTTTTCAAGAGGAATGTTCCTAAATATTTCATTAGGCTATGAGCTGTAAGGAGAATGGGAGCAACCACTAGACAAGGTTTATATTCATGGGCGCAGAGTAGATGTTTCTCACTGCAAGGAGGAATGAGATAAAATATGACAGAAGTGAGGGCAGAGTGAGAGAAAAATAATGAGACAGAGAGAGCGGGTAGAGGAGAGAGAGAGAGACAAGTGGGAGCGTATCATGCCTTTGGATTTCTTCACGTCCGGCTCTGGCTCTGCCTCCCTGATAAACTGGCCCATCTCATTCACCTTCCCAAACGTCATCCTTCTGAGCGGACAGAGAAGAGGAGAGGGATGAAAACAGAACACTGAGCTGATGGGACCAAGCTGAGCCTCAGTAAGATCATTATCTTGAGTTATTTTTGGACAAGATTTTTCAAACCATGCTCATAAAACACTTAGGGGGGAGTCAATGAAAACAAAACCGGTACAAGCATTAAAGGTCCAATGTGTAGGCACTTCTCCCATCTAGCGTTGAGATCATATATCGCTATCAACTCTCTCGAGCCACGCAGTTCAAAGTACATATTACAGCTACAGTAGCCTTCACGCTTGGAAAAGCCGGTCCCTTGCTCTTTTCAATATCCTTTTTCTGGGCGAAGAAGAAGACTCCTGTTCCTGAAATTTAGATTTTGAATACGTGTGGTCCTCCATGTTTCCTTCTTCAAACTTGCCGGGGCCGAGAAGCTACGATACCCATTAGCAGCATTAGTGAAAGGCGGAGCAGTTTGTCCTGTATGTCCCTTACTGGCTAACGTATTTCAAGATGGCGCATGAATATGGAGCGTCTACCCCAGTTCATGCGAATGCAAATGTAAAATTTCAAGCCGAAAGGAATACTTGGAATTGATGGTGGAGGTAAATATTCATGAAAAAGGACAAGTTTGTGAACGGGCGACACAGATTTTGATAATGAACAACTAAACATGTTACACACTAGACCTTTACAGCCAAACAGCAGGGTGGGCAATCAAAGGAACATAAAAGGAGATAAACATTAAAATTAAAGACTACAAGGGAGATTACCAAATGACAAAATAGATACCAGCAAATATCTGAAAGCGTACATTTAAATAGATTCTTTATAATACATATTTAGCCAGATTAAAGCCAAAATGGTAGTTTAAGCCATCCGATACATTAGACACAGAAAACTCACCCAGCGTATGGCCGCTGGTACAGGGACTCAGGGTCCAGGCTGGCGACGTCCACCGTGATGGCTTCGTCAAAGTTTTTCAGGATCTTGATCGCTGCCCTTTTGGTACCTTGCTGTAGTGTAAAGACACAATGAACTGAATGTCAGGCAGCGTTACATTGTTTTTGTTTTCAATTAATACAACTAAACGACGAATGACCACAACCTTTTGGCAATAGCAAAAAAATATCTTCATCATCATCATCATTATTCATGTAATGAGGCAGAACAGGTCTAAATGTCAGCAGACGGAGGAACAACCCCACAGGGGCTGAAGATGAGGGTTAAAGTTGGGGTCACCTGAGTCTGAGAGCCTTCGCTGGTATTTGAACTTGAACGCTCGTTGTCTACGGCCCCGCCCTGACCCGGAGAGCTGACATTCACAAACTCGTCCGCCCGCACCGAGTTGATGAGGTCACTCAGGTATTTGTAGTAAAGGTTGCTAGACAGGAAGCCTGGCATGTAGACCTGAACAAATGCAACACATAACCAACTCTGTTAGAGAATAATGAGCTCCGTGATATATTTCTGGGCACAAGTTAACAAAGGTTTGCTGCTGACCTTTTGTGTGCTAACAACAGCTTTCATTTCATTAACGTAAGGCAGGTGCATTTGTCAGTGGTGTAATAGGACAATTTGTCAGTGACTTACAACACAAAACATTCAGGAGGATCCTATTACATTCAAGAAAACAGTCTCACAAGGAGATGATTTTAGAACATATCTAATGAAGCGTTTTAAAAGGGCAATGTCAATGAATTGAAGGTTTTATATGTCTATGTTTCAGGGTGCTCTATTTCATTTTATTTCTCTACTTAGTAAAATAACATAAGAGAAGACCCGTATTGAAGATAATGCCCTTGGTGTGTGATTATTTGAGAATCGTACCTTCTCCATGGTGGTCCAGGCCTGTCTGAGTGGAGTGGTGAAACAGTCGGGGAGGGGCCCCCCCTCTCGGCAGATATTCGACTCTATCTCCATCCGCACAGAGTCGCCAAAGCCCAGAGGGTTGGTGGCCTGGAGTGAGAAATACCTGGGGCAGGAAATAGAGCAATCAACGGCTGTGTTCAGATGATGAGGGCACCTAGATCAAGATTTTTAATCAATACCCAATTCATAAATTGCTAAATTGCATCTTAAAAAGAGGCTGTAGTGCTGCTACCCCTGGTCGGTAGGTTTGTGTGTAAAAAGGGTGGCAATATCAAATATTAATGAAAACGGTGGCAAATATGAAATGCAACACAGATAACTTTGAATAAACAGTGCAGCGTCACAGCAAATTGCCACCTAGTGTCTTATTACTAAAGACTGGTGACTGGCTTTTTACTTCCACAGTAGAGGATGGATACCCAGCCAAGCCCGTCGGGTCCCGACGGGCTCGGCTGGGTTCGGACTGATATTTAGAAATGATGCTCGGGTTCAGGTCGGGCTCTGTCACATCAGCGCGATAAGGCATTGAACATTTTAAAATTTAAAAAAGCTTATTATGTAGGTGCGTGCCAATGTTAACGTGCGCTTGTTGCCCCGTGTGCGCTGATGCGCTCATCGGTTGACATTTCCGAATGCCTTCCTACAGTTGCTTAATCAAAGCGTGCTTTCCACACAAACAAACGTACATGTGTCATTAGTATGAGGAAGGAGTGTCGCGCTCGGGTCAGGCTCAGACATAAATATCGTAATGCCTGTCGGGCTCAGGTCGGGTTCGGTTACTGCTCTGTGAAAAAATGCGACCCGATCCGCACTCTATTCCTCAGCCTCACTTAAATGGAACCTGGAACATCTGCTCTGGTTACCATACAGATTAACAAAGTCATTCAAAGATTTCTAAATGGCTGCAGACAAATCTTCCAACAAAGAACGACTGGACTGCAATTGTCAGTGAAATAAACTGTATGGAGAAACCTTTAGCTCATGTAAAGATATGATAAATTTCTATAAAAAAAAAAAAAATACTGTAAAAGATTCAGATGTCCATTACATACGTCACTGAAAGGCCCTTTTCCTGTATATGTTGTAGTTGCATGTGTCAACCCATTATTTTCCTCCCAAAAATAAACATAAATGTAATGAAGTTGCAAAATAACATAACATTTTGATTTCTTACTGTTACTGCATTCACAATTTTCTCTGGGTACACATGCACAGTAATGAGTGCACAGAGTTCGACAACAGGTTATTCACTACAGAACAGTTTAAGCCTTCCTCTCTCAACTTGACTCGCTGCTTAAGAGGATCTAATGATGCACACCTGTCTTCACTATCACTGATTAAGTAGAACATCTGTCCTACCGTCACAAAACACACAAGAAAATGCTTTATCACAGCAGGGGCCTGTACCAAGAAGCAAGTTCTGGCTCTCTTTGCGGTTACCTTACGTTGGTGATCCTGGATAACCAGTACCACAAAGCTGGTTATCAACTGGCTCTGTTAACTCAGGTTTTCAGCTAAGAGTGTGTTCACGTTAAGAGGTGCAGAGGTAGCAACATCTTTAGAACCATGGGTGAAGTACTTAATATGATAGGAAACGGTGATATCCGTAGGATAATTTGGCTACAGTCACGGCAAAAACTGATATTTAACGAGGTGAAAGAAGAAGAGAATAGAATAAGAAGCTGTAGAAACACAAGAAATATGTCCAAACATTCAAAGCAAGGGGACTATAATGTATGTAGCTATGCCTTTTGTATTAAGTGGGTGTTTTTGATGAACAACCTATTATGAATATACGATGCATATTATAAAGTCAAAGTAATGCAGGACTGTTTCTGCTGTCGAAGCAGAGAGGAGAGAAGAAGAAGAGAAGTGAATGCCTGATAAGGTCTATCTGAAATGCTGAATTTATAATCATGGGAGCGTCAGGGGAGTGTGTGGATTGTTTTTCTTATAAAAGAGGGTGAGAGTGTAAAAGCGTCGATACTGTCAAAAATAATATAATCTTTGTTCAATTAAATGCAGCTGTATTCGTCATAATGTATTTAGTGTGGTAAACAACTCTGGTCTTAAAACAGAGCATCCAACAAACAGAGTGCACCTGAAAAGCATGGAACACCAGAAGCAATTTGACTGACATAAAAAATATCTAGTGCTCTCTATGACTTGTCACTTAATTGTAAACTCTTTTGTCCATGTCAGGATCCTGTAGGTATGATGACTTAGTGATCTGATCGGTCAGTGTCTACTGATTTGTGGTACAGACCCCACGGCTAAAGCTCTTCAACAGAACAGAACTTTGTGAAACACAAAACATCTTACAAACTTATGTTGTAATTTATGTAACCTGGCTGATCTATATACTGGTAGAAAATGGGGCCTAGTGAAAAGAAGCTACCATTTGTTTTTTTAAGATTATGTTTTGGGGCCTTTTAGGCCTTTATTTTATAGGACAGCTGAAGACATGAAAGGGGTGAGAGAGAGGGGGGAAAGTCATGCAGCAGAGGGCCGCAGGTCGGAGTCGAACCCTCAACCGCTGCATCGAGGAGTAAACCTCTATATATGGGCGCGCGCTCTATCAAGTGAGCTACCCAGGCGCTCGGAAGCTACCATTTTACAGAGCGCAAAACTATATGTATTACCTTCTGTAATTACAAGTAGGGATGCACCGAATCCAGGATTCGGCTTCGGCCGAATATTGGGATTTTTGACGGTGTTCGGTTTCTTCTGAACCTTAAAAAAAATTCCACCGAACCGAACCCTACGCTTGCACTACGCTGGTCGACGTAATCGCGGCGCCGTTGATTACGGGAAGGTGTTTACGTAGGTGAACCGCTCAATGCAGTAGGCTGTGAGAAAGTGAAAACGGAACTCGTGAGCAGAAAAAGTGTTGTTTGGCAGTACTTTCAGTCAAAAGAAGGCCATTCAAGTCCAGCTACGTGTTCAATTTGCAATGCCGATTTGTCTCGTGGTGGCGAGGACCCGAAACAATACACAACTTCATGTACGGCAAAGGAAGGACAATCACAGCTAAAAACTTCTGTTAACCAGAATGTCCCTCTCCCGGGCTGTCAGCTGTTCTCTCAAATGAGTCTTCCTACAGTGGGAGCGGAGCGACCGAACGACCGGCTGCTGCTCGTTAGCTAACGTTAGCTTTCCAATTTCACCCACCCAACATGCCTTCATCATACACTGGTTAGCGGAATTCTGGTGATAGCGATGTGCTTTCCTACAATGTGAAAAGAGCATGTGAATTCAACATTAAGTCGTTACATTTAACTATTTTAGAGGCCGTGAACGTTGTTTACTTCATTAATGTGTTTACTGTGTTAATGGACTGAGGATGGGAGTAGGATTCGGTATTCGGTTTGGGATTCGGCAGAATCTTAACCAGTGGATTCAGTATTCGGCCGAACCCCAAAAATCTGGTTTCGGTGCATATAACATATTCCCTAATTACAAGAAAATGATGTCTGAAACAGGAAACAGTTTTTTAATAAATATTCTATTCTGAGACTAAAAAGAAAACAGCAAACAGAAATTATTTTAACATAATGGCAACTCCTAAATATTAGGTCAAACCCATGACTGGGTGTTTTGGAGGACTGCAGAGAAGCTGAGAGAAGACCTACTTGTCGTAGAGGATCATGGCATCATTTTGAGCCTCCTGGCCATCATACTGGCCCTTTTTAGCTGCCAGCTGGTTCTGGAAGTTGTCTGCCGCCAGCCAGAACTGCAGTACATTCATCGCCTCCTCCTTTTCCATGAACTGCAGGGAAGAAGGTGTAAAGCACACAACAATTCAAGTGAAAGTCCATGTGGGCTTTCGCAATATCCTTGTTTTTTTAACATGTACTGTGTGTCCGTACGTATGTATCTGTATATGTTGATAGAGAAAAAAAAATGTTTACTCTGACAACCTGTGACTTTCTTTGTGTATAGCGTTCTGGTGTTAAGTGTCACTTTTGTATCATAACAATAGGTTGGGCGATTGTAAAGAGAGCATCCACAGGTTGTTTTTTTTCTGTTTAGTTATGTTTACTGTGTCCTCAGTTTGTTGCTGCTGTGACAACAGAAATTCCCTCTAGAATAGGAGAATAAACAAACTAACAGAAACTGTTTTGCAGTAGTGGCAAGAGAGGACAAGTGTTTAATGAGAAGTCAAGAAGAGGCACAGTTTGTGTACGAAAAAAAACACTGAAAACAAAGCATTGTTTGTAATGAGAGAAATATATCCTGTTTTGGCACCCACTGGGCCCACTCACCTCAGAGAAGTAGAAGAGAGCTGACTCACAGAACAAGATGTCAGCTAGGAACACAGAGCCACTAGTCAACACTTCGATCTGGTATTTACAGAAATGATGGCTCCGCAGGAATTCGCTAAAGTGCCTGGAAATGAAAGAGCAAGTGGGAGACAAATATGGGCACTACTAGGTGGTAAAATGACAAAGAATAATAGCTGCACTTTAATCCTAATGTTAAAATATGGCAATGTATGTATTCACTCAAAAGAAATAGACAGAAACTCACTGTTGCTCCAAGATGGTGAAGACTACCGACTGTGCAATGACGAAGCAGTTTGGGTCCACCATGCCATCCTCTCCACATATCTTAGCTATACGGAGGAGAGACTCATTATTAAAGATAGATGACTTACAGTTTTTGTACTGAAATCCAGAGCACATCAAATATGGTGTCCGATTTAAAAAAATAAATAAAAAAAAAATAAATACAATGAATTCCTATTGGCAACATCTGTATCTTACCAACTATGTCGGTTCTGATCTGTTCTGTGATGGGGATGGGCCTCACAGCGTCTGGAGAGATGTACTTGGTGAAGATGGTAACTGCTTCTTTCTCTAGAACTGAAAAAAACAGTAGAAAAAAGACAAATAGCTTATCATCTAGTGATGCCAAACATACATAGGAGGGACACACACACACACACACACACACACACGATTTTGTCTCCCACCATTTACATTTCAATACCGTTAGGCAGCGAACTCTTTGCAGCCAGAATGGAACAATTACACTCAAAAAACCCTTTAATGTACATAGGGGCATGTCGGTTTTGTGAGTTGAGATTGACTTTTGCTTTCAGGTCCTGTATTTGGGTAGAAAAGCACACCAGCTGATAGGCTCTTCTAAACTTTACATATTTAAGGTAATGCTTGTTGCCAGTAAAAAGGAGATAACTCAAAAATGGCTTAATCAGGGGGGCACCCACACTTGTACACTGCTTCAATGTGATACACAGAATTTTTGTCATGGACAAACTGACATTTGCTCTAAGACTGAAGACGGACATATTTGATAAATGTTGGAAAGGATGGACTGATTTTAATAGCCCACATAGATCAGATTTCAGGTACCGTTTACTGTAACATAACCCCCACTGTTCCTTTGCCACATACCTTTTTCTCTTGCTTTCTTTTTTCTTCTTTGTATGATTAATTTGAACTGTATTGTGTTAATTGTTTAAAACAATATATATATAAAAAAAGAGTACAATGTAGGATACACTGTACATGTTGACCTGCTAGTTCAATAAGCAAAAATAAAAAGGGTTGGGCGCCCGGATAGCTCAGCTGGTAGAGCAGGCGCCCATATATAGAGGTTTGCTCCTTGACGCAGCGGGACTCTCTCTCTCTCTCTCTCTCTCTCTCTCTCTCTCTCTCTCTCTCTCTCTCTCTCTCTCTCTCTCTCTCTCTCTCTCTCTCTCTCTCTCAAAAATAAAGGCAGAAAATGCACGAAAAATAGAACGTTAAGAGCAAAATAAAAACAGCAGCCAAAAAAGTCTCCACCATCCCCAGGCAATAGCCATCTTTCCATCCAAATGTAGTGCACATTTTAACCTAATTTCCAGAAAACCAACAAAAGAAAGTGCCATTTAATGCACATTTCCATCCACTACTGTAATATAAGGAGTTGGGTGCATCGAGATAAACAGTTGGTGGTGCTAATTCTCCACTCCGATGCCTTTAAAAGGACAATTCCGGCGCAAAACGAACCTAGGGGTTAATAACAGATGTGTACCCACTCGATCGCTCTCTGGGACATGTTTTCATGCTAATCGAATGTGTTTGTAGCTTAAAACAAGCTAGCCCGGACCGCTGATTAGCTTACAACGCTAGTATTCAGGGCAGACAGGGAAAGTAAAAACAAATCGCTATTTATACCACTAAAAAAAGGCTCAAAATATCACCAAACTTCAACGGTAGTATAATGAAGGTCCTTAAATGTTAACTGAAGCATTGAGAATATTGTAAGTGCACAGACAGTTTATTAAAAAGATAGTTTAGAAAGACAGTAGCTCCCAAAACGGCCTGTATACGAGAACGCGACTCAATGCTTCGGTTAACATTTAGGGACCCTCATTATGCTACCTTTGAAGTTTGGTGATATTTTGAGCCTTTTTAGTGGGCTAAATAGCAATTTGTTTTTACTTTCCCTGTGCCCCGAATACTAGCGTTGTAAGCTAATCAGCGGTCCGGGCTAGCTTGTTTTAAGCTACAAACACATTCGATTAGCATGAAAACATGTCCCAGAGAGCAATTGAGCGGGTACACATCTGTTAATAACCCCTAGGTTCATTTTGCGCCAGAATTGTCCTTTAAACTGCTGTAGAAGAGGCCAGTCAAACCTCAAACGGTGGGAAACATGATGGAAAATTTTGGCATATATGTTTGTTTTCAAGTGTTAATTTGAGGAAGGTTACAGTCTGCTCATCGCTCCACACAGATCTGAGGTGCTCATCTGCCGCTCTTTTTCGTCTCTTCGGTGAAAGCTTGAGTAGCGCTTTAAGTCACATGTGCATCATGATTTGTTCTGTATCAATTTCACTAGCCCACTAAGTATTTAAAAAAGATGCACACTTATATGAACACAAATATAAAGAGAAAGGGTAAAGGTGACTCACTTTTCATGAGTTTGTCTGAGAGGTCTCGCAGGGTGCTGTTTGACAGCGCCTTGTAGGGAGTCCCTGTCTGGGACGGTGCCTGCCTGCTGGGGGTTCCTGCTTGAGGGGTGCCAGGTCTCAGGCCTGCTTCTGTGCTGAAGGAGTCCTGCTGCTCTGGGTGCGCTGCCAGGCGTTCACTGCTACTGTCCCGGGTGAGAGCATTGGTTGTGTGTTGGGCAAGCTCCGGGAGCTCTGAGCCGCCTGGGGAGGCAGGGACGGGCTCGGCCAAAGAGCTGTGTTTGACAGAGTTTAGGCTGTGCGCTCGGACCCGCGACCAGCTGGTAGAGCGGAAACTCTCAGCCTCCAACCAGAACCGAACCAGGTGGTCAGCGCCCTGGTGTTCCATGAAATGCATGTAGTGGGGTATCGCCACGTTGTCCCGAAGGACATGTTCCACCGTCTTTGACAGCCGAGAGCGGTCCTCTTGGGGCTGATAGTTCACACTGGAATGACCTGGAACAAACAAATGTATACGCAATTAAGAAATCATCTTAGCAGAGGTAGCTATAGGCTTCAAAAGTTAAAGTGTAACTTTTTAACCAAAATAAATTAAAAACTGTGTCAATAATGTATTTCTAGCTACAGGAAAATTCAGAAAATGAGTATAGCTTAAGAAAATGAATGTTATTAAACGAACACATTACTTAACTTACTTTTCACACATTCTGTCCAATTCTACATTTGAAGGTAATGCAATGAAAACAATTTTGAATATTGTATTAACCCTGCAATGTTTTACAAACCTGCAGGTAACAAATGCCATTACTATGCAATTTATTATAATTTATCTCAATTTAAAAGACTTAAGGTTTTAAGAGGTTATGGTTTTGTGGTTAGAAGACCAGACAAACGTCATGAAGAAAACCCCTGCATTCACATGACAATAAGATTCATACTGCCTTTAAGCACACATTAGACACTGAAGTATTCCACATTATTAAACGGACTGAGCAGCCTACTTTCTATTATTTACAAGAAAGATAAAATGTGCAGGATTTTGATGAGAGTTCAAAGTGAAAGATAAGAAGTGGATTCTCTGTGTTCAGCTCTCCTATTTTAACTGGAAATTTGGTCCAGACTAAAGGCTGACACAAGCTGAATTTTAACTCCTGGACATTTGTTTTGAAGTCATGTGAATGTCTGGCTCCCAGTCTGTCTCGAGCTGGCCTTAGACTACGCAATTTCACAGATGACTTAACGCAGACAAACTTTTCAGAATCACACGTCAACAGCATCTGTGTGTCCTGTCCATCCTGTCATTCATGCGTGTATGAATTGGTCAGCAATAACTGTGACAGCCATAGCAAACTTTGACAGTCTCCCAACTCCTATAGGGATGCCATATGATTTGACTTTACTGATGTCTCAAATAGAGACGGTCTGTTTGAATAACATCCACCATTCTGGGGGACTGCATTCACAAGCACAAACTCCCAAAAACCAAATAATACAAACCTGACACTTGCTGGATTACAAATCAGAGCAACAGAGTCTAACTACAGCTGTAGTGGTGTGAATTTTTGCTCTTTGAAAACAAAGTAGTGCTTCAAGAGGTGTCACCCAGTGTGAGGCGCTTATCAATCGGCCTCTTCAGATTCCTCAAGATCACACATTCAAGCCCACACTGTTAAAATCACAACAACCTGTGCAGCATCTGTCGGCATCACATCATCAAAAAGCACCTGCTTCATTTGAATATATTTTAAGAGTCACTCAATGTCTGTTACAATGTCCCTTCACATGTGCTACATCTGCTCTATACTCTTAACTGCTATTAAAAGAGAGCAGGGAAACCACATGATCATGTCCAACATAACCCTTTTTACTGCTAGTCACCTCCTACAGGCCGCTGACCTGGAAAGATTCATTTTTAACTCCCACTAGGGCGTTTGGTCTCAGCTCTAGGTTGAACTACCATGGCTGCCTACAAGCCATAGCCCACCTTGCCTCTCCTCCTCCCTCCCTTCTTCCTTTCTCTTCCTTGTGTTAAAACCACAGCCCAGATATCATTGGTGCCCGGTGTTTTTCATACTGATTTTGTTGTCCGGGCTGCGGCACAGGTTCCTCCACCTCCGTCTGACTCACCCCAGCTATTGTCTGGGCAACTTGCTCGTGCAGTTCTTGCCACTGCTGTCATTCAAAACGTGTCAGCCACACTATATACATACAGCCTCGTATCATGGCATCTAACGTGCATAACCCAGAATCATTTTAGAGGACTTGTGATGTAAGGGAGGAGTTTCTTAACCATGTGACTACACAAGAAGACGGACTGCAAGGCCAGCGTTGGAATGGCTTTGGAATGTCTGGGTGCCTTGTCAAAACTGATGCATGAAGTTGTGGGAGTGCGTCACACAGAATTAATGACGGGGTGTTTGCCAGTTGCACAAGACAGTGTGTCGTTTAAGCCATTTTAGTGACGCAAGAGTCACACTGAGAGGCCTACTGTAGCTACAGCACATTACTTTGAGACACCTAATTATCCCCTTTAGGTTAAATAGGAGCTTATTAAGCAAAGTTTGCAACAATTATATTTCATTATTTTATTGAAATTGTTGTTGTTTTCATATTATTGTGCGTTTAGATCTTATTGTTTTTGTGTCGGTAC
Source organism: Sander vitreus (assembly GCF_031162955.1). Taxonomy (NCBI): domain Eukaryota; kingdom Metazoa; phylum Chordata; class Actinopteri; order Perciformes; family Percidae; genus Sander; species Sander vitreus. The sequence continues at coordinate 22,211,149 of NC_135867.1, forward strand.
GTTGTGCTTTTATTATTTGGCAGACCCTGCAAACATGCTGTAATTAAAATAATAACGTACTATGCATGCAGATTATTCTCCTTTTTCTGTTGAAATATTTGGTTTAAGTCATCTGACATGACTCGATTGATCAGTCAATACCCAAACATTGTCTGGTTTCAGCTTCTTGAATGTAAGGATTTGCTCCTTGACCTTGTCAAATATGATAGTAGTAACACAAATATATTTGGGTTTAGGGCTGTTGGTCGAATAAAACAAGGAATTTAAAGACATCACACTCTGGAAATTATAAAGGGCATTTTTCAATATTTTCTGACATTTTATAGGCGATTAAAGAAATATTCAGCAGATTAATCAATAATGACATTAATTGTTAGTTGCAGCTCTAATCCTTCTACTGTCCAATCCAATGCTATGTATGGTTTGCATTTGTTACAACAAAAAAATCATAAAACAAAGACTATAACTTGCTATCATACCTCCTTGACAAGTCACTGACTGACATCAGACAATTATGTCCGTATTAAATGTAACCACTGAGGTATAACAGACCAATACTTTTAATTACAACGAGTTAAGAATCGAAAAATGCTGATTTCCCATCTTAAACACAACTCTTTAGTTACCTCTCAGAATATACCTCACATGTATATGGTCAAATGTTTGGTTGGGGCTTCATATGTTATCATCACTAAAAGCAAAACAAACACATGAATGCAGGCTCTGTACCAAGATCTCCAAAGTGTGCAGCCTCCATGTGGCTCGGCTGTTTCTTGAGGATGGCAGTGCGACCGCGGGCAAAGGAGTCCATGTTGGCAGAGATGGCGTTGATGGCCACATGGCTGGGCCCGGCAGCTTCCTGGATGGCATGATGGTTCCTCAGTCCAAGTGATGGAGAGTGAGGGCTGGGTGGAGCTATGAGTGGAGGATGAAGGACAGAAGAAAAAAAAGCTTTAGTGGGAAAAAAAAAAAAAAGAAGAAAAAGAGTACAATGATATCAAAGTTTTGAGTGGCCTGAATGTATGACATCAGTGTGACTTGAATGAAAAGGTATTTTTAGTGCAGGTTTATCAGAGCTCACAGTTAACTTAAGTGTACAGTGGCCTCAGGGTGTGATAACACATGTTTGAGAAGACAGACTGCTCACTGTTTGTTTGACTGTGAGCTGTATGTGTTTCATTTAGTAGCTTGAGGTCAAAATGTTGGTCTTGTGACAACATGGCCAGCAATGATTTAACACAGTAAACCAACTTCAGCAAAGAGCCATTTAAGTCTCAGTTCTAACAAGAACACACGCATGCAAAAACATCTCAAATAAGGGTTCAAAATTAGCTTTGTTGTTGCGCCCTGGATGCTCACCTGGTAGAGCGTGTGCCCCATGTACCACGGCTCAGTCCTTACAGCAGTGGCCCAGGGTTTGATTCCGACCTGCGGCCCTCTGCTCCATTCTTTTCCCTCTTTCTCCCCCTATCCTGTATACAACTGTCCTATCAATTAAAGGCCAACTTGTTCGTCCACCAACCAAATGGCTAGTGAATGTTCAAATTTTACCAGCCACTCAATAGATTACCATTGTTTTTTGGGCTGGTGAGTAAAGCAAACCTACCAGCCACTTGCATATTTTACCGGCATTTGGCTGGTGGATGATGCTAATTATTATATTTAATGAATACATTTCTCTCTTATACATCTCAAATTGGCCAAGAGGCCACAAATGCAACACAAATAACCACAGCTTTCAATATTAAAACCCCCTTGTCTGTAGTGTTGTCATGTCACTTTAAATGACACCACTGGGAAAAAAACTCCTTTCATAACCTCACAGAGGTGATAATGATGAACTCACCTCTATTGACTTTAGCATCTGTCACTTTCTCAGGTTCTTTGCTTTTGGCTGTGAGGAGAAAGAAGATAGAAGAAGAAACTATTAGTCACATAATGCGAAGTTGTTCTTATATACTATGATCTTTTCACATATTGAGTATTGTTTTACAAACTGGTCATTAACTAGCATAACTACTCATATCTTAGAGAGACATACATTTCTAAGCTTTGACAATTTCAAACATTTCAAGTATGCTCGTTTGGTATATAGTGTTACATAATCTTACCCCCCCTCCCCCCCTCCGCTGCATGGCTTTTTCCAAAGACTTGAAAGAGGCGATAGTACACGGGCATCTGTAAAAGGGGACTGTGTGATACCATTTAGACACACCACTTCTGGACAAAACGTATTATCAATAATAGGAGGTAAACTCTGGATTAGCTTGCCCCTCCCAATAAGAGAGTGTCCTACATTCAACACCTTTAAGACTCACTTAAAACAGTGGCTCCTAGAAAACTAGAAACGAGATGCACTCACTTTTAACTGTCACACATTTCATCACCCATACACTTTCACTGTTAAATTGAATGTCATTATGTATTTTTGTTTTGTTTTGTCAATGTATATGTCACCATTATGTGTACCTTTTAATTTATAGTGAATGAGTGCTGCATGACTGCTGGCTGTCTCTGTGTTAGTCCTATGTCACCTGCCTGCAGATGAAAAGTTATTTTTTACTAATTCTGGTATATTTACATGGTGTTTTTCATACAACAATGTTCATAAATATGCATGGTCCTTCAAATAAATCAAATAAACCAATAAAATGAAAAAATAAAAACATACAGTAGTACAGCGAGTTTCAATCTCGGCATTTAACCCATCCCTAAGCCTTAGGAGCAGTAGACACTGACAGCCCCATAGCAGTGTCCGGGGAGATACTTGGGGTTCAATGTCTTGCTTATTACCCAAGGACACTTTGACATGCGGCCGGAGGAGCCGGGGATCAGACTGCCAATCTTGTGATTCAAGGATGACATGCTCTGTTGTAACCGGAGAAGCATTCATTTACAATACAGAGCGAGACCAGCGAGCACACAATTCATACATAATGAGATCCATTGACAAGTGAGGTAAAGGGATGGTATGGTGTCACCGGAAAGACTGAAACTCAATATCTGGCTACATAATGACAAAGTGAGTTAAATGATATACCAGAAAAGCTAACTTTATTCACTGAAGACCTGCTTCCAGATGAGGAGTAAAAAGGGAAGCTGTGTTCTGATCTGTGAAAAGTCCTCTCAGTCTTGCTCATTATATAGTAAGCAGCACTGAGAGGGCTTTCATACTGTAGGTCAGCATTAACAGTCCTTCCTAAGATTTGTGACATTGGTCTAACAGCACTGGTGGGTTACAGTCCAGTGGAGTTGACTGTCTGACAGCTTACACCTGAAGCCCCATAGAAATACATCATAAATCACGTGGCCTAATCTAAAACTATTTAATACTACACATATTTGAAGCCACTCCAAAGCTCTGTGGCAAACTGTCAAATCAAAATTGAATTACGTACCCCGCAGTGGATTAAGTGCACAGTGGAAGACATTGTGGCAGCCACTCATCAGAGTGACTCACCATTTATATCTTCAGATTAGGCTGTTGCTGCAAAGGGCAGTCAGGATAAGTATCAAATTCAAGCACTGACATTACTAAATGGACTGGGAGGCCTGGGCCAATGGTACAGAAGATGCTCTTTCAGCGAGATATTTTGTACAGAGCCGTTTATGTGGCAGCCAAGAGTCAAAGTCAGTTGGGACTGTCTGTCACAAGAAAACAGCTGTGTCTTTTAAAAAGTCTGAGCTCCAACAACCTCTGCATTGCTGAATTGAAACGCGGTACAAAAAACACCAGATGTTTCTACTCTAAATGAATATTCATAGGATCATGATGAGTTGCTATGATTAATGTTCTAGTAAAAAAAAAAAAAGAAGCTATATATGGATGTACTAACAGCAAAATGGAAATATAGCATTGATGGGAAGAGATTAAACAGAGATAAAGTAGTCTGGCTCAACATATGTACATTGCTGGGATAAAGCCTGACATGCCCTCTTGCTATCTTCGCAATCGGGGCTTAGCGCCGCCCAGGATGGTTGTAATTGGTTTAAAGTAAAACAAAAAGAGCCAGAGCATTTTTTCCCCTATCCCAGAATAGATAAGCAGTGTAGCCAGGCCATACTCTCCAGTGCTGTGAAGATGGTCTGGCAATGCAAGACTAGAGAGAGAGAAAAAGCAACAGCAGTTTTTATTAAAAAGAAAACTAGCACCACCTACAAGCACCATGAGCACAGTCTCTAAAAGTTCTCTATTATTGACAGCAAAGTATCAAGATTTGTCACAGTGAATGAAATGAAGTTCACCATGTTTCAAGGACAGATGGGAAGCAATGTTGTGTGGGCCAAACTTAACTAAAGTGAATAAAACTTCAATCCCTTAGCAAAGATATTAACATTGAGAACATTGTATTATTATTATTATTATTACTAGCGGCAAATCGATTTGCTTAATCTATTGTTCGACATGGAAAACTTTAACTTGTGTAAAAACTTTGCCTGCACATTTCAACCATGCCTATACCAAGGGCCTCACTTAACTTCCTGTCAGTCCTGATTGTCACCCTAGTTCAGGATGTTATAAGTGCACTCTCTTTAATATTTCCTCATTGTGGAGACCTGCAGTGCCAGCTGATTTGATTACTGTAGCCTATGAGGGGAAAACCTCTAATCTCACTCCTGAAGATGAACAACAGCGGTCCAGTTTGAGACAGTGAAGTTACTGTGTGCTGTTTTCACCAATAAACACAAACAGACTTCTGCTGAAATCTGTTTCACAATCACACAGCCATTCTGCTCCATCATATTGGTGCTCTTTTAATCAAGCAATGAGATAACTGAAAATATGTAGTGCTTCATCTTGAAATACACTTGGTCGGCAATTTATTAGCTACACCTAGAGAAAGTGCTGTGGTCTAATACAACGATCCCTGCAATACATCCTACATGTTCAGTTTTGTTATAATATATAATAGTATAATGTTCAGTTTTGTTAAAATTCTTTTAGAGAGGCATTCATTAAACTTTATTTTAATTGTGAGGGATACAGGTTGTGGTGCTGTTTAACTGTTTTGCATTAGCCTACACTGAGAGGTTTCTCGGATATTTGCCAAATTGATGTACATAAATAGTGTGGACAAAATATAAGTTGCACTTGTCAGTATAATGCAACTATTCCAGGGCTGTAGGTGGAACAAATACACCAGCAAATGAATGCAACAGTTGGGACAGCACAATGCAACCATTTTATATATGTTTTTTATATATCAGTCAACTTGAGTTGTAGCAGCTGACTACAGATGGACATAAAAGACAGTAAGCTAAGCTGGTAAACCATATCCTAGCTTTAAGATATAAAATGTATGTTATGCAATGACCATTCTTTTACTACTTTTATCCAAAACTATTAGGGTTTAGCCTGACACAATGCTTTGTCGTGTTATAACCAACACTGTAGGTCATCAGTTCCTTCTACTTAACGTTAGATGATCTTGACCCATCTTCTTACCAACGTTAGCTAGCTAACGTACACCCCTTGCGGTCAAACGTTTCTTAATGAAGACTACACAAATGTTCTTAATGACAACACAACGGGATATTGTTAACCTTTTTCTCTAATATCGCATGCTGGTTAAAGATGTATGAAATGCCCTGGTAACGCTAGCTAGCTGCCATAGCGCACAGTTCGACACTAAGTCTTGCAAATGATGGCTATCACAAATAATAGTGCTCGTTGGGAGTTTTTAACATGTAGAAGCACTGTTTTATGCAAACATAAATACAGTGATGTGTCTAATTGAAATAATGTACTGCTGACAGCTCTCTGTGGTGGATTTATTGCCACCCTGGCTAATATTAGGTTAACGTTGGATAAGGCAGGGAGGATAGAGAGGCCACCGCTAAGCTAACCATGATACTGCAGTGAGCAGCGGCAGCAGAAAACCTCATTTCCACAAACACCACGGTGTCCTTGGCTAATTTGCTTACGGCCGCAGTCTTGACCGCATTAGTTACATCTGATCAGGGACCACTCTCTCCTCAGACGGACTCTCTTAGCTGCTGGCTAACGTTGACGTTGCAGCTTCCTCACCTTTCCTCTTGAAAAACGACATGACGGGTTTCACACTCTGAACGTTTCCTCAGCTCACTGACACCATCCCGTGGATTCGCGGGTCCCTTCATTCAAATGCATCTGTTCTGTACACTCCTGATATGGAAATGGGTTATTATCGCAGCCCCGGTGAGTGCTGTCAAATTACAGTTTTCTCCAAATCCAAACCCAGCACAGTGGCCATATTGTCAATAAACGTCTTACTTCCGGACTGGTGCGGCAGCAGCATTGTGGGAAATGATGTGTTACCGGCTCTGGTCAGAAGAGGGCGGTGAAACACTACAGAATTACAGTTTTTTAAGTCAAATGATTTTGTAATGTTATATGGTTTCTACATTTATTTAAAACATTCAAAGATGAATGTATTTAATGTAAGTATTTAAGTAATTATTATATTGATACAATATACCATAGTTTGAAGTTGAAAAAAAATTGTAAAGCAATCGTTCTACTATCCTAATCCTAATAGTAGGATGGGAATATCAATTTTTCAATATGTCAGAATGGTTTTCATTATAACAATGACAACATGTAATATTACTGCTGCTAGTCCAGTTCTATTGTATATAACTGTACCACATTTCAATGTTTTGTTTTCTATAACCAATTTCTTGACACCAGTTTTCATTTTTTTGATGGGGTTTATAATGCTTTCTTAACAAAAGTGACTTGGAAGTCAGAACGATCAACCAAAATGTGTGGTTTAAATGAGCCTTTATAACCAACATACATTGTTCCACCAGTGTAGATGTGGTCATTTTTCTCTAGGGAAAACTTTATTTGTAATAACGTTGTGTCCAGTGTTGACAGTCAATTTGTGGCTTCTCATAATAATGTGAAACACAGAAGTCAAGTTTAGCTTCAAACCCAGGATGAGGGTTACACTTACACGGTCACACAAATGTAGCTTCTATTGAATATTTATTTTTTCACCAGATCGCTATTTAAATACCAGCACAGGTGTGTTCACTTCTGGCTGATTAGACCTCTGCTTTCACCCCTCAATAAATGCAACTGTGAGATATTAGGGCGATATTAAACAAGCACACTTTGTCCCCCCCTCACTGTCCTAAAAAGAGGTGTAATTAAACAAATAAGTGGAAACACCTGTCTGGGTGGACCGTGGGTGTGTAGTAGTAATGGCAAAATGAAACTTCATGAGTCTTTGTGAACCATTTCTTTATTTTCTGAGTTCACTAGATGGCGCTCTTGGTTTAAAGAAAAAGGCTCAAGGAATGGCAATTCATTGTGCTTTCAACCGTTTGTTGAACAGAGAGCGCCATCTAGTGGGCTAAGAAAATAAACAAAATTGTTCATGAAGCTTCATTTGGCCATCACTAGTGTGTAGGGCCTTTAAAAAAGATTGTCCTGGATTTCTCTCTGTGCAAACAGTACATGGACATTACTGCAACTGTCTGCTCTGGTCTCTCTTGCACAACTTTTTTTTTTTAATCATGATGGAGTTGGCAGGCAACTATATAGTTCAAGGACCTAGATGTACTATTCTTGGGCTATTCTGACCTAATGAGTGTTGCATGCTACTACTGCATCCAGTGAACAAGCAGCCAAGACAATCCAAATTCAACATTGTTTTTATTACATGAAATGTAGTGATTTTGTTTATAAGAAATGTACACTACGTTTCAGAGATGTGATTTAAGAGCAAAGATTTACAGAAATGATGCATATTTATGAGAAAATTTAAGTTTTTATGCAGTTTTAGAATACATATAACCTAGAATAAATCACACGCTGCTTGATTAATTTAGATTATCAAGAGATGCTGTGCTGCTGCAAACACAATTAATTCATTCATTCATTCATCTTTCAGTCCCGTCCAACTCCATGGGTCTCTTCGGGCCTGTCGATGCGGTAGACAAACTCCGCAGGCATGAAGTAGCCCAGGTACTCCACGCTGTCGGGTGTGGTGTCTATGTAGTAGTGGCCACCTTCTCCGTGGTGGCTGAAGCAGTGGGTGTGCTCTACACGCAGGTCTAAACCCTGGATACGCAGCAAACACATGAACAGAACCACGACAAAGCAGCCTACTTTGCTGAAGCACTGCTGATTGGTGCTATAAACTCATGTTCTGCCTCACTGAGATGAGTGCGTGTGCTTTACTTACAGGGTCTCTGGATACCAGCACTGACTGGCAGATGAGGGGGGCGCTGACTTCAAAGTGCTTGAGCCAGTTGTTGACGTCATCGTTGGTGTTAAGGGGGCACACCGAGAACTCTCTTGGCTATGGATGAGCATATACAAGGAAATGAATCAACGCATATAACTGTCAGTAACTATCAATCATGCATTCCGTATCACGACAAATATTTACCAGTGGTGGAAGAAGTATTCAGATCCTTAACTTCAGTAAAATTACTAATACCACACTGATAAAAATACTCTTTTACAAGTAAAAGTCCTGCATTGAAAATGTTACTTCAGTAAAAGTATGTACGTATCATCAGGAAAATGTACTTAACGTACTACAAGTAAAAGTAATCAATGCAGAAAACATCATCACATTATAGAAACTGGAAACAATCCAAACAGTTCTGTCAATCAACTAAGTGATTATTCAGCTAATTATTTCAGCTGGACTTGTAGGCCGTTATATTGTTGGGTAGTTTAATTTATAATAAAACATCGTAGTTTACAAACTACATGTGTTTTGTGTGCAAAAATCTTCATTTGTAAAGTAACTAGTAACTGTCAAATTAATGTAGTGGCGTAAAAAGTACAATATTTCTCTCTGAAATGTGGTGGAGTAGAAGTAGAAAGTGGCATGAAAAGAAAAGACTCAAGTAAATTACAAGTACGGTACCTCAGATTTGTACTTAAGTACAGTTCTTGAGTAAATGTACTTAGTTACATTCCCCCACTGATATTTACCATGATGTGGATTTTAGCTTTTCCTTTCTGGATGATGAAGGTGCCTCCCAGAGCCAGGCTTTTATCAGGGTAGTGAGTTTCAAGCGTGTTCCTCATAGCTGTCACAAGACTGTGGCCTCCTGTTCTCTTCTTGGCCCGCACCTCTAGGACCTGGAGAGGCACACGGGTGAACAGGGAGCCGCTTTTGCACTCACGTTTCTTTTGTTAATGTTTATCCCTTCTAATGCTGGGCACACACACGTGATGGGGCTGAAGTTCACGCACAGCAACTTCAGCAAGGCTCCTAACTTGCAGATAATTGTGCTTATGTTCATATATAACCAGAGATGTTCATTATTTGCCAATGCATTTTTGAAGATGCATGCACCATCATTCCTTCTCATAGACAAAAAAGCTGCAGCTCTTGTTTGATCAGATAACACTCATCATTACCTTTCCAGACTTCCCTTCACAAGCGTACAGATTGCCGAGCAGTCCGAAGTTGCAGTCAGAGAATTTGCTACTGTATTTTTCTTGCAGACACTGGCCATCAGCTGGATTGATGGAGGAGATATAGCTGCTGTTCACTGCAGGCCTTCCCTCTGCTTCGGTCAGAACCAGAGGCATCAGCTGTAGACGAGAATATTTAGTCCGTCAGCTTCTGGGTTACAAAACTGTTTTCCGAACTTTCCTCAAGTGCTTTTTCTCTATTTTTCCACCATTTAACATAGCCAGTGACCCCTTCACGAATCAAGTCAGTTGCTTTACTGCAAAGCAACTTGTCTCTTGCTTGCCAGTCCAAACTTCAGAAAGCAAACCCACAAGCACCCAAAGTTTATTTTCAAATCCAATATTTACTCTGTAGTCAGACATGCTGGGAAAAACATCAAAAAACTATCTGACATTCTGGTACCAGTTTTTATTCTTTTTTTGGCCACTGCTTTAACAGATCATCGTTTTGCATGCTATGCGAGATGATATCTGAGGCTTCCACTCCAGGTAAAAGGACTGCTAAGCTGCACCCTTCATAAAGCAAGACCCTAAGTGAAGATATTCCAGTCCAAATTGGTGGTGTGATGTAAAAATGACTAACCTCTGCATTCATTCCAACAATTCTGCTGGGAGCACCTGCTGCACCGAGGACGAAGGCTCCTGGCAGCTCCAGCTCCTTTGATAGGGTGTTCATGTTGTATTCCTGGGATGAGACGAGACAACAATATAATAATCCCATTCACTACAGGCTAGTGATCATTTTCTCCACGCGTTATTCTCGTAAAAAAAAATACCTTGTGCTTCTGAACCAAGGGGACCAGGTACGGCACTCCACCAACATCAGTGATGCGAGGCTTTCCACACAAGCCTACGGTATGAGGAAAGAAAGGTAGTGAAAAACAACATGACACAAATCAGGTAGGCCTCCAATGTCCAACACACGCAAATATATATATATATATATAGTTTGTTAAATCAGTATTTCAATAGATTATCTGCATCTGAACACTGGTGTCCTAACCACTTCTTAAGGAACACTTGCACACAAACTTATTGGTCTATCTCACTGTCAGTCAAGATATCATTAGCCCTGGTGCGCTATCATGCTTGCTTTTAACCCATCCTTGGGTGTTATTATGGTAATTCAACTGATATGTGAGTATCAAAGTTAGGTTGTGTCCCATTCTACTTAATGTGGAAGTTCACTGAATACCTCAGTTATTTATTGGTTATGGCACTAAGGTAAGTGGCGTGGTTTGAGTAAAACCAGGATAAAAAACTACTTTGACCTCACAGTTATTCCCTGATTAGCTGTATTGCTGTTATGTAATGAGCTGTCATATTTGACAATGTCACAATTCTGATAAAAATGCTTTTTTGTAACAATTGTTCTTCTAGGCGAGTATAGATATAAACCATCATACATCTTTTATGTGAAATAAATTTCCATTTTTAATAAGCCTGGTTATTCTAAATAAGAACATGTGCAATACATCCATATTTGAAGCTAATGAGAGACTTTGAGAGGCTGATAAATGGAAGTAACGTTAGCAGGCCTACAAAACGCAGTTCTTGGCCTGGGGGTGTAAGGGTTAACATTGTGTCAAATTGAGCCTGAATGGACTAAAACACACACATTACGCATGCATGAGGGATTTCATTTTTTAAAATATTTTAATTATATTTTATATTTTAATATTAATATTCAGCCAACTACAGTAGATGTGTTTGGAAGTTTTTGGAAGCTGTGCAAACTGTGAAAGAATTCAGTGTACGTTACTTGATAGACTCTCACCTGTGACAGGAAACTGGAAGGGCTCTTTGGTGAGATCTGGACACTCCACAACACTCACCTGAACTTCAGCAAAGTTGTCTTCCAGTCCTGCTTGTAACACTGCAACCAGCAATAAGTCGTTATTAGTCTCGTTTTATGAACATCCTGTTATATAAACACGCCTGTGACACTTTGCCTGTATATAAGCTGAAGTCCTCACCACCACGCAGTTCCTCTAAATCTGGGGCGTGCAGGCGAACCTTTTCAGTTTTGCTGGTACCTGCCATAACTGTACATGAAGGTAAAAGTACCAGCAGACTGGCAGCTGTGCAGGAAGAGACGATTGATTGAAGCGAGCAGAGAACATCTACAGTAGACCAACCAAAGAGTAAATACTAACAAGATAGTTCCAATCCCAGATAGTCCAATCTCGTCTATGCAGTCAGTTTATTAGCACAACTGTCTACATTTAAATACATATATTTTATTCATAGCGGTATTGTAATAAATCAGTTTTCCGGAGGTATAAAAGGCACACTTATCTTGATGAGTTGTTGGTTTCATATTACAATTCTTAAACATAAAATGAATCTACAGTGTAGTATGGTAATGTAGAGAATTATATTCATATTAAATTAAACGACCAATATAAACAACTATTGTATATATCTTATAGAATATATTTATATCCTCTTGTAATGACAATTACATTATTTCATTTCATTATTTATAAACAATCAATTGTTTCCCTCTCCAGGGTTATATAATATAAATGACTTTGCACATCAATTTCATTTGTTTGTGTGAGAAAAAAAGAATAACCATGGACTTTAAGAATCCCTCGTGTTCACCGTAGGAATAGGTGCAGTCGAAAACGGAAGTACAAACAGAGAAATCTCTTGCTTCTTTGAGCGACTTCTGCCGCCTCTAAAATGGTTGGTCTCATGATTACTCGTCACGTTGATGACGTTAAAGCACTTCCTGGTTGAAATTCAATCACACGTGTAGTGTCTACTGCTCTGTTTTTAACTTTGTTTTGATGCAGCCACACATTGCTATACGACATTAGCGAGATGCTCAGTTAATACATATCCTTATGCATCTAAAAACGACCTTTAATTGGATGCAACTAACACATTTAGAGCATCTTTTGGTTGGAGGCATCACGCGGGATGTAATGTTCTTACTATTTCTTGCCAACGAAGACCTTCTTTAGCTAAGCTACACAATGGCCGGGGTGCCTAATTCTCTAACTCGGACTCAATCTGATTCCATTGCTGAAGTTGTATCAACGGAGTCATACCACGCTGTCCTGGACACATCCCCTCCAGACTATGTGGAGAAAATATCGCGGTATCTTGAGTCTTCAGTGGGACAGAACAAACAGGATAAAGTACCTAATGGACCGGCAGAAAGGTATGGGTGTACCTGTACCTCACAACTTCAACTTTCAACTTAAGTTTGTCCCCGGAAGGCAATTGGTTTTACAGCAAGGCATACAATGAAAAACAACCTAGACATACAATACAGAAGGAGATGGGGGGGGGGTGACCTGAATACCAGTGGGCTAGAAGTAGGGCTGGGCAATATATCGATATTACATCGATATTGTGATATGAGACTAGATATCGTCTTAGATTTTGGATATCGTGATATGACATAAGTGTTGTCTTTTACTTGTTTAAAGGCTGCATTACAGTAAAGTGATGCACTTTTCTGAACCTACCAGACTGTTCTAGCTGTTCTATTATTTGCCTTTTCCCCACTTAGACATTATGTCCACGTTACTGATGATTATTTATCTAAAATCTAAGTGTGAAGATATTTTGTTAAAGCACCAATTGTCAACCCTAGAATATCGCCGCAATATCGATATCGAGGTATTTGGTCAAGAATATCGTGATATCTGATTTTCTCCATATCGCCCAGCCCTAGCTAGAAGACCAACAATAGTCACTAGTGACCCACTTTCAGCAACTTTGACATTTGCCAGTGTACAAAGCACAGCATCAATAACGTCTAAAAAGCGTCAAGCTGACGAAAAGCTACAAATACCCACAATAAAGTGCAAAGTGACCAGGCATGTTGAATACATGACCAACCTGCCTTCCATCATAACACAAATTGTCCACATCAGAGACATACACATCATCACATGTCACAATGTTGATACAGCTCCTCCCATAACATGCTCCAGTTTCACTTACTGTATGCAATGTATAATTGTGTCTCTGCAGTGACTCAGGAGACAGTCTCTTCTTAACTCAGAAGTCAGTACCTGAGGCTGTGAGATCAAGAAGACGACGCCACTACAGCTTGAGGTCAACCCCCATATCTCCCAGGGATCTAGAAGAAGAACTGTCTAGAAGTGAAGACAGTCCATCGTCCTCTTCCTACGAAGAATCCAAAACTGACAAAGAGAGGAGAAGAAAGAAATACACAGTGCCAAAATACCATTTCCCTTTCCTCGCAAAGCGCAAGTGTAAGCTCAGAAGCACTCTGTTAGCTGTCCAGAACACAAGCCTTCATGTAAGGATAACCAATACCTAAATACACATTTGTTTGCTGGCTGTTGTTGTAAAACTTTGGAAATGTTCTTTAGTGCTAAAGTGTTTCCTTTTTGCAGCATTATGTGATGGGAGGCTTCTTTAACTGTGTCAGAGAGCTGTGGCAGGGCTATCAAAGAGAGCATCTGGAATCATCTTTACCAACAGTTGACATGGATGGACAGGACCTATCTCCGTTGTCAGAGTAAGTTTATCTTAAGGAATAATCATGCTTTGTTGCAGTTACATGTATGATAAAGTAGCCTAGGTCCACCAACACACAGTAACAGACTTATCTATAATCCCCCTATAGAGGGTTTTCACCGACGTTGCGTTCTGGGCGTAACCTGGATGCGCGGCCATATTGGAGGCACTCGGTGTAAACAACTGAATGGAGTAATGGAGTATTGTGCGCTTTGGATACTTTAATACTTCATGTCTAAACAACAGAAAAGCTCATCAAAACGCGTCCAAGATGCAAAGGCATATAGGGAAGGACTTGGACCACAAGAAAAGGCGCGGTATTTCGAGAAATTACCGTCTACTGGCGGTGCAGATCCCTACGAGTTGGCTCCCTCTTCTTGGATCCATGGCGACCCGGTGATTCTTCCTTCAGTTGCATATCCCGATATAGTCAACTACCGGGTTTTCTTGCCGAGCCCATACACAGCGGAAGACCTTAAATCCTACAAAGGTTTGTAGGCTTATAACCAGATGGTGTGTGGATGGGTGAGGGAGACGCAGTACCAACATCATCAACGACCGTTGTGTTGTGAAGGCCAAAGTAAGTAATGCAATAACGTCTTTAATCAACCTAACCTTAACTGTATATCATTGCGATACAATAATAATAATGCAATAGTTTTTTTTTTTTGTTTTTTTTCCAATTCAAAGACCGAACAAGACAGAGTTTTCCCTCATAGATCCTGGTTGAGCTTTGCCAACCACAAGCGCCTCCTTTCCTCTGATAACTTCTGACATTCCTCTACCTGGTTTTTTTAATAACTTTTGGAAGTCAATAATATTCCAAATGTTTTTCTCGGTCTGACCTATTGGTACAACCTAAAACACGGCAATAATTAACCATTGTCCTTGACGGCGTTCGGGATCTACTTCAGTGCCTGTTCCTCCAATATGGCGACTTCTGGTCTGATGACGCGTCGTGAAAACCCTCTATTTTTAATTACAATTTTGGAGAAACTGGTCTACGTAGTCATTTTCTTAACTACAACAATCATTTAGAAATGTGTCAGTCTAGTTTTCTGGCTTTACATAGTACAGAGACAGCCCTCATAAAAGAAGTTGAGATCAGGAAATCTAGATGCCAGATTAAACTGATGTTTTTGGTGCTACTTGATCCGAGTGGGTTTTATACAGTTGATCACAAAAACTTTAACTGGGTAAGGGTTACAGAGGGATCACAGTGGTCAGGCTGTAGCCGTTTTTAACAGTTTTGCCTCCGTATCTTTCAGGCAGAGAGTTCTTTGTCGCAATAGATTCAGAGTAAAATAACTTGTGGTTCCCCAAGGATCAATGTGAGGGCCACTACTGTTTAATCCATACACATGTTAGCCCTTGTGGGTGTCATCAGGAGATAAAGTGTTAATATTTGAAAATGTAAACCTTAAATCAACCTCTTTAACCTCTTTTCATTAGAACGCTTTATGGCCATTATTTATTTTATTTAATCATTTATTGTGTTGTGTTTGTTATATTTTATTGGGGGGGCGGGGTGTTTCTCCTTTTTTCCCCATTTGCACTGTGTTATTATAAGCTTTTCGGTCACCTGTAAAGCACTTTGAATCACACTAACATGCATGAAAAGTGCAATGCAAATAAAGTCTGATAATAAAACACATATTTTCTGGTATAGAGAAGACGAAGAGAGGTCCGAAGATGAAGACATGAAAGTGGTGGTAAGCACGCTGCTAAAGATCTTGGACCTCATAGGATTTTTTTTTTGTTTTGTGACGTTGGCTATAATCTGTGTGTCATCCTACAGGAGAGGAAACATTTTGTGGCACCATCAAAAGCAAAGCGCCAACAAACCTGGTGCAAGCAGTTAAAACAACAGAGGAGGAGGAGGGACGCTAGTAATGCCAGACAAGAAACATCACGACGAAGACAAACAAAGGTCATACCAATGTCTTCGGATACAGAGACCCCTGATCATGGAGAGTCCTCTTGCAGAGTTTGGGACCAGAGGGAGAGGAATGATGAACACGCAACAAGTGACGGAAACTTTCCTGCACAAAATAAAACCCCAAAGACAAAGAGACGCCTCCCCCGAGAAAACAAAGCAAGCGAGGAAGAGCTGTACAATGACAATGATGCTGCCGTTTGTGAGCCGCGAAAGCCGCAGAGAAGGCACCCCGCTCAAAAGGGCAGAGAAGCATCCACCGCTGTAACAGAGCCTCAGACTGATGCTTCCCACGTAGAAGATCTGTTCCAGGCAGAACAGGCCGGGGACGGACCTGGAAGCCCAAATCTCCTCCACAGTCTCTCAGGTCTTATAAGTGACTCTAACAATGACAGCATATGCAATGAAACCAAGGTAAAAAAGAGGAAAAAGAAGAAAAAGGGACATCATGAAGGTGTAGACAAAGGAAAGAGCCAGAGTCGGGAAGAGCCAGCGGGTCTGCATGCTGCAACGTCTGTGAACATGGAGGTAGAAGAGACCCCCAGCCTGTCTGAGGATAATAGGGCAGAGACTCCTGCAGCGCAGACTAGTGAGCAGCTGGAATTGAATGAAAACAATGGAATGGAGAAGGAGTCCCGTGATGATAAAATACTGAGACAGGAGGAGAGAGACGTGCCCGATTCAAAACTCAAGAGGAAGAAGAGAAAAGAGAATAAGTCTTCAGCAGATGTTAGACAGGAAGTTGATGGAAACTTAGAGGCTGATGTGAGAGCGGAGGATTCTGTGTTTTCAGTGAGCTGTAACATGGAGGATGGTGGCAAGGAGAAGAAGAAGAAGAAGAAGAAAAAGAGGAGAAGTGGTGAGGATGTTGAGCATTTACAGTCTGGCGCAGTTGCCGAACCCCTAAATGACGATGCTGAGAAACGGAAGAAGAAAAAGAAAAAAGGAGAGGGGCTTGTAATTACACAGCAATGTGAAGAGGAGGAGGAGGCATCGAATAGGACTTTAGATTCGCCGCCAATGTCAACACAACAGTTAGAGGAATCAGGGAATTGTTTGGAAAATGCCGCAGCTTCTCATGAAACATCAGAGTCCAGTTGTGTCAAAAGGAAAAAGCACGAAAAGAAGCAACGGTCATCCTCTAATGATGCCACTCAAGATGGAGAAGAGGGTGTAGATGTGAGCTTTTGTATTGATGATTCTGTCACTTTAGCTAAAGGTTCAGGGACGTCTCTGAAAAAGAAGAAGAAAACTATCTTTGAGGGGTTACATATCTTTTACGCTCCTGAAGAAAATAAAAAAACCGTAAATAATACCCCGAAAACAAAGGAGGGTCTTGACGATCAAAATGCTGAAATGGTGACTAAGGAGAAGAAGAAGAAGAAAAAGAAAATTGGTAAAATATTGAGCAGGAACATGTCAGAAGAGACAGTGGCGCAAAGCGATGATTCTGTGTCTATGCAGGAAAAGGAAAAGGACAAGAAGAGGACCTCGTCCTTCCTCGTTGCTGATTCAGAGGAAAACGATGCGCTGGCACACGGGGAACGAAACTCTCGTGTCTGGGGAGCAGAAAACCCCGTCGTCAGCGCCGGTGCCTTGGAGCAACTTAATGATGGGGTCACAAAAAAGAAGAGGAAGATGTCGGTGGAGCAGCACAGTGTGGATTTCGAGGATCCAAACAAAACATGTCAGGGTGCTTTGCTTGAACTCACTGACACGGGGTTGAAAAGGAAAAAGAAACGGACGGGAAACGAAAGTAGGTCAGTAACCCCCACGGAAAGATTGGAAAGTACAGCTGACATGGGACTTTCTCCAACTGAAGGGGCTGTGATGTCGAAAAAGAAGAAGAAGAAGTGTAAAGACGAGCCATGCCACTTGATACGAGAGGGTCCTCCAACTGCCACTGACGATGCTGAATCAGTTAGATCTACACTGAATAGCTGTCGCCCAGTTTCTCACAAGAAAAACAGCAAACATGGTGGCAGTGCTGAAACTCTTCATGATAGCAGTACTTGTGACCAAGCGACCAATCTGGTTGAACGCGCTTCAGCATCTCCAGAGACACTTGGAAATCAGGCATTGAATGATATGGCCGACAAGAAAAAGAAGAAAAAAACTAAATCCACTGATAATGTTTTGCTTGAGGGGAAATCGTTGACCAAGTCGGCTGAGTTAGAGCCCAGACAAAACAAAAAGGAGAGAAATGAGCAATCAACTGTCCCCAGCGTCATATCCAGCAGCCCCATCATATCTGAGACGTCGCTCTCAAAATTGGAAATGTCGTCTTCAGACAATATCATGAAAAACAAGCAAAGAAAGGTCAAGCGGAGACTGCTTAATCCAAGTGAGGACTTCCTTACAGACTGCTAGTATGAAGTTGCTGATTGGCCGAATTGTAGATAGATAAATAACTAACTAAAATGATGCCCTCTATCTTTTTTTTAGATGGATCGAGTGAAAAAGGGACAATTCAGTTGTTAATGCATTTTGTTTTGTATCAAAACATTTTACTGACAAAGTTCTCAACCTTTTTGGTGTTCAGATGGACTGAAAAAAGTAACAACACACCATAATGATTAGTTTTTCTTTCTTTTTTTAATAAAGCTCCTGAATATGAACATAACGGGGTTTGGTTTGGTTTATTTATGGATATAGAAAGACAACAAGGGGGTGGGGGGGGTATCCAATGGGGGGGGGAATAACATGTAAAAGCGAGAAACACTTTTTTCCAACATGGTCCCTGATGTAAGAGAACAGGACATACAACACATGCAAACACATACAGTCCTTCTGAGGTTAAAACAATAAAAAAAAATAAAAAAACTACACCTCAAAATACCAGATAAAACACCATGAGCTACAAAGCAATAAGTTGCCCTTATTTTATTTTCCCCTAATTATCTATTTTATTCCACAAGTAGACCCTAACTTTATATCTAAAATCCCTTTTCGTTGCTGCCATTTTGATATAAAGTGGAAGACTATTCCATAAAATAATTCCTGTATAAAAAAAGGATTTTCTTGCATCACTATTCACACATGGCACCTTACATGAACGGACACTGGCCCTAGTCTCATAGGTATGTTGAGTGTGCGCCATCAAAATCTGAAATCCCAAATACTTTGGGGCTACACCATTAATAATACTGTACATATGATTGAGTTTAAGTTGTTCAACCTTAAGCTTAACAGGCAAGAACTCAACCCTCAAACTCATTTCTTCCCACATGATACCTAGAAGGTTTAGACAGTATGAAGCGGATCATATTATTTTGCATAATCTGCATCTTGTTTTTCGTTTTCATCGTCAGACCGCTGTACCATGCTGAGCATGCATAGTCAAAATGACATTGAATGTGTGCTGAGACGAGGAGTTTTTTTCTATTTTGGAGTCAAACTGCCTTGTATTACGGTATAAGAATTTCAATTTGCAGGCACTCTTGTTCAGTAATTTCTCTACAATGGAATATCCTGACAGTGTCTGGTCCAGTGTAATACCTAGATATGTAACAGAATTCTTTGCTTCAATTTCATTTTCGTTACATTTGAAGGACCATGTCACAAGTTTATAAATTAAAACTACATTAAACGAGTGTAATCAATTTGTTTGTGATCACTCTTGAATGTGAAACAAAACCTCAGAAATGACTTGAATCAGTTTAGAATGTTTTTAATTTAACCGCATTGTTAACCAAATCTGAACACCAAGCCTGCCACCTAATGGCCATTTGGCCCATTCACTGTCTGACAGTAGGGGCAAGTTGTATCTTTCCTTATCCTTGCCCATGTTTTGCCCTGCCACTGCACCTTTAGTAGAGATGATAGACCTTTCCCTTTGATGATTTGAAATAATTAATGCTTAGGTAAAACACTTTTCTGACAAACTCTAACCTTGTTCTGTTAATGGCGTTTAAGATTCAAACAGTTTATGATGATCAGAATATCAGTGTTATTGCCAAGTAGGTTTGCACATGCAAGGAATTTGTCTTGAAAATTTGGTCCACACAGTAACAATAAACAGTGCAAAAGTCTAGAGAAATTAAAATTGAAAATATATGTGCAAATGATGGTTAGATAGTTTTCTGTTTTTGGAAAGGTCAATGTTTTACTGTAAGGAGACATTTCCAACACTATAGCAACCTGTGGCCTTTTATTGCAAATGAGCTGATTAGTTTTAGTGACTATCAGTGTTTGTTATAGCTGGAACAAAGTGCACCATAGGTAAGAACCATTAATGGGGTTAAAAGGTAACACAGTGCCTCTGCTTTAGGTAAAACATTTCCAAGAATGTTTTTTCAAGAAAGTAGGTATGATTTCTGGGATGTCATTTGTGATTATGTTTTGTGTTTTTGGCAGACTAACATGCTAAATACTTTCTGTTTTGCAAAGTTCAGATGTGTCCTATAAGTTTAAAAAAATCATCCTACTTGTCCGTTCCTATCTATCTGCATTTCTGAATGCTATACATTTAATAAGGGGAATCAATGACAGTTATATGAATACAAGTTACTGTATTTTAGGTACTAAAAACTTGTTTCAGTCCTAGTCTGCTGTATAACGTAGGATGTAGCTGTACATATCATGGAATGGACTTTGTGGGAAGAAAAAGGAAACAAAAAAAAGCTGTATTTTCAGTTTTGGCTTTAAAAATTCTATTTTTTAAACATGTCAAATGGCTTTACTTTGAAGGCCATGACCGGAAGTACTCTATCCCGACAAGTCTACCTTAAAAGAGTACCTGTTAATGCTTAGCTACATTGAAACATTGGTTTGATTACATTTTATTTTGGAAGAACATCACCGGAAACGAGTAGTTAATCTTTTCCCTGAGTGTGACAGTGATAGGTAAACAAAAGGAAGGGACAACCGAGTTTTGCCTGCAACTGGAGATGTCGTGCACAACTCATTTTACGCACGGTGACTGAGCACAACAAGCCAGCGGGCACGTTACGTAAGCGCGCAGCCACAGCAGGCATTTAAACAGTGAGACTGCGAAGCTCCGCTGTAAACTTTTCCTCTGCTCCACCAGCGTGTCTTCGTCCAGACAGCATACTTTTACCATCCAGACATGTCTTCTTGCAACAACAGCGCGTGTTTGAACGAAGCCAGGAGAGTCGCTATTTTTGGAGGGACCCACGGAAACGAGATGTCAGGCGTGACGCTTGTCAACCTGTGGGTGAAGAATAGCGCCGAGATACAGCGAAAAGGGGTCGAGACCAAACCTTTTATCACCAACCCGAAGGCTGTGGAGAAGTGCACCAGATATGTGGACACGGACCTGAACCGAGCCTTCACCCCAGAAAACCTCAGGTAAACACAGCTGTCATGTAGGCTACAGTGTCGCTGCTGGATCTAGATGTTGTTGTTGTTGTTGTTGTTGTTGTTGTTGTTGTTGTTCATGGCTGCTGTCACACATGTTGAATGGAAACTTTTCATGGCACAGATCCACAAAACCGATTCTCATTTAACAACAGGCTCCTATGTGATGTTACTGATTATAGGGCCCGAGCACTGACAACGTAGGGGGGGGCGAATGCCCTATTGCCGAGATTGAAAAGTGGCTTATGGTCAGCCACTGTGGTACATAGGCGTGAGCCGATGCCCTGGCGGCACTGGCCGCTAACTACACCGAACTGTACCACAGTGACTGACAGTCAGCCACTTTTCTAACGCTACTGATATTGAAATCGCTGTTGTTGTTTTTTATTTTTTTATGTTTTTTATTTAGCCAAATAATTTGCAATTTTGAGAGGCTAAAGGTGATCGGAAAGTTATGAAACTTTACACACATGAGAAGTGGTGATAATGGACATCTGATAGGGTGCTCGGGTGTGGCAAATTGGCTCGATAGCGCCCCCTACAACCTTTCAATGAAGTAGCCCTCACAGTACGTTTCACCTGGATGTATGAAATTTGGTAGGCATACGTCCATAATTACAAAAAAAAAAGTCTCTTGGAGCCATAAACTTAAATCAACAGGAAGTCAAACATTTCAAATTTAATATGCATTTTGTGATGTTTTTGACCATTTTGCAGGCATTGTAGCCTACTTTAATGTAGGCCTACTCCTACAGAATTGACCCAGTTGATTTAAAAATTGCTCAGTACATTTTGAGCTTTTGTCGGTAAATGTTCTTGTTGGGGCTGTTTTTTGGCGAATGAAATGACTCAAATCAAGGATCTAACTGGGGTTCAATGTTGAATCATTAAAGATCAGCTAATGGATATGTGTTGGAAAATGTATTATTAAATAAAATCTGTGTGCTCTGCCAGACAAATCGGGGAAATATGATCTCTTGCTTAGAGAATGTATAACAATAGAATGAAAAACAACAGTATATGGCAAATGGACTGCATTTATATAGCGGATGGATTAAATGGAAGAAAGAGGGTAGACTAAATTATAGCATGCCTTGTAAAATAGGATTTACACAGTTCTAGCAATTCCTACAGTAAAACACATATATATCAAACTGTTATTATCTCAGGCAGTGTGTAGCCTATGTGTGTTTACCATCAGCCATATCTCCCCCTGTGCCCCCTTGCCAATAAAAGCAGAGCAGCGTGTCCCCTCCTCCCAGACTTGAGTCGACTGTCAGCCAGCAGGAAAAACGTGAGCAAAATGTGACCGAGCTGCAATTGAATTAAGATTCGTCCCTCTTCGTGTGCATTATAGCGGAAGATGAAGTCTTACGCAAACGCTGGCTCATTGTGTGGTGTGCATGAACACACACAGCAGTGGTTGAATGATAACATTGTATCTCACTATAATAACGTTCCCAAGGATATTGTGTTTCTGGAACCCCAGGGGAAGTTGTAATTCTTGTAGTCTTATCACCATCATATTTTTTTGATATGGGCTAAATCTTGGCCTTTTATTCTAAATCCCCTGTTATGAGAATATTGGCATGTGCTTTTGGATAGTGAGTATCCAACTGTACAGTTGAGTGACAATACATGTGTTTAATAGTATTATTATTACAGCATTTCCTATGATGTATACCATATTTCACATATAGTTTATTTGTGATATTTTCAAGTTCTGTTGTAATGTTTCCCTTTAAAATGTTTTACGTTGATTTACTGAAATGATGGTAGAAGCTCAAATCATACTGTATGGGGGAAGTTACTGTTACTGCCTCATCCTGCACATTTGAAATGACCTTTAAAGAGCTTGTTAAACACATATGGTTTGGCTTTTCTGAAGGCAACGTATAAGAAGATTAACTACTTGGACACTCTTTCTAAAAACAGCTCATGGTGTCCTTTTCTCCAATGTAAATAGGAAAAGCAGAGCTGTCAGTCTAACATGTACTGCCTGTGGGTCCTCTCAGCTGAGACCACTTCATCAGCTGTAGTTCACACTGTGCTTGTGTACTAATGTCCTGCCAGTCCGGACAATGCCAGTTTTTTTGCTGAAAATGGGGTCTAAAGAGCAGATGTGAGGGAGGTGAGACAATATGCACTGCAGAGGTGCTATTCTACAGTAGTTTGGAGAATGTCCTAGACCAGTGGTTATTCTGAAATGCTTTAAAAGAGCTAAGAGGAAAAAAAAAAAAGGGCAGCTCTCATTCTCTGCTCAGAATGTGTAGAACGTCTGTCTGGCGTGGGGGGGAAAGCAAGTTCAGCCTGGCAACACAACAAATCTCTCAAGGATCCTTGAGAGCAGACATGCAAGACTTGGAGAAGGTGGCTTCAGTTTATTTTTAACACTCTCAAAGAGGGCCCCTGTCCAGCTGAATCCAACTTTTGTATTCCAATGTAGAATTACTTAATGGCTGCCACGACTTTACACATTAACAGATTAGGTGGATCATGGTAATTATCAAGGCATCATCAGTTATTAATGGTTTACGGTTATCCACATGTGAGGAACTGTACTAAATACGAACCCTATGTTCAACACAGACACAGGGAATTCTTGTGTATTTTTCTGGCTTTTGCTCTTACAGTGTTAACTTGTTAATCATAGAGATTTTTTCCACTATGGCCAAAAGATAGGTGGAAGTGTTACAGGGCATGTAGGACAAGTAGACAGCCTCGTGTCAATCATTAAGCTGCTTCATAGCTCATTGCTCCTTCAGCAGAATTGTCTGATAAGGTGTGTGTGTGTGTGTGTTTGTGTGTGAATGTGTCTCTGTGTGTGTGTGTGTGTGTGTGTGTGTGAATGTGTCTCTGTGTGTGTGAATGTGTCTCTGTGTGTGTGAATGTGTGTGTGTGTGTGTGTGTGTGTGTGTGCGCGTGTGCGTGCGTGCGTGCATGCGTGCGTCCGTCCGTCCTGCAGTGCCCCGGGAGGAGATAACCTGCCCTACGAGGTGCAGAGAGCCCAGGAGATCAACAGGATATTCGGACCCAAAGAAAGCCCAGACGCTTACGATGTTATCTTTGACCTCCACAACACAACGTCCAACATGGGCTGCACTCTGATCCTGGAGAGCTCCAAAGACCATTTCAATCTGCAGATGATGCACTACATCAAGGTGACAGCCTCGACGAGCAAATTTTAATATTTAAACTTTACGGCACACACAAAGTGAAAGGTGGCGACTGTGGGGGGGCGGGGGGTCTCTGGTGTCTCATCGTGTGTGCTTAAAAGTAAATGTTTTACTCGAATGTCTCCCTGTAAAGGTTCAGTTAACCTATGTTGATAATATAATCATCAGTTTACCTTTTACGTGTTAAACAAACTCATTTAAAAGATCAACCATCCAAATACACCAGCCGGTTTTCGTTAGTCATTATCTGCCCTTCTGTGCCTGAGAACACTGACACCTGCTTTTTTTGTTTCATATACAACCATTAAAGATGATATATAGTATTTCGAACACGGTAAATCACCATTTTTTGTTTTAAAACACATTTGAATAATTACTATAAAACCTTACAAATCTCACTTTGTTGACATTAAGTTAGCTTGCTTACCAGTTTGGATTATAATGAACTAGGCCTCTCACTCCTCTTCTTGCTTTTCTTTGTTATGATTAACATTTTTTTTTAATTGTTTTAACAGAACACACAAAACATACCCCCCCCCCTTCATCAGCGCCCACCAAGACCAAAATCAAGAAAAGATGACACATGAACCACAATATTTAAGACCCTACAACAGCATAATAACAAAATAGACACACTATAAACCATTGAACGTATGTATAAATGGCAGCACCATAAGCCCATCATACACGTCTTTCCCCAGCACAGAGCTGCTTAGGAGCCCTCCAGAAAGCTCAGGTACCTTCCCCATTTTCTAGTATAGACATCCAACCTGACAAACTGTTTATATGACATCTTTTCAAACGCCGCCACCCTAGCCATCTCACAAGCCCCCTCCTGGGTTGACGGCACCCCTTCATTCTTCCATCCTCTTAAAATAATCCTTCTGGCTATCATTAAACTAGTTTAGACCCAGCTCTTATTATGTCCTTATCTGTTCCGCTTAGGATTGATCAATCTCCCAGAACATCCAACAAAGGTTATCATGTATCCCGGTCCAAAATTCCTGGACTTTATCACAGGACCATAGGACATGAAGTAATTGGCCGACCTCTGTCTTACATTTACAACAATTTGGAGTGTCTTTCAAACCAAGTCTAAACAATCTGGAGGGAGTCCAATAGAAGCGATGCATAATCTTGAACTGGAAGAGGGGCACTCTCACATTGCGTGACATAGTTTTAATATTCTTGCAAATGATGTCCCTCTTCTTGCTTTTCAACACAAAACGAAGGCACACAGAGCAACACCAGAGAGGCAAAGAGCAGCCAAAAGCAACATACTCTTTGTGAATGTGAGAGATAGAGGAATATGATTTTGAACTTTAAAAACAAACAAATGCTACACAGAGATACATACAGTAAATAGAAGATTGACTTCAGAAATGGCGACTCAGCTCCCCCACTGATTCAGAGACATCAGTCAAAACAAATCAGAACAAAGACTCTGCTATTATTTGAACCATCGACAGCTTAAGCTCAGCAGGTCATAGTCGAAGTTTTTTGTAACTATTAGGCTGATGATGATGAAGGCCCACAATGCTAATTAGGGAGACAAGAATCAGAATTGTTGTGCTGAAAATGATTTTGTGCATTTACTTTAGCAGGACAAACCACTGACGTAAACTTGATTGATGCACATGGTCATTTTGTTTGTCTCTCTGTTTGTTATTGTATGTGTTTGCACATTTGCTCCGACGTGAGCTGGTGCAGATTTAATTTTCCGTACCGTCGAGCAGAGCCCTGAAGCTCACGGTTAGGTTTGCTTAAGACAGCGTTGGCTGATGAAGTGTAGCGTATGGCTGTGTAAACGTGTGTTTAAATCTGCAGCTGAGCTCTTGCTTTTGTGTTGCAGAAAGCCATCGCTCCAGCCAGTTGTCTTGTTCTGCTGAATGAACATCCGCTTTTGAAATATTCCACTTCACGCTCTGTTGCCAAGCACCCTGTTGGTGAGTCTCTCAAGTCTAGCCAAATTGCTCTGTGGACAATATTTCAAATATTCCCAAGACATTCCCTCAGTAGATAGATAATAGTTTAACCTTTGCATATGTGGCTTCTGATTGTTTCATTGCAGGTCTGGAAGTGGGTCCTCAGCCTCAAGGTGTTTTGAGGAGCAACATCTTTGAAGCTATGAGGGTAATACTGAAACATGCCCTGGACTTCATCGAACTGTTTAATGAAGGTACAGTAGGGCAGGCATGCCATAGCAGCGTAGAATTTGAAGCTATAACACACCACATTTATACGGCATTCATCAACAGGTCCAAAGATTTGAAAGGATTATGCCAAAGCAGTTGAGATTAAGGCAAACATGATTCTTAAAGTTTTCTGGAAATTCTATAGTGTATTAAAGTGACCCTTAAATTCTGACTCAGGGACGACTAATACTGTGATTCATATGTGTTATCTAATAGAATGAGAAGTTGTTTTTTTTTTCTGTCAGCCTTCCTGTTTGTCAGCATCATCTTGACGAGAAACATTTTGTGACAAAACGCCCATGGGTGGCAGCCTGATTCATGCAGATGTACCTACCTACACTCAGAGATCACAAGGATCTCTAAATATATCAGCATCTGGCTCATCCCGCCACCGCTCTGCCACTTTTCTTCCCAAAGGCACGGAACAGTGTTTGCAATGTTTAGGCGCAAGGCGACTTTTTCCTTCCTCTTTTACGTAAACAAGCTGTCTGTGCCAAGTGTGAGCTGCAGTCTGTTGCTTTCCCCTGCCTGGTCTGCTGTTGAATGGCCTGCTTGTTGTTAGAGTCTGGCTGCCAATGGTGTGGTAATCTTCTGTCGTGGGGCCGCGCTGGTGCTGATGAATGCCCAGGCATGGTGATGAATCGGTGTCCCTGCACTTTGGAGCTGAGCAGCATGAAGAAACAACTCGTTTACCTATAAGAGATTGAATTGCTGTTACAGTTGAAAATGACTTGCTCTGTAGAATAACAATCACTGAGATCTAGTGAGGAAACCTTTGGAACATTTGTCCTTTTTTTGCTCTGAGCTGCCACTTGCATACCAATACAGTTTAGTAGTCTTAATCTTAGTGGTAAAGCGACTTACTTAATGTCCAAGCTCTGCCAAAAAAGCACTGCACATCCTGTTCCTGATATTGAAAAAGGCCAATTTGGCACTGTGTGGAACCTTCCAGCTTCTTGTTCAACAGACTTTATCAAAGTACTATAATGTAGCTATACAGTGTATGAGATTAACTATACAGACACTTTAAAATCACACAGCAACAACCATCCATAGATTGATTATGCTTGGTAATTATTTTTGAATATATACTTCCACATAAAAAACTTTAAAAAAACTTTAAAACAAAACTTTATTCTTAATTCGTCACATACAATACACGTACAATGTTGTGAAATCCTAAGTATTCGGAGCAGTGGACGTCTATTACATACAGCCTCCTGGGAGCAACTTGGGGTTCAGTGTCATGCCCAGGGACACTTTGACATGTGGCCGGAGGAGCCTGGGATCAAACCGCCAATCTTGTGGTTGTGGTGTTTAATTTTTTACAGTATACAGCATTTTTCACATCACCTCACAGTGGCCCACTTTTATGTTATTGTTTCTTGTATTTTTATTTATTTATTTTTTCTGTTATTTGCCTTTCTAGCGTCATGGCTCTATGGATGGTGATGTCGGTCTGTTGGTCGGTCAGTCCACCACTTTGGGGACATTGCTAAATATCTCAACAACTACTGATTGGGCTGCCATGAAATTATGTCCAGACATTCATGGTCCCCAAAGGATGAAGCGTACTGACTTTGGTGTCAGATATAAATTTGCCCAAATGATAATTCCCAATGATTTTGGTGATCTCCTGACTTTTCCGCTAGCGGCACCAGCAGATTTCAAATATCCTGTGAATTATCTCAACATCTACTTTACAGATTAAGATTACATTTTGTACAGCCATTCTTTGGTGATCCCCTGACAATTTAAGTCAAATGTTTGATTAGATTTATGATTAAATACATGTCTATCAGCTGTACTTTGTGTTTAGTTCTAATAAGCAAATATAAGCATGCTAAACTAAGATTGTGAACATGGTAAAAATGATTAGTTCCTTAGCATCAGCATGTTAGCATTGACAGTCTCACTAGTCTTGGTTTTATGGTTTTGTTCTTATTGATTGTGTCCTTTTTTAAAACAACTGAAAGTACTGAGAGTTTTTTCTTCCACCAAGTGGATTAGGCACCATGTATCTGAGGCTTAACTGACTTCTTCAGCATGCATTGCAGAAAGCCGCATAATCTTAAAGGTGCAGTAGGTAAGCCTTATAAAACTAACTTTCTGTCATATTTGCTGAAACTGACCCTATGTTCCAGTAGAACTACATTAACAAAATCCGGCTACTCTGGCACCACCTACAGCCTGTAGGGTGATTTGCAAAAATCCACATCTCCCTGTTCAGATGCACCAATCAGGGCCAGGGGGGGGGGTGTCTAAAAGCGTGTCAATCACTGCTCATGCACACGTATTCATTCTCCCTTGTGGGGGGAGGGGCTTAGGAGACCGTTTTGGGCTTTAGCGGAAAGGGGGGAGGGACTGTTGTCGATGTTAAACATTTTTGGCTAAGTCCCTGGATCTTCACAATCCTACCTACAGCACCTTTTAATGTCCTGATTAAGACTCTCTCAACCCAATTTCCTCTGTGGAGCAGTGGGGGTATCCATAGCTGATATTTTAGAAAATTCAGGCCTTTGCTTTTTTTCAGGACCTACAAAAAAAAATCTAAAATAATCTCCCAGGGAGCACATTCTTTTTGTTTTTGCAATTATGCGCTGCCATGACAGCCTGCGGAGTGAGTCCCATGGACAGGGAATGTAGGAACCCATCGTTTGTTTAGTGTTATTTCAGAGAGAGAGAGAGAGAGAGAGAGAGAGAGAGAGAGAGCTCCCAAGGCATTGTCTCGTATACGTATATTGATATTGATGTATATTGAAGTCTTCTAACTCTGGTCTTGTTCGGAAGTCGGTTTGGAAGAGCACATTTTTGTCGTGTCATCTCAAACATAAATGCACAGAATGTATTTTTCTTCTTGTAGACTACATTTAATGAGGGTCAGATCATAACTAGACTGCAGTTTTTGTTCTTTGGATAAAAATGGTACTTATGTTCACATGAAGGGAGGTTTCTGGCCAGGATCTCGGGGAAAACCTTGATTCCTCTTTTGAATCAGTTGAAAAGTGCATTCTTATCTGGGATCACAGCGGACAGGAGTTTGTTTAGTTTTTTTCCCTTTCTCTTTTGTTAGCTTAGATTGTTTTTATTCTCACCTTGTTTACATTTTTAGCCAGAATTGTATCAGGATTCAGATTGCCTTATACATTATTAAGACACATATTACATCAGTGTCCTCCTTTTTTGGAATACATGATTTTCCAGGGTGCTAACAGTATTAGGGATGTTGTTTTCTGTGTTTTGTTCAGGCATGGAGTTCCCTCCCTGTACAGTGGAAGCTTTCCGGGTCTTGGAGAGGATTGACTACCCCAGGGATGCCAATGGAAACATCATTGCCATGGTGCACCCCAATCTGCAGGTAAAAGTTTGAATAGTCAGGAACCCGGGTAGCTCAGTTGGTAGAGCACGCGCCCATATATAGAGGTTTACTCCTTGACGCAGCGGTCGTGGTTTCGACTCCGACCTGGGGCCCTTTGCTGCATGTCATTCCTCCTCTCTTTCCCCTTTCATGTCTTCATCTGTCCTGTCAAAATAAAGACCTAAAATGGCCAAAAGAATTACAGCTGCCTTCACCGTCCATATATCGGACCTATTGAACCTGTAAACATGAGTTATTATGAAAGAGGAAAAGATCTTTGGTGAATGTGAGAATATATTATTTTAGTTTGAGCAACGTACTCAAGTTACTTTCCCCCGTGGTTATTGCTTGTTGTTTCAGGACTGTGACTGGGAACCGCTGAACCCCGGTGACCCTATGTTCCAAACATTTGATGGAAAGACCATCCACTACCATGGCTCGGGCACCGTCTATCCCACTTTTATTAATGAGGCAGCCTATTATGAAAAACAACAGGCATTTGTAACCACCAGGCGAGAAGCCTTGGTAGCGAGTGCCATCAGAAAAGTATGAAAACTGCTTCGTAAGGCTAACGGCGATCACTATTATGTGTTAGCCACAAAAAAAAAGAATCTGTGTATAGATTTTTGCACTTTGTTCTGTTAGCAAATGACAGACTTTCCTCACATAATGGCTAGATACCATCTTTTACACACTGATTTAGTTTTCTATGCATTTACTATCAGAAAATCTATTAACTATGCAAAGAACATTTGTGGAGGTTTTGCAATGAGTCACTGTAAAAGTCTTTGATGTGAAGACTGGTATATTGCTGTGGTAAGTATTTATGATACTGTTATTTAAAAAAATATATATTTACATTAAATCAACTAAGTTTTATAATATTAAAGGCCAGGCCTAATCATTGATGGCTTATGAATCATTATACATCACTCTTTAAGTTTCTTACTACTGCTCAGGACGGCCATTTTGGATCATAACCTGCAACTTTTGACTGTAGTTGTTTGTCTTCTTGAAAATATATTTGTAATGTCAATGGGAGGGTGTTTGTGGCCTTTGATACTACCTACCTGTGACTCCAGTGGTTGCATCTGTGGTGCTGTCCTATTGTTGCCTTAATAGAGATTACAGAAAAAAAAATGCACAACAAATTTGGAGTGGAATTTGTGGATTATATGTGTTGGATACGAAGATATTATTTTGATAAGAAATTGTGTATGTTCTGTTCTCCTAAACAAATGGGATGCAATTTGAAACGTGTTTTCTAATAATATATTTGTGTCTATTTTAATATAATTGTACCGTATGTTTGGTTTTAAGTGATGTATAGGACTCGTTGAATCTTTGAAAGCACATGTACTTTCTTACAATTTGTACGTCCTTGTTGTGTCAAAGTGTATCGCTGTGGTCTTACTGTAATTCATCTCTCAATTAGCAATATTTTTTGTAGTACCATATATATATGATTAGTACGTTCACTGTCCTTGAAGTCCTGTGGAAATGATCCAATCAATAAATATAGTACTATGCTATACTGTGCTATTTTATTGTTTGTAGCTGTGTTGTTTTACTCGTCATGCTTGTTTTGTCATGCAGGGTAGCACCTGCAGCCACAAGAGGGCGGCACATACCCACTGATAGAAGTCCTCTCAATCAAAATCAAAAGAACTTTATTCTTCCTGTGAGGGAACTTCATTTGTGGTCAAGCACATTCAGAAACAACATACAACAATATATAGTCAATAATCATACCCGAGAATAAATAAATAGGGTAGGAGGGTAGGAGTAGAAGGGAGAGTAGGGAGAATAGGTCGAAGTATGGAGTGATGGGAGGGGGGGTGGTTATTATTTGTTTAACAGTCTGATGGATGCTGGCACGAAGGTGGACATGGCTTGTTTGGATCTTAGGGGCCGGGAACAGAATCTCCTCCCTGAAGGTAACAGATGGTACTTGTTGTTGAGGTTATGGGTGGGCTCCGATATGATGAGTCTACTTTTCCTGATTTTCCTGTTTGTCAAAGATGGTTGTGAGCATAGGTGTAATTTACAGTGGGGATGGGGGGGTGTTACAACTCCCCCAATAATCAAAACTGGCCAGTGCAACCCACTCCAAAAACCTTATATAATTTCCTTTACATAATTGAAGACATTTGCACTGTAAATTATTGCAGAGAAATTCACAAGAATGCAGAAAATAAAGTGTTTGATGCTCAAAATTTCAATTTTGCTTAAAAGTGGAGATCTGAAACCCCCCCACATGTTGAACCCAAAGTTACGCCCTTGAGAGTGGTCTGGTGTTGTCCAATGATCTTCCCCCTCATCTGTATAATCCTGTTGATGGGGACATTGGTTCACCTCACTCAGAGAACCAAACCATGCCAGTATGCTGATGGTGAGGGTGGATTGAATGAAACAGTTGTAAAACGACTGGAGTATTGACTTGTTGACCTGCAGTCGTTGTCCGAAGACAGTACAGGTGCTGTTGACATTTCTTGATGATGCGGTCGGTTTTTTCCTTTAAAGGTCAGCTTGTGATCAGTGATTGAACCAAGGTATTTATACTCTTCTAGTCTCTCTGTTGTCTGGCAGAGTATATCTCTCCACGGTGCACTCTGGTGCAGCATATATCCAACTGGAGTAGCCAGTTCCAGACTGTCAGAGCTGGATCTTTGGCTCATTAGTTTGTCACCAGTGCAGTGCATGTCAGTACATTATAGCCAGCATGCTGTCATTCAAGCAATTTATCCTGTACTTTACTTTCCTTGTCCCACAACCACAGACCTCAAATATACTAGGCAAGGCTAGGCAGCTTTATTAGTATAGCACATTTCAGCCACAAGGCAATTCAAAGTGCTTTACATAAAAAATTAACGAGCAGTTAAAAAAACTGTTACAAATATTAAAACGGCTAAAATAGAATAAGACAGATATAAAACACAAGAATAAAAGTTACAGTGCAGTATAGGAATTAACTTTTTTTTTTTTAAAGAAAGACAGCATCAAAAAGAAAAGACTTCAGCTTTGATTTAAAAGAACTGAGAGTTGCACACATTAATTTAGTTTAATATATTTCAAGAGAATACCATATTAAAACTCTTCATGGAGCCATTAGGGAGTAGTTTCATTGAATAGAAAGATACATTGAGTATTCATAAGACATTTGACGGCTCAATTTATTTAAATAGATAATAATTTGAAAATTGGAAATCCTGACCAAAGCTTATTCTTATTTATTTATTTTTTTAATCATTTTTTTAGCATAGCTCTGTCTTTTTTTGGCATAGAACATGTTTGACACACAAGTGTTGACACTGCATTGTAACACAACATTGTGCAGTACGCGGTTACTAATACCTTGTGTATGTACTGTATGCAGTATGTTGCAGATATCATGTTCAGTGTTTATAGAAGACACACACATGTTGAAGTGACGCATCCTTTTTGAGAGTATACAGTAAATGTAACAATAACAGCATAACTGGAGATTTTGTTCATGTCTTTCATCCTGTTGTTTTTTGCCTCACGCTACTGGTTGCGTCTCAATTCCATTCGACATCACAGGCGCCCAGAACATCTGAAATCGAATGGGAATAAAGTAGGTCAAGAGGTGTGGCAAAACATGTATGGTGTATGAAGAGCTAGATGACATAAAATGTAACGTTTGAGTATATCAGTAAGATAATACAAGACTGTTTGTCGTATTGTTGCATTCTTAGGATAACTTACATGTATGTTTGGATCCAAACGGTGGTGAGTTGCATAGCGCTTTGGGAATGAGATGTAAAGAATGCTGTCTGCCAACTCCATTCTTTGTGCATAGTCATGTCATTATCTTTTTACTGAGCATTGTTTCAGCTGAGGCAGACACTTCTGAATTCCACAAACTGACTTTGGTGAACACTTGTAGATTACCAAAAAAAGTTCATACATTTTCTGCTACTTCATGTCAGGCTTGTGATTAGTATTTCAGTTTCATGACTCCAGGCTGGTCATGGCCTTTCCCATCTATTCATTACAGTAACCCAATCAGGGCACTGAGGCCCGCAACGAGTGCTGATCAATGATTTCATCTGGCTACTGGAAGCTTTTAGGAGAATGATCTTTCCGTTCTGGGCAGGGATCCAAACAGGCACTTGAAAATACCAAGCGTCCATCTCTGCCTCCACCCTCCCTTATAGTTCTCTGTCCGTAGCGAAAACTTTCTCCTCTGTTGTATTGAATTACAACTTTATTTTACTGGAAGTCTCTTGCTTGGCTGCTTACCAAGTTTGTATCTGGACGCAGCTGCATGTATCCCACTGAAATGAAGGTGACTGGATTTTATGTTTACCCCTTTGAGTAATCGTCATTCATGAAAATCACTATGATCAAACATTTTCAAGGTAAGATATAACTTTTTTTTCCATTGCTAAATTAATTTTTTTTTAATGTAAAGTCTGGTGTGCCACACATCAAGTAGGTAAAAAAAGGTTTGGCAAGGGTCACATTTTTCTGCAGTGATAACATAGCATCAACCAAAAAAAAGCAAGATAATGAGGATGTGTGCATCTACTGTGAGTTATGGCATTTGCCTGTGTCCGAGGTGCATGCACAAATGCATATAGAAACGTGGGTTTGTGGTGCCAGCAGAGTGTTTTCTTTGAGGCCCAATAGCAAGCAGCCTGATAAACAATAGCAGATTTCCCCCTTCCTTTATGTCAAACAACCAGCTGGAGGCAAGAAGACTGGTGTCAGACAAGCTCTAGTCACAGTGCCATCCTTTTTACAGTACAGTCCTGTCTTCAGTAATGCAAGTTGGCTACTCACGTTTTGTGATATTACGACCATAGCGAAATAGTGTGTTTCTACATTACGTCTTATCATTTATTGTGTTGTTGTTTTTTATTGCTTTATCCTAACTATTTTAATATTACTTATGCTAAATTTGACCTAGCCTACAACACACTTTGCCACCCTGGTTATCTAGCAGAAAGTAGGCCTGTGTAACTCTGTGGTTGATTTCTAAATGTTAAAGCTACAGGAACAATGTTATTGATTTTTTTCAACCAAAGCCGAACACATCAGCTTTTAAATTAGGTGTGCTGCATTGATTTGATTGTTATAAAAAACTATATAGATACAATTTGGCCGAGCAGCACTTGAAGGCAGCACGTCTCAATACAGGAAGTCATGAAACTTTTCAGCGTAGTAGCAAACTTGTAATCCGCATCTCTCACACTCACTGCGCGCACAGACACGAACGTCTGCTGTTACGTTGTGTGGGAGGTTGAAGATGGTCAGAAAGCAGTCAAGTTAATATCGACAGACAGTTTTTTTTCTCAGGAGAGGAAGGAAATATATGCGACAGACTGTTTTAAAGACACAGAACAAATAGCCCCAACATTTCTCTCTGACTTTTACGAGACTGCGGTTGGCGGAAAGCCCGGTTTTCACCATAGACTGTAAAAATACGGTTTGAACGTCGATATGTGGGAGCAGGAGGAATTTGCAAAACATTGGAGGAATGAATTTCCCGACGGAAAAGTACCCAAAATGGACTTGAACTCTGTAGAGGACATCGAGTCGGAGCTGGAGAAATGTAAAGCAAACCTAAAGAGGCTCCAGAAGGCTCTGGCGGAGGAGAAATTCAAGGTGATCTACCTGCAGACCACCATAGCTCGACAGAAGAAAAACGACCCGGAAAGGTTTGAAGGCAAAGATGAAAACTTTAACGCTGCCACATTTGCCTTTTCTAAGACGGGGCATGTTAGAATTCCACAGCGGCGGGATGATGAGGGCGACGGGCAGAGGGCCAAGGTGTCTGATTCTGGAGGCGTGAGTCTCCACGCGGCAGGTAACATAGCGGGTGTCATGAGCTCCTTCGGGCGGGAACGGAGCAGGTTCAGCGGCAAGACAGGTAAGCCCGTTCCGATCCCTGTCCCGCCACGGAAACCCATCTTTCTGAGAGGGGAACCGGCCCCAACTGGCGTCTTTCAACCGAATGATAACGAGGTGAGCAGCGACCGAGAATACGAGTATACAGAGCTGAATGCAAATTTCGTCAGGAATAACTTGTTGGCACCAAAGAGCGTCGGCAGGGACAACCAGAGGACGTCCAACGCCTGCCGGGACACCCGGCTGCCTTTCCGCCACAGCAGGGACTTTGACTCGGGCGACGACGGCGGCAGGCTGTCCCCG
This sequence comes from Sander vitreus, assembly GCF_031162955.1. Taxonomy (NCBI): domain Eukaryota; kingdom Metazoa; phylum Chordata; class Actinopteri; order Perciformes; family Percidae; genus Sander; species Sander vitreus. The sequence continues at coordinate 22,247,243 of NC_135867.1, forward strand.
TCCTTCCCGAATATTCGCCGCAGAGCCTCTCGGGGCTCCGGGTGCAGCACCCCTGACAGGAGGAGTGATGGGTACCTGAGCTCCGACCATGACGACGACTCCTCTGCAGGTAATCATTTTGATGTCAACACTACCATTGCTCTTATTACTGGTGATAAAACGAGAAATAAAAATAAAAACACACAATATTACTTCTTTAACAAATAAAATATGATGACAAGCAGCCTATTTTTTTTCTTAAATATGGCTTAGGGCTGCACACTATCTTTTTTTTTATCGTCATGGCAGTACAAATCGCGATAGGCTGCGCCATATCGCGATAGACACTAAGAGATTTTTTTCGTGTCAGTTGAAAGCTCCATTGCCACCGGAAAATCCGCTGGATTTCACTCATTTAGGCCGAATATCCGTTGCCTTGGGCTTCCTTTCTGTTGGCATTTTAAACTCCGGTCGATTTATGAGGACTATGGCTAACCTTTTCTCTGATCTATGCAGTGTAAATTCAGACAGCTAGCTAGACCAGCGGTCCCCAACCTTTTTTGCGCCATGGACCGGTTTCATGTAAGACATATTTTCACATACCGGTCTTAAAGGTGTGGTGGATAAACACGACAAAATAAAATGATACGACCAGCATGAAAACAAATATCTAATAAAATATATATATATATATCATTTGCTAGCTTTTCGCCACATATTATGCAGAGCGGGCTTGGCACATCACCTGTTGCGATAAATCCGTATTTTAAGTAGGACTCCTGGTATTGTCTGTTAAATTTCTTTTTCTTTGAAGTTGTAGGCTCCTCTTCTGTCTCCTCCTCCGCTGGCCTTTTCCCCTGAGCAAAAAAGCTCTGCAAAGACGTTTGTTTACTCATTTTTTAGCAAGTTTGTGGGCTTTATTGAGCGGTAAATGTCACGTGACATGTGTCAAGAGGAAGAGACGCGCGAGAGACGGGAGAGAATCCGGTAATTTTTTTCTGTGCGGCCCGTTACCGGTTATTGGGGAACACTGAGCTAGACTATCTGTCCAATATAAGTTTTCTGTTGCATGACTAAAACAACTTATAAAGGTGCTGTAGGTAGGATTGGGAAGATCCAGGACTTAGCCAAAAAATGTGAACATCGACAACAGTCCCGCCCCCCTTTCTGCTAAAGCCCAAAATGGTCTCCTAAGCCCCTCCCCCCACAAGGGAGAATGAATTGACACGAGCAGTGATTGATACACAGTTAGACCCCCGGCCCTGTTGGTGCATCTGAACAGGGAGCGGTGGATCTTTGCAAATCTCACTACAGGCTGTAGGTGGTGCCAGAGGAGCCGGATTTTTTTTTTAATGACCTGCTTCATGTAGTTCTACTGGAAGATAGGGGCAGTTTCAGCAAATATGACAGAAAGTTAGTTTTATAAGGCTTACCTACTGCACCTTTAAATGTACACGTTCCACCGAAACAAGTTCCTTCTGAGCCTATTTTGCAGCGAACCACGGCTTTTCTCTGGAGCTTAGCACCGCCCAAGATGATTGTGATTGGTTTAAAGAAATGCCAATAAACCAGAGCACGTTTTCCTCCCTTCCCCCGAATGCTATGTGGAGTAGCCAGACCCTCCTCCAGTGCGCTTTGGAGGAGGGTCTGGCAAAGTGAGACTAGTTGACAGAAAATATCAGTAAAAAATTACACTTTAAAAAGAAACTAATTCTTTTTTTAGTGGTGCCTTTTATATTCAATTCAATGTTCAATTTGTTACATAAAAGAATGTTGGAAACGACTTTCGTTTGTTTCAAACAAGCATGTTGTCGTATTTTAGCAGAATACCGAAAGCAGCTACACCACAGTACACTTTAATATCTGTTTATTTATCTCAAGTAATATCGTTATTGCGATATTCAACAACATTATCGCATATTATTTTCCTCATATTGTGCAGCCCTAATCTGGCTCATGGAGAGCAAAATCATTTAAAGTGTTGCAGGGGGCTGGGCAGTAACTAACGACATCTTAAAGTGCAAGACATAAAGTAACTAAAACATCTTTAGATGGCAGTATCAATTTAATAAAATATGGCATATTTTAATAGACAAAATGGTTTATCAACAAATGCATGTGTTGTATTTGACTTTGATCATCCCATTGTGCACAGACTGACCAGCTGGTCAATATTTTAGCACAGCCTCATTCACTGTCCTGTGATCCACAGTCGCTTACAATTGGTCAACAATGTTATGTGATTTATTTAATTCTGGCTGTTGTTTTATCCTGCTGTGACTAGCCAGCTCCTCCATTTGGAGCGGACTTCATAAAACAATAGAGACCCTGCCTAAGTTTGGCTCAGGACCAATGCTCTAAGTGGTGGTGTAGGTATCAGCCTATTACCACAAAGTCTGCTGCAAAATAAACATTTTCAGATAGGGGCCAAACAGGAAATTAATGCAGATTAGTGGTTTACTTCAGACAGGGCCCAAGGTGCTTTTGGTCCGTATTCAAACAGAGAATTATAGAATGTATGCTGTTGCATTAGTGTGTACAGTATTTTCCTTGTGTGACGCTTTCGACATTAAGTAGTCTATCTATGAGTCGGACTTTTGGGAACTGGAGTCTGACCTTTGGGAACAGTTTTGTCATGTGTAGCTCAGAGCCAAAAATAAAGAGGTCCGTTAGTGGTGTTAGATCAGCCCCGAGGGAGCTGCAGTGTTGTTGGGAGTGAGAGCTAAGGGAACTGTTGAGACCCTTAGATTATAGGCCTACTTAAATCCACAGATTAAAAATAATAACGACAAGTAAGATGAAAGCATCTACAAAATTGTTTTAACAGTAAAAGTAAGTAAAGCCTTTTTCTAGATCAATCAAAAATAATGATGAACCTTCGGACAGAGCGTGGCTGGCTGTTTCTGCTCTTTCCAGTTTTTGTGCTATGTATGTTGGCTCTCATCTAAGTCTGGGCTATTTCTTTAAGGTGTGTCAGCTCATCAGGAATAATCAATATGGAACAAAAATTAAAAGCAATCGCTAATGACTTGTTGGTAGTCCTAGTCTTATAAGAGGTAGGGTTGGTGCCCCGGTGAACACAAAATCTATTTCCTTACAGCCCTGGGGAAAGTATCTATGAGTTAAAGTAATAATACTAAGGCTCAGCCGGGAAGCAGGATTCACACAAATGATACTGTGGCATTACTTTGAGACTTCCTCGAGAAAGTGTGGCAATATTGATGGAGATTGTCTGCATGTCATGAGTCAAGAGTCAGTCAGTGACTAATTTGAACATGAGAATAGATTGAGGAAGGCAGCAGACAAAAGATTTTTGTAAGACATCCTTGTGCCCCAGTCTGTTCTTTCCTTTCATAATTTGAGGATTATGGGTGGCTTAGTACTAATTGTTAGCTCATGGTTTCACTTTTTTTGTCTGGTTCTGTTGATGGCATTTAATGATAACAAAAGGGATTTACCGTATTTAGCTAGTAACTGGTCTGAATGATATAAAAAGGATTCTGGTAAATGACTGGCTTTACTATTTGAATCGAGAGTCCCAAAATATAAAAATATTAGCCGGACAGGATGTCCCTTTCAGGGCCAGTGTTTCCCCTCTGTAACGTACGGTGGCCGACGGGGGTAAACACCCTGCAACAAAAACACACGCAAATAGACAAAACACGAGCCAATTAAGAAAACAACTTCTTTAATTTGACAACACATGTGCAGCATTCAGCAAACGCGCTGCAAATGCACACAACCAAATACATAAACACACTGCAAATGAAAAAACGATGCAAAAAGAAAAGCATGCAAACCCCGAAAACAAATGCAACAAAAAAACGCAGCATCCAGATTACACAACAGAAGTTCTCCAGACCTCTAGAGGGAGCAGCTAGTGGAACAGCTGGATTTTCGACCCCACTGGGAGAGAGCGCTCTGCCTTTCTATTAGAGTCGGGTATGGCTGCAGCCTGGAGAACTCCATAGACTTCATATTATTATTATTATTATTATTATTATTATTATTATTAATAATAACATAATGTATTAATAATATACAGTCTATGCTCCCGTCTCATGCCCTCCCAGCTGGTGCCGTCCCCGAGCTTCGACTTTTCAGAATAAAAGCTTGCGTCTGGTCCGCTATGTGTTTGTACTTTGGTGTGTTGGATGTTTGTGAACTAAACAGTACAGCAGTCATGCTAATGAATACAATAACTGTTTCAGCAGTCTTACTTACAACACGTTGAGTTAGCAAAGCAGTTTTGTGTTTATATGTGCCAGCGGGATTTATTCAGTTTGATAAATCCCACGGTAATTCAGCTGGTTTACTAAACAGGGAGAGACTAGAAATCCTGTCTATTTTTGGTTTTTTGTATTTCAAGAGCGAATTGCTCCACAATATGATTACAGATTGATCACCTATTTTGTTGGTAACCGTTGTTGTATAATCACAATATTCCACTTGAGGAGGCCTATACTTCAGTAATGCGCCTTTCAGACCTCGAAATGAAACCCTCTCATGTAATATGGCTTAAACAAACGTCAACGTTAAACGCTGAAGCAGTTTTAAATTTTTTATTACCACGAGTTTACAGACGTCTCTGCTGATTGAGTATCACCTGTGACCTGAGCCGAGACACACCCACCAAACATATCTCAAACATAGACTTATTTACAGTCTATGCAGTTGCTCTCTTTCTCTCTCTCTCTTTTCTTTCTTTCTTTCTTTCTCTCTCTCTCTCTCTCTCTCTCTCTCTCTCTCTCTCTCTCTCCTCCTCTTTTGCATCGCTTCTTTTTTCGGGGTTTGTGTGCTTTTCTTTTTGCATCGTTTTTCATTTGCAGTGCGTTTATGTATTTGGTTGTGTTGTGGTATTTGCAGCGCGTTTGCTGAATGCTGCACGTGTTGTCAAATTAATGAAGATGTTTTCTTAATTTGCTTGTGTTTTGTCTATTTGCGTGTGTTTTCTTAAGTTGCAGGGTGTTTGCCCCTGTCGGCCACCGTAGTAACAACTAGACTAGGGTTGCAGGATATTGATAAAATGTGATATTGCGATATTGATTATGAATATTGCGATATCAATATTAATTTCAATATTTCAAAACGTATGTAAAATTACAAAAAGTTACGGGAAAGCACATCAAAATAGATTAATAACAAATTAAACAAGTTTTCTTACAACACAAGGTTTATTTGAACTGACGGTCATATTGGACTGGTACAACATGAATAAATAAATAACTGCAAAATGACTGTTTTACTGGTTGGACAGTATAAAATAAATAAAGACAACAGGACACAACTTTGTGTCCTGTTGTCCTGTTGTACTTTTGTTCTGTTTTGTTGTCACTCTGTCAAAATATGCACACCCGTGGTTCGCTCCATAGGGTTTGTTACGTACTGGACCAGTACGCTGAGCTGCACTAACATGTGCAAGTGGCACGGTAACTGGCCAATGAAACATGATCATTATAGTGTTTCAAGCGGGCTCTAAATCAAACACAACTAAGCCAACGGACGGGACGCAGCGCTCCACAAAATAAACAAAATATTGCATACTTATTGCGACACTTTCGATATAATATTGCGCAACGTGATAGCGCGATAACGATATTGAGTCGATATATCATGCACCCCTAAACTAGACACCAGTGCAATGAATACTGACACTAAAGCTTTGTCTTCATGTGAAATTGATTGAGGAAGGCACTCAGCCTCGTTTGATTAGATGTTGAAATAATTTTAACCAGAAGTGGAAAATTGCATGTGTCATATTTGAAGGCTGTCATTTAAACACACTTTTGTTGAAATGTCGTACTTTGTCAAGAACATATGTTGTAGTCATAGTTTTGAATTTTCAAATGAATTTTTTTTTCTCCAAATCGAGGCGCCAATCACAACCGTTGACAACACGATGACGATAGCGCAGCGACGGCAAACAGCTTTATGTTTACGTTCAACATGACGGCCACCAAAGCGCAGCAACCCGTTGATGCCGCTGTCGCTGCTACGTCACCCGGCTCGTTGGTCTGATTGGTTGAAGGAGTATCCAGTTGCGCCCAGAGGCATTTGAGCGACGTCCGTTGGTGACGCCCCTTTGGAAATGGGCTGTGAATGAAGCTTGCCCAGACCCACTCTCAGTTACAACTGAGAAGGGTCTGGTGTCAACCAGGCTAGCCTTAATGTGTAATGTTTAATCTTCGTGCTACTTTAGTGTCCGATGTGAAGCTATTGAGGCACAGCGCCCTCTCCTGGAGTACGGTCAATTTCTTAGTTCAATGTCGCGGGAGTTGACGGAAATCCATGCTGTCTCCTTTTTTTCGGTATTGAAATATTAGGCTATAGCTAAAAACCTAAACCTGAAATTATTTTACGTTCATTTTTATTTGATTATTATTAGTTTTTTATTCAGTCAATATTGTTTTAGTTTGACTCTTATTTAGCTTCAGTTTACTAAAACTATTTTTCACTGCTTATTTTCACTTTAGTTTTCTTTTTAGTTTACTATAATAACCCTGCTGTGTGGGAAATAGCTCTAAAAGATGGTCATTGGACACGACTCAATGTGAGAGCATCTTGTGGCTCAAGAGATGGTCTCGTATCTCAGATACAAAATTGGATGAACCAAGAAAATGAAAAGAAAACCCCTGCGTGAGTTTTGTAATCATGATATGCTGTTTGTCTTTCATTGTAGGGGGTGTATTTTCCCATAAACCTGTGGGACAGTAAGGATAAGCACTTACTGTAAGTCTCTTAATCTATTCCCTCTTTGTTGTCCAGCAGGATAATGATGTTTCGCTCTGACCAATGGGATAATCAGTGGAAAGTCCTTATTGTGGCTATAAACAATGGAGAGCTGTGGGAAGAACTAGAAACATTTTGGGGGCCTCTGCCTGCTTGGCTGTGAGATCAAGCTTTTTAATTGAAGTAACAGCAGTTTTCTGGCTCCTGGTCACTTGGCATTATGGGATGTAGTCCTGTCTTAGTCCCACATGCTCATACGCACCAGCAGTGGGCTTATGCCGGGGTTCTTGCTCATGCTGATGCCTTTGTGCGTTTGCTGGGAAGAGGTCACCCATCAGGCCATGTGTGTCTGAAGCAATAGGTCTGGCCTCTCCGTATGGTGTGATTCACCTCTGATTCACAGCACAGTGCTGGTCTAAACCTGGAGTAATCCACTGTATATATATATATACTGTATGTGTATATATGTATGTGTGTGTGTGTGTGTATATATATATATATATATATATATATATATATATATATATATATATATATAAATAAATAAATAAGAGACTGTTAACCTAGGCTAAGCTTTGTTGAACTTGATGGTTTTGTTGATTCAGAAATCTCACTGAGGCTGAGCGAGTCTGAAAATAGTTTTCGCTGGTGTTTGTTTTGCATTATCTCCAGTCCATTCGTGCCAGCATGCAGCAGATAACTGTTAGGAGTGATAGACAGACTCCAGTTTTCAGCTATCCTAACTATTCAAAGCATTTCAATGAAGAAATGTCTGTTTTTTATTGAGCGCAACTGCAAGCAAACTCACGGCAGAATGAGGGCGTGTGATGAAGTGTAATATCTTGTTTATTTTTAACCCACAGCATCTTTGATCTGCATAGAGAAATGTTTTTTTTATTTCTGCACGCCTCCCAGTAAAGTGTGATTAATCACTGTTTAATTGGCGATAAAGTTTCAGCTAGCAAAGAAAACGTGATAGTTTACTTAAAGTTCATTGGGTCAATTAATTAAGAGCTGTTTGTTCCTAAGTCACTTAGCCAACAATGGCCCAGCTGAGAGCACTGCTTTCTGTTCCTCTTACCTATAGCACACTTCTCTGGCAGGTGCTTGCTCAGAAAACGAAACTCTTGTCATGCACAAAGTTTAGCACACACTTTGCTTAAATTTAAATGTGTTGCACTTTTTAAAGTTTTTAAATATGAAATTCTGTATAGTTGACACAAGCAAGGCTGGGTATTGTAATTATTATAAAAACCTCGTGGGCAACATGTTAGGGAGACATTACATAAATAGTAACACTAATAACGAGATGTTCTGTGGTAACAAGTGTTTTGGTTCTAACTGTGGACGTATCATTTTGGGATTGAAGTCTTTGGGGTGAAGGTCCTGTCATAACATACAATTGGGGAACAACAAGTTTAATCTTAGCACTTCAGTGTATAGGCCGTATTTAGTCTCGTTTTTTCCAGACCTTTCTCCACAACGCTGCAGAGCTGCAGAGGAGGGTCTGGCTAGTCCACGCAGCATTCCGGGATTGGAGAAAAACGTGCTCTGGTTTATTGGCATTTCTTTAAACCAATCAAAATCGTCATGAGTGGCATTAAGCGCTGCACGGAGCCCCGGTGCTGCTGGAAAATAGCCTCGGGAAGGAACTTGTTATCGAAAATAATGACAAACGGCGGAATTTCCGGCGGCAACGGGGCAATCCCGAAAGTGGGAGGTCGTGGGTATAGACCAGGCCGTATTTGAATAGTCCTATTAGACCCAAAGTATAAATGTGCAGCTTGTTGTTTGTGAGGTGAGATAATGATCAAATCCAACATGACCGTGTCAACACTGAAGAGAAAAAGGATTGCAATCGAAAAGTTGAAAATCACCACGTTCTACTCACAAATAATTCATTAGATAAGGAAATGATTCGACCCCCAAATTTTGTGGCGGCACATCATGCGTTGTCATCCTGCTTCTCGGTTCACTTTTCATTTCTTTGTACATCGTCGGCATAATGATGAAATAATACACTGATTATTTTTGATAAGGCTGTTGCACCGTTGTTGTTGATCACTTGATGTAGGAAAACCTGCCCCTGTCACTCTACTAAAGAGCGATTGCTGAATAACACACACATTTCACCTTTCCCCTGGGTTGGCTCTTTCTTTCCCTCAGACAAGCAGGGCTTGTCCAGGCCCATCCTGTGCAGCAGCAGAGGATCTATGGGCCTGTCATATTGTTTCCATTTTAACACTCTGTGGTGTGAATGGCAGCGAGTCTTGATTGTTGGTTTGTGCTTTTCTCATAAACATGTGAAGTTTTCAGGCTTTAAAGCTCCATTGTATATCCTGTGTACACACTTCTGGTTGGTATGGATTATATTATTGCCGGACAGTTTTAACAGCTCAAGTTACAGTGTCTTACAGTGAAGTGAAGGCTTTACACTGTAGCAGACAGTCAAAAAATAAAAAAAAATAATTCCCCCTCTGTCTCATCTGATATGTTTTTCCTAGGCAACACTGCTGTAGAGCTCAGGTAGACATATGGCTGCTCCTGTGATATGTCAGTGTCTTGTTTCACTCCTTTATGTGTAGTACGTAAAAGGAAAACGCAGGGCTTAAATGTTCGCCATGAATATTAAAGAATATCTGTGTCTTGAACGGCTGTTTTGGGGAAAAAACATCTTAGGATGTCACCTGGGGCTCTTTTATTCACTTTGTTGACATCGCATACACTTAAGATTATTTTCTTAAATCATTAAAATAAATTGAAAAATGAAAATCATAATCGTTGCAGGCAGCCCCTGTATTGTTTTTCTCTTGTAACCCAAGAGAGGGAGATTGTGATTGTGAATTCTGTTGCATATTTACCCCTTTTGAAAGCGATGTTTTTTTATACTGTGATGATGATGCATCAAAATAGTGGTTTTATATAGTAAGTTTAAATCCTTTATGTTCAAGTAACTGCATAAGAGCTAGCGCTATAACCTCCTGTGGAGCAGTAATTGAAACAATGGGACAATTTCTTTTCAGAATCAGCTTTAACATACAGCTTTAACAGCAAGGACAGAAAGCTTCAAATCTAATATATGTTCAAAGTGGCAGTAAGGCAGTAAAATAACTCATGGATTTAAATCCTCCAAACTAAAGTACTATTTATAGTTGGACTTGTCCCTGTGTTACCTTGGTGATGAATGTGTGTTCGTGCAGGCAGGCAGGATGTCTCTGTGATAGAGGAGGAGGTGTGGTTTTTTGCAGCATCATTGCATCGTTGCTTTCTGAGATGGTTGCAGGAGTTGACCGTAGTTCTATATGCAAGGTCTAAAATCTACATCTAGCACAGTATGTAGGAAGGCACATGCACACATACACAAATCAGTGTCACATTCTGTTTCTCAGAATACATGTTGCATATGTCCTTTTTTTCTCATAATCACTGTCATGTTTGTGATAGCAATCTACAGTAATGTACATAACCTGGTGACTTTATCAGAAGTGTGTGCAAATCTCAGGGGCTTTTTTTCAACATATCAGGATTTCCCTCCCCAATCTCAGGTTCAAGTAACACTCTGTAAGGTTACTGTCACCCCACATAGAATCCTGTGATGCAATGTCCTTCTGACGTCAGCAGCCACAATGATTAACTGCTGAGACTGTGATGAGTAATGAAAGTGGTGGAGGTGCATTTGCCAGTGTCACATTTGTGGTGTTTGCACTTGCACCTAATGAGGTAGAACACGGGACATTAGAAAGCAAATATTAATAATAAAAAAAATCAGTTCCACAAAGTTAGTTTTATTACAGTAGAGCTAGTCTGGTTCCGACAACAATATGAACTATGAACTCCATTAAAGTAGAGCTTTTGTTAACGAGACGTGATTTCCCACCAGCTTACTGTCACTTAAGGGACATTTGGCGCACTGCCTTTTGTAAATGTGTGCATCCATTCCTAGAATCAACAAAGGCGGGGACCTCCCAGGGGTTTGTGATTCAGGACATAGCTATACCGGAAAGGTTATTAGGAGGAAACATTGAGAGGCCACCGGAGGTGATGGTCATCTAGACACAAAGCTCTACCCTCCATTAGGGCTGTACAATTAATCGAAATTTTAATCGGGATTACGATTTTGGCTCCTAACGATCACAAAAACAGAATAATAGAAAAAAACGATTATTTTTGCACATTACGTTTTGCAAGTAAAAACATTATTTTGTCTTGTGTTCTTAATGGAAAAAAAAGTTCAAATGGGAAAGGTATTAAAGAAAATTTCCCGGTTCAAGGTGTTTTTCACTGTTGATTTATTTAACCTGTTTTTTAAAGTTCAATAATTGCAACATCTTTTCTAAAAGTCAATGAGTAATCGTGTTAAATACGGGCTTTCAGCCCTACCCTCCATCCACCAACAAAAGCCCCTGCTACTGCTCCCATCTCCCTTGAGACAGGGCTGAGCTGGATCAACCCTCCCTCACCCTCTCTTGCCTGCAGTCAAACCCATTTTATAAACAAAAACTACCCAAACAAACTGAACCTGCTATCTCACTTACTGGGTTTCCTTCAGATTATGGCTCGGCGCTAGGATTTTACACTGGGGGAATATTTAGGTACAGGAAATGCAAAATTCTTGACGTGAAATTCTGTCCAATTCAAATCAAGTTGAGATGAGCAGCTGCAAGACACAGGCGACAGAGAGTGGTGGTTTTCCTGTCAGTTAACTGATTCACATGGCTCTGCTACAGCACTGCATAATGAACAAACCACTGGTGAAAGTGACGTCAATAAGAGAGAGGGGGGAATGACATGCAGCAAAGGGTCGCAGTCAAACCCTGCACCGCTGCGTCGAGGATTAAACCTCTATATATGTGCCCCCGCTCTACCAACTGAGCTATCTGGGCACACAGTGACGTCAATCATTTTACTGTTGTTCATTTTGTGAATTAACAGAAATTAAGGGAAAAGCACATGAGTAAAAAAAAAAAAAAAAGATTGTAATGTACAACACTGGTTACATAGTACAAGTAACTCCACCACAAGAAACTCACTTTATCCTGTTCTCTTTGTGGTTTCTATTTTCCCCTTAGCTCTCAGTCTGTAAGGGCAACTCTGATTCACAAAATATTTTGGTTGCTAACAATGTAGCTAATATATAAGATTTGTTGATATTTTAAAGTCATCATTCATTGTGTCTGTGTGGGAATGATTCTGAGCTACATGTACTTTTACTTATGCTGTGTGACGTGAGCTCAGTTCAAAGCAAGTTCAATACATTTGTGCTTTTATATCTGTCATTCATTAATTCCATAGACACAGCTTGTATGCAGCCATACACACTCATTTTTTATTGTTGGCATTTAGACCTAATCTCAGTCTGAAATCAGGGAAAACACTAGGCCACTTTTGATTGGCTGACTGCTATGTCTGCCGTGTGTGTGGGTGCGCGTGCGCATGTGTGCGTGAGACTTTGACTGCAGGGCGTCAATATGCAACCATTTAATTATGCATCACCAAAAACTGTTCATGGTCCATTTTCCATGGTTTTAATTCTTTGAGATTCCTGCATGTTGCATGGAACCCCAAAGTGATATAAATAATTACGTGATAATTGTAATCATAATTTTTTAGAAGTCTATTTTTATTTCATATTTCTGCCTCTCTTAAACTAACACAACTGTTACCAACTTTAGCCAGTTAGCTCCTGTTAGCTAGTGCAATAACAATGCTAAAATTAGTCTGAATTAACCATCTATAGGCTGCTGCTAAATATATATGCAGTATGCAGACACTCGCTTTTAAGCCTTATCGTCGGCTTAACAGTGCTTCACATGCTACCTACTTAGCCGGCTAACTAGCTAGACTGGCTTGTGAGCTTAGATTATTACTCTGTATCAAAGTGAAGAGCCAGTGTTAGCAGTGTCAGTTAGCTCCTGTTGGCCAGAGTGACCAAAGTTTCAGTTTTTTTGCTCTTTACAGAGTTGTATAGTTTTTGTCTCTATCTCTTTCTTAACCAGCTAACGTTAGCTGCTAACGACATTGTCGCTTTACTTCAGTGGGTGCTTACTATATATACCTTTTTTTTTCTTTTTTTAAATATTATATAAAATGTATAATATAAGATAAAAAGTAAAATTTCATACTGTCTAAAGCCCAAATGAAGACACTGCACTAATCAAAATATAAAGTCATGCCTTGATTTATGCATCAAGCTCCGTTTTGAAAGTATGAGTCTAAAACCTAGTTCCGCTCATTAACCAGGGGTGAGCGCTGTGTAATGAAATGGTAGTGAATGTGATCAGTAACAGTACTACAGTGAACTTGTCATAGCTTGTTGTTCTACACCAGGAAGAGGAGGGGGATGTAAATGGTTATTGAGAAACATTTTGCATATGGATAGTTTTAAGTTGTCATGTTTTCATCAGTAGTAGCATTTTAGGTGGATCACTTGATTCAGAAGGAAGTCGGTTGGCTAGTGAGAGGCCAGTGGTCAACATCTGCCGACTCAGACTGGTTAGGACAGAAAACATGATCTGAAGAACAATTGTTCCTTGTTTAGCTGTTTCATATGATTGCAAGGGTATAAGGAGGAGACTGATGTTGACATTTTTGTTCCTAATGCTTAGAGAGATTAGTGTAACAAAAAGAGCCAAAATCTCAAACTATGTGGGATTATTGTGTATAAAATGTCCAGTGAACAAGTTGTGATTGCAGTCTTGTTCTATTCCTTAATGTCAGGCTTGTGTTCTCCCTGCTGGTGTGTGAAGTTCCCATGGTGACAGTGTTACCGTGTCAGATGGCAGCCATGGGGAAAAATGTTTTCTTGGAATGTCGTGGACCATCACCTTTTATAGACTTAGCTTAGACTTTTGCCTTTTCATATGGATGGTCTCATGACCTGGCTTTCTGTTTGACCTGAAGTTATTCTTTCTCAGCATTGGCATCATTTCTTTCCAGCCTTTGCCACTCCTTCACTTCTGTATGCTTCTCAAGAAAGGCATTTCTGTTGTCAGCCACACACAGGGGAATTATTGAAACATTGGCCTCCAAGTGTAACACTTTTAAAACACCTGTAAAAAGGAACATGACGGCATTCTCAGTTCTCTGTCCCAGTGGGCGCTGGGTAATGTCTTGAGGACTTACTTTGCTACGCTCATCACTTTCACTTCCTCCTATTGCTAGGTAGGAACAGAAACAGATGAACAAATAAACAGATATGTGCATTGAAAGGTTTCCAATTATTGCATAAACAAAACCACTTAGTGCTCTAGTTATGACACAACATAATATAATAGTTTTTTCTGTGCTAAGACAGTCAGGGTGGAAAAGCTTTCTTGCCAGTTATCTGACTACAGTAAGTCAATGTCCGCGTCAAAGAAAGGAAAGAGTTTCAGGTCACAGGAGCTCCCGATGTGAGTATTGAGTGTCATTGTGTGCGATCCCATGTGGAAACACTAGCTACACTGAGCCTGCAGGTCTAGGGTTAAAAGTACATTATGGCATTACACCTGGGAGAAGTTCACTCCAGTAGAAAGCTGTGTCTTCCTTCTATTGCGTTCAAGCTATCTGCACAGTGTTGAGGAACTCCCTGCAGGAGCTGACACTGTCTGTTCATGTGTTGCTTTCTAGCCACACCGTCTTTGGCAAATGAACTGAGAACAATGCAACACAGCGCTGTTTGCTCTCAGAATTAGATTTTTAACCCATACTAATTCTGAAACCTTCCCAAACACTGCCTTCATTTTATTGGAGACCTTGTATTTCGCTCAGTATATACCTAGGTTAAGGTTTCATGGGTCACCGTTGATTCTGATGGCTTCTTCTTTTTCAAGATATGTTTGTATGCCTCTTGGTGTCACAGCCTCTACACACACATAGCAGTCACCTGTTGGTTCATTCTTCCACTCAGTTGTGGTGAAGTGTGAAAAAGTTACAGTAATTCATTCACCCTGCAGGGACCAGAAACCAGAGCATGAAATGTTCTTCAGACACTTTATGACGTCAATGCTAAAATCCATAATGTCAAGGTTTATTTTAGCATAAAAGAATTGTAAGGAATGTGAGACAAATGACTCAGGTGGTATTTAACAGATAGATAGTTGTTGCTCTCACAGTGAAATCATACACGTATTACCAAGCTGAAAACATGGCCGATCTGGATGAATGGAGAGATGTTATGCTTACAGTGGTGCTCATAAGTTTATGAACCCATGCTAAAGTTGACTGAAAAGAGGAACAAAAAAATCATCTTTTGGAAATTGATCTCAATGCCTTAATTAAAATTAAAATTAAATTAAAAATCCAACCTTTAAGGACACCAATTTTCTTTGTGAATGAATAATGTATCGTACATAAATAAATGTTCTTCCTTAAAATACAGGGGGCATAAGTAAGTACACCCCTATGTTAAATTCCCATAGAGGCAGGCAGATGTGTATTTTTAAAGGCCAGTTATTTCATGGATCCAGGATACTATACATCCTGATAAAGTTCCCTTGGCCTTTGGAATTAAAATAGCCCCACATCATCACATACCCTTCACCATACCTAGAGATTGGCATGGGGTACTTTCTATAAAATCATCTCTCAATGCAAATCAAACCAGCTATTATGCTAACTGAAATAAAACCATGACAATCTCTGTATTCTGTCCGGATGACACAGTTAACCTAACTCGGTAGGTGTGCCAGCTGCCCAACCAACCCCTCTGCAGCTTCAGCATCAAGCTTACTGACCTGTGCCACATATTATCACTCAAATGATGCTTCAATGTCTTGAATTTCCTTTTTGACTTTAAGCCTTAGAACCAGAAGCCAAAATACAAGTTGATAAAAACTCTTGATGACCCCTCAGATCGTTTTTGTTTTTCACCCCTATCGCTGTATGTGTCACTGTCTGTCACATGCTGCCAGGCTATCGGTTACACCAAAGGTAAACAGGTGCATAGTGCATGCAACACTTGTGTGACATAACGCAAGTGAGAGAGCACACCCAAACTGGAGGGGATCGTGGGATGTTAAGGAGATGGACACAGCACCCTCATGTGGACAATGGCAGTGTTGCTGTGTGGTGTGTTTGTTTTCATCCTGTAGTGTTCAACTAGGGGTTGTATTACACTGTATTCACTGTGTCTACACAGGAGGTGTAACATGAGCAACAGCAGCCACTGTGCTCTTTGTGTGTCTACACACAGGATGCGTTCAGGCACAGTACTGAATTGTAAGTCACTCGCTTTTTGGTAGCCCTCAGAGCCCAACACACAATCACTGTAGTTACACGTGACGGAAGCAGTGTTAAACTTGAAGTGTAAAAATATGCTTCAGGTCGCGTTTACCCTGCATATAGCGTAAGTAAAACACGCAAATTCTTGCTTTTTATCCCTTCTCGTCAATTCCTCTCCTAGCTTTCCAACATTTCTGTCCATCACACACACTGAAGATCTTTACTTGAGCTCCTAAACGTGTGTTGACAGAAACTAAACACTAGAGTGCAGTAGTTCTTTATTCAGACATTAGTACCTTTGCTGTACTCTGTGTCCACTGTATTAATGGGTTGTGTGTTTGTCTGTGTAACCGGATAATGGCTTGGCAGTTTATAGGCAGGCACTTGATGAATTCAGTCAGATCAGAAATCAATTTGTTGACTGGATACATGCACGCTGCCCCACACATGCAGCTGTGCACAGACAGACAGACAGACGGACAGACTGATTTCTTAGTGTTATCCTTTCTCTGGGTTGGTTTCAAAATGCCAGACAAGCTCTGTGTGCAAGTGTGTCTATGAAAGAGGAAAAATGAAGCTAGTCTGTGCAACAAACACTAATGATCGAACAGCATTAATAACACATGCAACTAGAGCTGGGCTATGTGGAAAAAAATCTAATATCACAATATTGTTGACCAAATACAACAATGTCGATATTGCGGCGATATTGTAGACTTGACTTTTGGTGCTTTCACAAAATATAATCACCAATAATGTGAATACAATGACTAAGTGGGTAAAAGCAAATAATACAACAACTAGTAAGTCTGGTAACTTTAGAAAATGACATCACTTTACCGTGATGCAGCCTTTAAAACCAGGAAAAGACTCGTGTCATATCACAATAGTACAAAATCTAAGACGATATCAAGCCTCATATGTCGATATAATATCGATATATTGCCCAGCCCTACATGCAACATTTTACAGTGTGTGTGCACATTTGACTGTGTGTGTGTGGAGGTGCTGTTCTTCTTATCTGGTGTCTGTCCAATCACAGCATGATTCAGATGATTTTCACATTGACCTCAATAGATCAAAGTAAATTCAGCTGGCATGGGATGAATTCTCGCTCGCTCGCACACACACACACACACACACACACACACACACACACACACACACACACACACACACACACACACACACACACACACACACACACACTATCCTCAATCTCTTTGTCCCTTCTTTAGTCTTTCTCCTTGACACAAACGGCCCCAGGATGTATTTTAGGAAGCTCTATCTTATCATAAATCAGAGGTGGGTTTAATATAGAAACAGCAGACACACACAGCTATGTCACAGTGGTCGGCCAGACAGGGCCGTTCAACATAATTGGACGGTGAGGGAGTAGGGGGGAGATTCAGGGCAAATGAGGTGAGAGGGGATCTTGCCTGCCAGAGCACAAACTGTGAGGAACACACACACACACACACACACACACACACACACACACACACACACACACACACACACACGGCTCTCATGGTTTCATGGTTTTCTTCTGTTCACTGTTTGCTGTAGCTTTGTCGAACAAATAGATTAGCTTAATGCTGAGAGCTTAATTGTCATAAAGTGTTAGCAATTAAAGTCATTTAAAAATATCTTTATACTAATAACACACATGCATGCACACATCGGCGCAGAGGAAGAAGGAATGGGAGAATCAGAAGTAATTGTTGGATGAATGACTTGAATGTATTTTCACACTGATAAAACCTGAATTGATGGAGAAAGAAAATACAGTGATTATGACAAATGCAGAGGACAGACAAATTACTTATTTGCGCAGCTGAGATAAAAACAAAAACCCATGGGGCTTATCACACCATTTCACTTCAAAATAAAATAGAAACTAGCAGACAATAACAAATAATGAAAAAACGCCCCAGATGATTTCAGGCATTCCCATTTAACAATAAGACGTTCATCTCTAGTGCACTCTAGGCTTTTTAATAATGCATAATCTTAGCTCGTCCCTGCTGCCATCTCCCCCAACCGCCAAACAAAGGGCCATGTCTAAAAAAAACATATAGCTAGATAATCGTCATCCATCTTCAAGGAGCGTTTCCACACTTTAGAAAAAAAATTCTCACACAGGGCTGAGTGCAAGTGACCAAACAAATAATACTCACTCTCTCTCTCTCTCTCTCTCTCTCTCTCTCTCTCTCTCTGTGTGTTTATATTATGAATTAAATGGGTATGGTTAGCGGTGATCTTGTACACCAAGTGTAGGCTGTGCTATTAGTTGTGTACAGCCGTGTTTTCATTTTAGTTTCCTTCTTTCTTCTTTAATGATTGGATACAAATTGGCAATATTTAAATATTTCAGTCAAGTTTCAATTCCAACTATTGCAAAAATGCTGCTGATATAGAATTCAAGAGTCAAGTTTAAAGTACAATTATTTTCATATTGATTGTTTTTAGCGATGCTAACACCAGCATGGCTTTATGGATGGCAATGGCGGTCGGTCCATCACTTTAGTACTCACTGACATTTCTTCCCAGCTGTTGGATGGGTCACCATGAAATATTGCACAGGCACACATGCCCTGCCCAGGATGAATTGTTAATAACTGTGGAGATTCCTTAACTTTTTATCAAGCGCCATCATCAGGTAAAAAATTGTAATTTGTTTAATACTTTGGTTTATGACAAAATACCTGCAAAACTAATGGCATTCCCATCAGCATGTTAACATTATCATTGTGAACAGGGCTTGACATTAACCTTTTGAGGCACTTGTCCTTTGGACAAGTACATTTACGTTTCACTTGTCCATGCACAAAAGTCACTTGTCCAGGTAAAGATTTATTAAATATTTTATAATTTTTTAATTTTGCTTTAATTTTTATTTTTTTATTTATATTAATTTTTAATATTTAATTTTCTGCTAATGCAGAATTCAAACAAACCATTGAAAGCATCCAAACACTATCAACATTACTACAAATCAGTTGAAACAGTAGAAACAAACGTGTCCCAACAATAGATTTCCCCTTCAACAAGAAAAAAGGGTCTCCAGACTCCATAATACAAAGTAATACGTTGCACGCCGGTGTGCAGTGTATCACCAGAGGTAGTGGTGACTTGAACTTATACTATATTTCTAAAATAATTTTGTAGACGTAACAATGGATTTTGCCACTAAATGTTGGTGTGAACTTTTTTTTCTACAATTTCACTTTGTACCCGGCAGAGGCTGATTTACCAAATGATTCTTTTGAAAGGTGTAGCTACTTTACAGTTGATTATTACCTGATATTGAATCCGGCAAGTCGCTCAGCTGAGGTTTTACAATAACTGACGGACAAACGAACAGTGGAGTAGTAACGCTACGAGGCAGAGAGCCAGCCGCTAAATGAGTCAAATTAACTTAATGCTTCATCCACACAAAGCACACTGCTATCGCCACGAGTGACAACTGTATTCGGCTCGTTTTCTGTGAACGATGTGGCGACGGGGTAACGTTAAGGCGGAGTTAGCAAGCTAACGTTAGCCAACTAACACCGGCTGGCTGGCTTGCTGGTTCCGCCGCCGCTGCATCGCTTACAGAGAATGAGCTGAACAGCGGGCTGGGTCTAATGTTAGCGGTCCGCTGACCTGCTGCCGCTGGGTCTAACGTTAGTTAATGTATTTGTTTCAAATCGGTAAAATAAAATCGGCCTTAATGTCGAGCCCTGGCGAACATAACGTTGCATGCTAACGTTAGTATTGAGTTCGCTGACACGTTATTGAGTTTTGGCACCCCCATGAGTAATTCTAAGTAATGACAACAACACTGTCGTCGCATCCACATGATACAATCCTTCGGTGATCGTGCACCACCCCCACCCCTCCTCCACCAGTTGCTAGTAGTGTTTATCCCGTCAAATCAAGGAGGACACGGAGGATTACAAAAAAAACATGATGGGACTCTTCAGAAAAGGTAATTATCTTGTATTTTTGATGTCTTCTTCATCTCCAAAGCTGAACGCAGCTGTTGTCCTTTCTCAGCGGTGATGTAAAACGCATCACTGGAGTTGCTGCGCGCTAAAGTCACCGACGCCACAATCTTCTGAACAAAGCCATACTGAGAAATACAGAGAGTTTTGTGTTGAGTTTGGTTAATAGGCTTAATGAGCCTTGTATCAACTCATTTGGCAATGGCTTGAATGTAACGTTCATTAAATAAAATAATCGTGCACTACAGCTTTAATTCGATCCTCCCTCTTTGCCAAGACAAATTGTATTTAGCCTAAATTATTTGTGTTTCTGTGAATTCTGTTACGCTACAGCGCTTCATTAGGCTTTTTTGGAGCCACTCATATGGAAACACCTCCTGTATGTGCAGCCCCACTCTCTCTCACGTACATACACACACAAACCAGTAGCACTGGAAAACATTTTGAAGCGTGTATGTGGGGGGTCGTGCAGGAGCAGGTTGAATATTATTAGGGCAGATCAGGATTTTAA
This sequence comes from Sander vitreus, assembly GCF_031162955.1. Classification (NCBI taxonomy): domain Eukaryota; kingdom Metazoa; phylum Chordata; class Actinopteri; order Perciformes; family Percidae; genus Sander; species Sander vitreus. The sequence continues at coordinate 22,267,652 of NC_135867.1, forward strand.
CATTTAACATTTCAGTTAGTGTTGCACTGACAACCGGGGGGGGGGGAGATGGAGGCAGAGTGGCACCAGACATACACGGACATACTTACTGCCACCCCTCTGTGGATGCTGCCCCTGAGAGTGGGGTGGTGACTGGAAAATTAGTGCTATCAACAGAGCACCCCCCCTAATCAACCCCCAGGCCTGGGGTTAGGGTCTAAATGTTGGAGAAGAGTAGGAGGGGTAGATGTGGGTGGGGGTGGTGGAGGTGGGGCAGGGGTATCTGAGTAGAACAGAGGATGGAGGGGTGGGAGAGTCGTGGGTGGCAGTTTGATTGGCTGCTGGGCTGCTACGCTGCCTAATTAAACACACACACACACACACACACACACACACACACACACACACACACACACACACACGGATCAGAGAGGGTTTTATCATTGGGCTTAATTATGAAAATCAAATATACAGTGTTCCAGTAAACCATTTCCATCCATATCTGATTAACTTTCTGTTACATATTATGTGTAGATTTTTTTCATTCTGTGTACATGTTGAGCACTTAGTAGTAGTTTTTAGATGCATAATACAAGGCTCATTAAAGTGGCTTATTGAACAGTTTTTCAGTGGAGTGAATAATCAGATTTCCTGCGGGAGTATGTGGTGCAGAAGACCTCTAACTCACATTCGACTCTGTGAAGCCTAAATATGCCTTTGAGCATCAGGCTTGCCCACACTTGTATTACATGCATGATCAAATGGAAGTATGGATTTTAGGATTTCTGTTGTTGTTGTAGTCCATAATTCTAGTTGCACTGACAAATTACATATTGTCTTTTGGATTTCTGTTTGTGTTACACCCACATTAGTTCCACAAACTTGCATGATTCTTTGCAAATGTCAACAAGAGGAGACTATATGAGTTGATTTTAGACTGGTGATCCGACACAATGCACCTTCTTCCCTGGGAAAACCACTTTTGATATGGAGACATTTAAAATGATGATCACACACACACACACACACACACACACACACACACACACACACACACACAGAATGGAGGACTGTTGCTGAATGTTGACCTTTATGGAGAATGAACCATTTCTGATATATTAAGCTTTGATGTTGTGTTACAAAGAGCCAGATGGCTTCCCCCAACATCTGCAACTAGACAGATACTTCAACTGCTCTTACCTGTGTGTGTGTGTGTGTGTGTGTGTGTGTGTGTGTGTGTGTGTGTGTGTGTTGCAGTGACAGTTAGTAACGGCCCTTTTCACCACACAGCTTGACTGCTTATTAATATTTGAAAATTGTATGTTTGTGACCCCCTTGGTAAGACTAATATGCATCTTAGTGTGTTTGCATATATGCTGTGTGTGGTTGAGCATGGCACGTGTGTTTTCTTTGTTTGGCTCTGCCCCTTGAATTATGAGGCATTTAGGAGTGGGAGGTGGGCAGCCCAAAACCCTGGAAGACAGGTAGATGCACACACACAGAAATGCACACTTTGATAAAGCTATAGGTGTGTGTGTGTACGTGTGTAACGCCCTATTGTCCCAGATTTAAGACAAAGGATGTGTAAGCCTGTACAGTAGACAAATCTATTTTTGATGACGTGCCACTCACCAACATTGTGTTCTTCTCTGCCTGCTTTCCCTTTTACATGAACCTGTGTATGTGTGTGCGCTCTTAAAAAACCATGAGTTTGTGCATGCTTTTGTCATGCCAGTGTGGTTTTCCTCCTTCTTAATGACACATTTATATTCATAAATAACTCTTACATACATTAGCAGATAGGCTTACATGAAATGCCTTGACACACACTTATGACCTCAGGCTAGACGAGCTCTAGGGGTCCGTGTGTGTGTGTGTGTGTGTGTGTGTGTGTGTGTGTGTGTGTGTGTGTGTGTGTGTGTGTGTGTGTGTGTGTGTGTGTGTGTGTGTGTGTGTGTGTGTGTGTGTGTGTGTGTGTGTGTGTGTGTGTGTGTTTCCTCCAGCTGGCACATTAGAGCTCTGCAGCCAGACAAAGAGCGGTGCTCGGGGCCCGTTGCTCTGCCTGCTGAGGGTGGACGAGCAGGGGGGGTACCTCCTGTCAGCCTTTGTGTCCTAATTGAAGTTTTTCTGCCTCTGAACCCTCTCGTCTTTCCTCCCCCATGCTGGTTTGAAGGAGGATGAAAGGGGGAGGAGAGGACCTGACAGAGGTTTGAGGGGAGGGTTTCATATCAGCCTTTGTTGCCGCTGGCATGATGCTCGTCTCTAATTTCTCTCTTCTGTAGCACATGTGTTCATAAACACAGAGATAGTTGGGCCTGATGAAAAGAAAGGGCGCTGTGTGTGTGTGTGGTGATGCTGTCAGCTCTATCTCTGGGAGCAGGAGGCAACAGGAGAGCTAATGTGCCCATTAAAACCTGACAGAGATAATTTGAAAATCAATACAGCAGACTATAAAATTCTTAATTATACAATGACAACATGTTGATTTGGTTGCTTTCGTAACTTGATGAAGCACCTTATTTCTGTATCTCTGTGTGTGTGCTCATGTCAGAAACCGTCTAGTATGTTTTACATTTTGCCACTACATTCTTTATTGTGTCTTTAGTACAGTACATCAGCTCTGTCCAACTACCTTTCAACAGTTGAGACACACACACACACACACACACACACACACACACACACACACACACACACACACACAAGCTCATGTTTGTCTCTTTCATGTGAGTCTGTGTGTAGCCGAGGAGGGCAGAGCAAGTGGCTACGGGAACAGAAGAAGATGGAAGTAGCTTAAAACATGACATCTGAACCAGTCCCTTTCCAACTGACTGACTCTGTTTTCACTCACAGCAGCTTAATGTTGTGTCAGTCCAGCAGCAGTGATCTTGAGCTGATCATGTTGTGACCACGAGTTAAAAAAACCCACAAATGCATTAAACGATCCTCAGAAGACGATAACCAAATATCTCCGTGGAGTAGTGTATGGCCTGTGATTGCTTTCTCATGATGCTTGACTGATGTTGAGTTTCCGCATTAGGACAGAACTGGACGGAGAAAAAAAATGCTGTTAAATATGCTGCCCGTTCCACTTGGAAAAATGCACAAAAGGGCTAGAAATGTGAGAATCTGGAAAATGGTGCTCCTCGTCAGTGGTCAGTTTATTGCTTTTTCTGAATTTTGGTGTTGGATGGTTTTGAAGTATGTGATAGTTGTTGTCTCTGCCTGTTTATGTTGTCATTTGCGTTTATTGCTTCAACATTTTTATCCTTCCTTCTTGCTCAGTTATCTCTTATACTTTTACAGAAAAAGAGAAGAAAGGCAGTGGCTCGAGACTAAGATGGAGAATTTGAGCTTTGGAGTCTGTTGAAGGAGGCTGCGCAATGCAAGAAGAAACAATGTTTCTGTTCACCTAAAACACAGAAAGAGACAGTGAAAGTAACTTTGGATTTGGCATTCATTCAATGGCATAACTTAAAGAGAGAAGAGCAGAGAGACGGTTCATTCACATTTGACAAAAGCCTCATTGGTACGCAGTCATCATGCATCGCTTCTGAGTTGCTGCCTCTGCTCGAAGCCAGAGAGCGAGAGACATGTCAGGAGTAAGGGAGAGAGAGAGGCTGATGAGCCATTCGCGCAGAATCGAGAGAGAGAGAGAGAGAGAGAGGGGTGGATGGGAGTGAGCGAGCAAGCCAAAGAGAGAGAGAGAGGGAGTGCTTCTCCCTTCCCCTAGCAACGGTCCGCGGTGGTCGTCTCCAGCCTGTTGTTTTTTCTCTCTCTCTGTCACACACACACTCACCCATACACTCCTTTGGCTCACTTGCTCGTCTGCCTGTTGGACCGCGGTGTGTCTTTTGACATTTTCTCCAAATGCTTCTTTATGCGTCTTCCTGCGACATGAAGGCTGTTTTACAAGGATAAGGGAAAGAGAAGAGGCAACGCGAAAAGCAGCAACAGAAAAGGTCGGAAGAAATAAGAAAGAAGCAGAGTGACTGAGACCGGGAGAGAAAAGGAGGATGGAGCCCCTCAGTGCTCGTGGCCTGCCCCGGCTCTCCTGGATCGACACCCTCTACAGCAGTACGTATCCCTCCCTCCATCCATGTATTTACTTCTCTCCACACATCGCTTCCCGTTTATCTTTGTGCTCGTCTTTACCTCTAGCCATTTTACCCAGCACCCCCACCTCTTCCATCTCATGGGCTGCCTGTTCATGTTACAACTAGAGCTGCATGCACACAGGGAGCACTTTGCATTTTCACAGGACTTCCAATTAGTGTACATCACTGTGGCTGTCAATAAAAAGATGGTCCGTCCCCCGTTCCCCCCCCCACTCATCCTTTTGCCTCCGTTCCCCTGAAGTGGTAACAACTCTTGTCTGCTGTTGTGGGGCTTTTTGCCGGCTAGCAGGCACAGAATCAGGGGGAAAAAGCCTGGAGAGCGTGAGTCATGCTTACAACCTGGAGGCAGAACTTTATGTTCCATCCTATCGAGGACACAAGCTGTCTGATGTTGAATTTTTTATCTGCTCTTTATCGTGGTCTTCCTACTGTGCTGTAGACACAGTCTGACATGTCGTACTGTACACTGGGTCACTTCGCCACTGTTCTGAGATCAGGTGTTAGCAGCGCTTTCAGGTTATGACACAAGGTTGAGAAACAACGACGAGTTAGAAACAATTCCCTCTCTTTTCCCTCCTAAATTAGAAAGACTTTTTCTATAAAAGACATAGACCAGACTATGAACAATGTTATTTTTCATGCTTTAATACAGATTTATTGCTTTTTCTGAATTTTGATGGTTTTGAATTATGTGATAGTTGTCTCTGCCTGTTTATGTTGCATTTGTATCCTTCCTTCTTGCTCAGTTATCTCTTGCAAAAGACTTGAAAAAATGATTATAATCTCAGTGTGACTTTTACCTGGTTAAATAAAGAAAAAGAGAAGAAAGGCAGTGGCTCGAGACTAAGATGGAGAATTGAAGCTTAGAGTCAGGTTTTTTTAAACGTACCTTTGCGCGAGTTCAAGATAAATTGAGGCTGCACAATACAAGAAGAAACAATGAGCACCTAAAACGCAGAGAGAGAGTGACAGTAACGAGTGGTGCGTGGATACCACTTTGCAGCAATTACACACTCCCCATCAGGCGCATCTGTGAGTCCCTGTTTTTTGCTGTTGAGATGCTGTTTGTGTGTGCGTTGGCAGTTTTGGACACATGACACAGCCTTTTGGGATTAACTCTGCTGTGTCACCATTGTTACCCTGCATTAATCTGCAGAGAGGCAGAGAATAGGGGAGCAAGAGGGAGACAGGGTGCTGGTGTTTTGGTTGTGGGATTTAAATGATACAGAAACAGAAAAGAAAGAAACCGACAGTACGAGCATGTTGTCAGAAGTGTATTTGGTGGGCAGTTGTTCTTCAGGGAGGTCGAGGGACTGTCACAAAGAACGTGAAAATGTTATTATCAGGGCTGCACAATACATAGTTTTTTTATCGTAAAAAACTGCAGCATACCGCGAAAGACACTCAGCGATGTTTTGTGTTAGTTGAAAGAAAATATCAGTAGAAAACTGCACTTTATAACATAACTGTCATTCTTTTTTTTTTAGGGGCGCCTTTTATATTCAATTCAATGTTTAATTTCTTTTATTTGTTTTAAATTCAACAAGCAATTTGTTGTATTTAAGCAAAATACTGAAAGCAGCAGAAATGCAGATCTTAGTTCACTTTAATACTTGTTATTTATCGCAAGTAATATCGTTATGGCGATATTCAGCAATGTTATTGCATATCACATATTTTCCCCATATCGTGCAGCCTTAGTTATTATCACACAGACTGAGTCATTAGTCATCGGCCTGTCATTAAAAATAATCAACATAAGTGCATGATTGTCTACATTATTAGATCTGGAACATTGTTGCTTAGCATTCATCTTTTTGTAGTCTGGAAATCCAGACCCAAATCCGAAAGATTAAGGGTCTGGCAATGAGTAATGAAAATGGCCCAACTTGAGGGGCGGCACCCAGCATGCATTTGAAAATCTCGCTGCACGCAATTGGATAACACTACGACCAATCACAACAATACACTGGGTGATGTATCCAGAGCACCATACTCTTAGCTACCAGCGGAGCTAACTGGTAGATTAAACTGTCGTCATCTGTTTAGCTCGCCTCTGGCCCGCCTATATCAGATACACCGATGTGATTGGGCATAGTTAATGAACATCATTACTCAATGCCAGAGTGACTCGCTGAGCAAATTCAAATTGTGCTCTCGCGAGATCTCTGGATTGCCAGAGTAATCTTTTTGCTGAATGAGGTGTGAAAATAATTAATTGCAAGATAAAGGAATAGTTCGACCAATAAGGGAAATACACTTATTTTGTTTCTTGCGTGAGTTGGATGAGAAGATTGATACAACTATCATGTCTGTACGCTAAATTTGTAACGATTTTTCAAAAAATTTAAACGAGTGATTAGCATTAGCTTAGCATTAAAAAATTCAATAATGAAAAGGGCACAACTAAATGCCATTGCAATCGTTCGACAACAAACAATCAATTCCTACCGTGTACTGTACTCCAATGTGTCCATTGTAACTTTTGTTTGTTTTTAGATAAAAACTTAAACAACAGTCAAAACCACAGTCAGCAGGTTTTTCCGCCTGAAAAGTTGTTTGGCCCAGCAGCTTGTCACTAAAATGAGAATAGCTGGTCCACCTTAACGATCAGTCCACCTTAAGTGAGCCTGGGCCAAAGTTGTTGCTAAAGTTACGCACACAAGCTACGCACAGAGTTATTCCTTAAAGGAGTGTGCTACTACTTCTATAATACATTTAAAAAAAAAAAAAAACACCTTAAAAATACATTGAGGTCATGCTGAAGTCCGGCGGGGAGTTAGACCCAAAATGTCGAACTATTGCTTTAAAGTGCCAGGGTTCTTTCTTTTGTGTGATGGTGTAGCAATGTTTTATAATATTGGCCTAACTATGAATGCAGCATCAATGAATTCTCAGTGCATGCATTAGTCCACTTTTCAAAAATGGATCAGGTCAGCGTAACTATATGCTAATGAATTCCTATCACCAGGGACTGTATACTTAGTCTGTGTACTATATTGCTATTTTGGTTCTGGCATTGCTGTGACCAGAAACAGATTATATTATATTTTAACACCTAATGTGCTTTCACACATTTGAAATTCAGTGAGAGGCCGGCTGTGTACAATAGGAGATAGACTATTAACATTACAACAGACTCGATCCAGGCTTTATATGAGCTCATCTGAGAGAAAAGGACACACTCCTTTTATGCACCTGTCATTTCATCATCCTTTTGCTCATCCCAACATCCTTTATCCTTTACTTTGTGTGCCTGTGTGTTCCTCTCTCTCTCTGTGTGTGTGTGTGTGTGTGTGTGTGTGTGTGTGTGTGTGTATTGGATAAATAAATTGGTACGTCAAGGGCTGCTGAAGCAACCCTCTCCCTCCACTCAGGGGAATAAAAATACACCACTGCTTTTGTGAGTTTTTTAAGGGCTACTTTAACAGTAGCACACTCCCTCGGTATCACTACACTTCCTGAAACAGCCCATTCACCAGTTCACAGGCTACAACAGACCCAGTCCCACCCTTCCTGTAGCATAGTGTAGTGTAATGTAGTGGATTACCAAACATGGGGCTGTAATTGCATCCTTTCTCTTCAGCCCCTGAAACTGTGTTAATGGATTAATGTTAAGCAGTGACCACACACCCTCTCCTCCTACTCGCTGAGTAAAGTGGTGAGCGGATGCTCAAAACCACAGCTGCCTTGTTTCCCCCAAGAGGCTGAAGTCTTTCTGTTTAGCTCTACTGTTTAGGCCACAGCTGATCATTTTCCTATCTTTTCTATTCCACTGAATCTTCTCACAGCACTGTTTGTTGTAAAAATGCTATAGTTTTGAAGGCAAACGCACATGTGCATACAAAGTGCAGAAATAAAATACATTTAAAATGCTGCACATGCTTAAGTTAAGGTGCAGAGCTGTATGCACTCACATCTGTGTAAGTACACACTCCCAAACAGAATGACTGGCCCAGACCTCTCATCAGTCATCCTCTGCCCCATTTGTCCAGTCAGCAGCATAAGTGGTAGACTCCCAGGCGGCTATTAGTGTTTTTTGTGTGTGTGTGTGTGTGTGTGTGTGTGTGTGTGTGTGTGTGTGTGTGTGTGTGTGTGTGTGTCAGTCACAAATTCTTTTTTTATTTAATATTTTCCATCTCCCCCTCTGCTTTTCCACTTTTTTTTTGTCTTTCCTCTTGTCTTGATCTAAGTAGTTCATTATTATATTCTGCAGGGTAAAAGGTTTTTTATTATTATTATTATTTTTTTTTAAATGATCTGATTTTAGAAGCATTTTGATGGTGCCATTGTCTCCATTTTCAGTCTCTAACCAGTTCATCGGGTAGCTCTGAATTGGGTATCATATTGGTTGTTGTATTTCTTTGTTGCTTCAGTGGTTTGTGTACAATGGACGGCTTTGTATATTTGTGTCTTTCACTGATGAAAACATGTTAATTTGTCTTGCCTAGTTTGCACCAAATTAAGATATATTCCATCCATCCATCTTCATCCGCTTATCCGGGGTCGGGTCGCGGATATATTGTGTTGTGTTTTTTTTGGGAATATCAGATAGGAAAAAGACTGTTCTAAGAGCTCCTGTGACTAGCCCCGTGGTCCAATAGCTTTGTCAAATTGTACCCTTGTATCCACTGACCTGAGACTCTGTTACACAACTTTCTCAGCGTAGTTGGCTGTCTGGATGGGTGGCTGTGAATAAAAGGAAAAACATAGATCAGAGGAAGGAAGGCAGAAATAATTGACAAAGTTGGAACATGAGTTTTAAATATTCCTAATAGGAATATAAATCACATTTGTATCACCAAGCTTGCTAATATTCGCATCAGCTGACTCAATTACAGTGAATTTGATTGCTAATGCTAGCAGATGTAGTCGCAGCCTTAATTCATATGGATTGGGGCTCTCAAAATGTTCTTTTTTTAGGGACACATTTGTTCCAGTATACCATTTCTCAGGGGGGCACTTTGAATTTGCAACATTCTCTTTCTCATTTAGTTTATTCCAACACATTACATTGAATAGTGAATTAATAGTTAATTATTATGGTAAGGGTTTTAATTTATTCATATAGTGGTAATATAGTAAAGATGTTGAATATTCAGTTAAAAAACGGACAGATTCTACATTGGTCTTTGACAACCACATGCATTTTAGAACAGGTTTAGCCTTAGTTTGCACTGGGTGAAATCACTGAATCACCCACTGGGGCATTTTAGTTTCTCTTTGTTTCAATGACTGAGGGAATCTATGAGCTTTCAAGGGCACGTTTGCCTCCAAGTCCATCATTTCTCTGCCCAAACTGCAGTGCTCAGAGTGGCTCTGACTTCCAAATCTGGCAGTCTGTAACCTTCAGAGAATTAGCCAACCTCTTCTCTGGCTTGCTTCAGTGCCACGTGATGCTAAAGCAACATCAAAGGAAAGCTAGATTATGTAAGAGCCACAATATTGTCATTTTGGCATGGCAGAGCCAGGATGGCACGTGCACATGCAGAGACATGCACATGCACGGACGTCAAAACGATTTCAACCTAATCCGAGTCACGAAGGCTTGGATCTAAGTGCAGATCTGAAGGAGCATTTAAAAAAAAAAAAAAAAAAGCCTATCCTCATTTCTGTACATCCTGTCAGCGTGTTGGGGAGTAGAGTTGTGTTCAACTCAGCCCAGCAGGCCATGCTAAAATACCCCTGTGTGAGTCAGGCTTGGCCATTTGCCAGTTTATAAAGGGTTAATATGTGCTGTATAAGACCTACTTTCTTCTGCCAGTACTGCAGATAATAATATGGAATAACATGTTTATGTTGAGAAGTAATCTGCTGTCTGTCCTGGTGCCATCCAACTAGTGCACTCTAATTATAAACTAGAAAAACATGAATGTAATGTTGACTCATAGGTCTCACAAAATCCAAATTTGGGCAACTTCCTGTTTTTATCGCTGTATGACATTTTTTTAAATCACCATCAAGACACACAGAAGAAGTAAGAAGTAATCCGCTATCAAAACCTTCTTCTTGTGAAAAAGATTACATGGCACTTGTATTTGGAGTGAATTGCATCAGTGGAAATGGAACAGATGCTATCAGTTTTTCGGGTTATTTCACCACACAGTGGTGGGTTTCCCTGGCTGTCACTTGTTCTGGTTCCCCTGTGCAACTGTGATGGATGGAGCCAACTTCACTGCTGGCTAGCTGCTCCCGGCTTACTCCAATCCAGTCCCAGTTCTGTCTTTAAGTGTTTAATGTTAGACATTTGGCCGTCACATGGCCTGCTTCAGCAAACGGGAGCACAGCAGAGCGATTCTGGATGGCTTCCCAGCAGAGTGTCGTAGGGGAGTTTAATTCAACTATGGATGTCTCATTTATCACACCGTACAAAATCTATTTTGACCAGTCCACCCAGCTCTCGCTCTCTCTCGCAGTCTCTCCCTGTCTTACTCTGTTTGAGTAGCCGATGGCTTTACCCTCAGTTTCAAGCAGAAACAAGTCCAGATCAATGGGATCTGAAAGTATTTCCAAACATGTCATTTGTGGCTTGACCACAGAGAACAACACAAGCCAACAGGTCCACTTAAACCACTGGTTCACTGTGATTATGCCACATTTTTATTGTTACCAGGTCAGAATGTTATTATGTTATTAATCAATGAATTGCTGTTAGCACTACTGCTGCTACCACATTTTGGAATAGTCACTAAAATACCCACTATGTCTTTGTATGAATGAAATTGTGTATTGTGTAATTTAATCTGTGCTGTATGTCAAGTCTTGAATCATTGCCTTCCCACTGTAAAAGCTCCTCCATTATGCTGATCAATAGATTAAGCTGTTCCCTACATTCTCTGTACTGTAGCTATAGAAACAGACATTTAAATCTGTTCTCACACACGCCGAGCGGGAGAAAGAATCTGAGTCAGCCTTCAGCAGTTTTGTTTTGCAATGCTGTCGTCTCTACTGCCTCTTCTCATTGCCGTGCTTCTCTGCTTTGTTTTCGCGCATCTTCCTCCCATTGGGCCCGGTAAGGGGTTCATGCTTATGTAATCGGCTTCATGTTCACTTCTCCAAAACAGCCTGGAAACAGTTGTGTGATGCTGCTGAGGGAGAGCCAAATGCTCAATGCTTTTACGTTTTTAGCACAGAAAGGGAGGAAGAGAGACACTGGAAGTACTGAAGGCAAAGTAAATAATTAAACGGATGCTCTTCCAGCAATTAAAATCTTATCGACAAATACTACCACATTAGAGATGTTACTTAAGGAGCATGTCACGATTCAGAAGATGGTACAATTTATTAAAAACACACACCTGTAACATATTGTGGCAGCAATAGAAAAGAACATCCCATTATCTCTAAGCTGAAACTGTGTAATTGCACACTATTTGCTGGGGTAAAATCCTGGTGTTGTCATTCCTCCCCCCAAATGAAGTGACAAAGGCCAAACGGCACCAAGCAAGCTAGTACGGTCTTTCCACTTCACTCAAATCATTTGACAGAATTAAAATGTGTCCTCAATTACCTGTGTCATAATGTCATTAGGGCTGCAACTAACAATTATTTTAATAATCGATTAATCTGTCGATTATTTTTTCAATTAATCGATGAATCGGATAAAAAAATCAAAAAAGCATTAATTTACATCAACTCAATACATATTTGCATACATACTTGTTGTTTTAGTTAATAGTTGTGTAAAGGTAAGTAACCCAAAGAGCAGATACAGACACACACACACACACACACACACACACACACACACACACACACACACGTTCACTTGAAGCTTATTCATTAAATTATTACCATCATTGTAGTAAGTGCAAGTTAAGTTCATTTGTACACCACATTTAAACACAGCTTAAGATGACCAAGTGCTATAAAAGAACTTTAAAATGAAATTAAAAAGTACAACACACATAAATATATTTGTCAACAATAACTGATATGGGACAAAGCAGAGAATATATACATGACAATAGATTGAAAAATTAATAGGCCAAAAAAGGCGAGTGACTAAAAACGTGTCTTTAGTCTTGCAAATTATCCCACCCCTGCTTTACTACTGTTATTAACGATACGTTACGTTCCTCACTTCAAAACAGAACAAAAGTAGGATTGTGTAGTGACTTTACCCTGCTGTTGAACTCCCTTCCTCCTCATCAAGGACTCCAACATTTTTACGTTTTAGGTGCTGACTTATCACCGTGGTGCGCCTGTGCTATGCAATGTCGCTTTTGCTTATCTTGCAATTAACACGTTTTCGATTTATTTAGTGTGAAATTGAAATGCTCCCACACCTTGGATGACTTAGGTCGTACTGATTTCTCTGCCTCCGCCATGTGTTTCAGAACAACGTTACGGGTCTCTCTCCGTATTTCCTCTACTCCCGCTCTGCTCTTTTTTCTTTTCTTTCGCGCTGCTCTGCGCTTCTCTGTGCTGCTCCGCTCTGTGCTGCTCTGCTCTGCGCTCAACTCAATTAATTTTTTTATCTCCGTGACTGAGGGGCATATTGATACAACAAATCAATAATGAAATTCGTTGCCAACTTTTTTAATAATCAAATTTTATCGATTCGTTGTTGCAGCCCTAAATGTCATACTACGCAGTATGTATACTACGCAGTATGTGTGGCTATCTTGTGATTATCACAGAGCCATCATATGCCATTTTCCTGTCCAAGCATGCATACATAACTATGGGGTTCTACCTGAAATAAAACATTTCAATATTTCCAAATATATCTTCAGTCTACAGGTCTTTATTGTGAAAACTCATAGACTGTTACAATTACAGCAACTGTGCAGTTGTAGTGAAGATGCAGCCCCATTTTAAAAACGTGGATGGTTAATTCCACATTGTTCCAAGTGAGTGAGTCCAGCTGAAAGAAGTGAAGGAGAGATTTGGCACCAAGTCATAACATTGACTTAGCTGCTTACTGCTGGGGTTGTAGTTCTCGGTGCCCCGACCGCCCGGGTTCATTCAATGACAACCTTGGAAATAATAGATAAAGCTTTTGGCTCAGCGGAGTATGTTGTTGTGGCTCTTTCACACAGCACTGATACGCTAGAGCAAAGACCTGATCTGATAATATTTAGCATATTATGCTAGCTCTCTGAAAATGGTCCGTTGTGTTTTTAATGTTTACCGAGACAAAAGCTCTCCAGTGTGTTGGTCTTTTTGAATCGCTATAAGACACTAGTCAGTCTGACCCCAAATCAACTGTGCAGTCAGCTCATTGCTTAGAAATTAAGGAATTGTGGAACAAGGTGTAATGGCTTGACTTGACATAAACAGAAAACCTACTGAGGGGCTGCTATACAATATACAGTACTTGCCTAATTGATGCGTCACCGGTGTGTAGCATATCGGTTGAATAATTCACATTCCTAAATGTCCGTGTACTCGAGTGTATTTCACCATCAGGTCCATCCACAGTGTAGACGGCGATTCACGTGCACTCAATATCAATTAATAACTTGCATGCAAACAAACAAATGGATTAACCTAGCCTATGGTTTCTCCAAACTCCCCATACCACCTACTGTGCAAAAGGGGAATTACCACAAGTAAACGCATACTACTTCATATTCAAAATAACAAAAATGGCTCCAACACCTGATAAACCGAGCGTGGGTGCTCTTTTTGCTTATCACAAGAATCACTGGTTTAAGCTAAGGTTTTACCTAGCTAGAATACCTAAAATAGCAGCGTTAGCTATATTCTTCAATGCAAAACATCCTGCCATCGTCATGTGGGTGAAGCTCTGAGAATCCTTTGTTATGTTTGATGTTAGAGGGTGTGTCATGTGTCTGAGTGTGTTTGTGTTCTAAGTCTGTGGGGACCTTTACCATGTCCTGAGGGGCTAGAACTGTGTGTGTGTGTGTGTGTGTGCGCTACTATGGACAGCAGTCATCCTGTAGTGCTATGGTAACCACCAACCCCTTCTTCTTTTGCCACCCATACCCCCTTCCGCTCAGCCAATCGGCGTAGAGTAACACCACCGTTCCCCGCCAATGGTGCGGCTGGCTTGTTTACGTGCTCCCGGAAGGCAGGGGCAACAATTAAGCATTCAGGTTAGTTGAGCGGAAGAGGGGAAGAGGAGGAAAAATGAGGGGTGGAGAGGGGGAGACAGGAAAGGGAGATGAGGCCATTATGAGTTGAGAGGGCTGATGGATGCACTGGAGCAACGACCAGTTACCCAGACAGACTCAGGTGAACAAACACATATAGGTCATATATCACCTCAGGTTTTCTTAAATGGACTCACATTCCTAAATCATGGATATAAATCAGATTCTCCAAATGTTTGGTCGCATGTTCACAGCCTGCATTAGAAGCTGTCAAACCAAGAATCCATTAACCTGCAGGTAGTCATCTCTCTCTCTCTCTCTCTCTCCCATTTTCTGTGTGTGTATGTGTTTACATGCGTGTTTGTGTGGGTATCATTAAAGATTAATGGCACCAGTAAGGTTTGGCCTTCTGGTCTCAGTAGGTCATCTTTCTGCTGGGATTAAAATGGATGTTCACATTCAGCCTGGTTGTCTTTGACATTATAGAGACCCTCGGCGAGAGAAGGGAGAAAAAGAACAGAGGAAATAAAAACGTCCAGGCAGGTAGAATGTCCAATACATCTTTTGAGAGATGGGATAGTATGGGAAAATAGTTGGTATTTTTGGGGGATGGTTAAGTGAGCTTGTAACCTAGGACAGCAATGTTTAACTCAACACAAAAGAATGATCCACATGATCCAGGTGACTTCCACACAGTGAGGCATACAGCTTACAGTATTTATTAAACACTGGTGTTGGATCGGTACTCGGTATCAGCCGATACTCAAAGCCCAGGGATCAGTATCAGTATCGGGACTATCACTGAAAAAGTCAGACCGCTGCATCTTTATGAAAACTTACAGTGATGGCAAGAGACGCATGCTTTTGTCCATCCTCTTTATTCATTTATGTTTGCCCATCATTTCTCTGTTTTTTTGTGTTTATAGTCTTCCTCTCTATAAATAGCTGGCACCATTACAGACTATAATTGCCATGGCAAGGCCACTCTTTTAAATCACTGTCCACTTTTTATCCACCACTTAACTGTGACCTTTTGTAGATGGATTAAACACAAAACCAATGGAGTGATAGGCACAAGGTGTGTGTGTGTGTGTGTGTGTGTGTGTGTAAGTGCCAGATGGCTTTATGTCTCGGAGTGCCCTCTGCTTATCAGGCATCATGCAATATCCCTCCTTACTCTCTTATCTCTCCGGTCCCTCTTTCCAACGTGTCATTCAATAGAAATCTCTTCAAAATAAACTTCTAAGACAAACGCCGCTGAGGCCAGCCTTATGTGTAAAGTCGGTGCATTAGTTTGCATTCATGCATGTCTGTCTACTATATGAATAGTAAAACAGAATGGTTGGTGCCACGTCAGACACCTTGTAGTTTTCACTGCTTGGCAGATATACAGCCGTAACAGTTGGCTAATGGGTGTTGAGTACGAGAGAGGAAAACAGCAAAGCATCATTTGCCGACCCTGGGAGAGTCAGAGAAATCTGCAGAGAGACCTGTTAACAGCAGGTGTTTCTCTTTATACCTGCACTCCTGCCATCAATTATCTAGGGACAGAGGAGCTGCCACAGCATAGTGTAAACTTCTGATCTAGTCTCATTGACAGCCAAATACTATTGTTTAAAAGTGTGCAGTTATTACAATTTTGTATTCGAAAGGGTTTTATTTAACAGCGGCCTCTGGTTGTAGAAGCAGTAACTGTTTGGCCCCAGAGGTTTTTAAAGTTTTGAATGAAGTACATAAATATCTGGCTTGGTATGGTGCAAACATGTGCAATAGTTTTCACATTGGTAAGGTAAATATGCACATGCTAATGTTGCAGAGTGATAGCAGATTTCACAATGACATTCAACAGGATGTTGACTGGTTTTCAAAAATAACTTGCTTAGCTGCTCTTTGACAAAAGACACAAACACTTTTTCCACAACAGTTTGGGACTTTTTGTTTTCTATGAGCCAACAAATCTCTCTGAAAACTGCCTTCAAAATATCCCCATAGTACACTTCCAATGAATTATAAAATGGCCTTGTAAGTAGTTCCAAAATAAAGCTTTATGTATTGTCTCTTGCGGTGTACACCCACACACTGCCAGCTACTTTTTTAGCTTCATGTCTAATTGGTTTCCAAATGAAATTTCTTTTTTGTCACAAGCTTTTCCATCGATTTCCATCCTCACTTGTCTCCCGCATGAGAGGGTCTCTCCTTTTGATATCAACAGTTGCTCTTCTCCGCCTTTCATCTCTGACTTTAATTGTGTTATTGGGATGTGAAACATCGACCTGACCGAGCAGCACACCACCCTGCTCTTCTATCTGACACACCAAGAGTGTATTAAACTCATTGCCTCTAATCTGCATCATATTCTCCTAATTGGGCTGGGGAGTGCAATAAATAGACGATCACTGCCAGGGTTGCCCTGAGGGCTATCGACAGCCGCTTGCATTTTAATAGCTTCACTCCTTGTAGCTCTTTTTGTTTCACTGCACAGTTTGATACACTTTCCATTAGCCCATGCCCACGAATGAATGCAGAGGGTACTGCTGCACACTGAGGTGTAGATGCCCACACAGTACATCTGCTGTACAGTACTTTGCTGTGCTAAACGTGGGTGTGTGTTGGCAGTGAAAAGCTCCACAGTACATGTGGAGGATTGATTTCCTCGTACCTGCTTACAAACACTGGGAGGGAGGTAGGGCTGGGCAATATCGATATATGAGGCTAGATATGGTCTTAAATTCTGGATATCGCAATATGACATAAGTGTTGCCTTTTCCAGGTTTTAAAAGCTGCATTATAGTAAAGTTGTTCTGAACTTAGACTGTTCTAGCCGTTTGTATTATTTGCCTTTACCCACTTAGTCATTATATTCATTATTGACGAGTATTTTTCAAAAATCTCATTGTGTAAATATTTTGTCAAAGCACCAATAGTCAACCTCACAATATTGATGTATTTGGTAAAAGATTTTGTGATATTTGATTTTCACCATATCGCTCAGCTTTAGAGGGAGGTGCAAGGTGGTAAGTGGGAGTGGGATATAAATTACGGTGGATTAGTAAGGGTTCTGTAGATGTTTGTCTTTTTGTGTGTGTGCATAGGGGTGTCTGCACTTGAATGTGACCTCTTGTGTTTGTGTGTGCAGACAGACACGGCTTCGGGCCCCGTGTACGACAGTGGTTGCCCTAATCTATGGAAGCACTGGGTTGTATTCAACCAGTCGGAGCCTTGGGGATTTAGGCCAGCTAATTACAATGTATAGTGGCTGGCTGCCATGGTAACGTTGGTTGGTTGGCTTTGGGGGTAACAGCAATTCATGCATGTGGCTCTGCAGCGGAGGGGGCCCTTATCTCTCGCTGCCTACAGGCATATGGTACGTGAAGATATGCAGCAGTGGTAGAATTGTTATTCATTTGAAGTATAAAGGGACAACACTGCCTTTTATCAGACTCCTCTCTGGCAGGGAAGTGCTCTGGATGTGTGTGCACAGGTTGTAGAGTTAAACAAAAGTCTCATCTGTCTGCCTGTGTGAGATGTTTCATGCCGTTAAGGTTTTGATTTTGGATTGGCCACTCTTCTGTCATCTTCCATTAAAGCGCAAAGCCCTTTTTTCACTGT
Source organism: Sander vitreus (assembly GCF_031162955.1). NCBI lineage: Eukaryota > Metazoa > Chordata > Actinopteri > Perciformes > Percidae > Sander > Sander vitreus. Next base: position 22,285,419 of record NC_135867.1, read on the forward strand.
CTGTACTTCATTTCAGCTTTCTCTCTTTCTCCAGTAACTAATGTGTGGGAGTCCTGCAGCTCATTGACCTTTTTTAAAGTGTGCTCTGCTTGTTTCCTGAGCACAGTGGTTAGCTCTATCCGAGGAGACTAACCATTATCGCCTTGATCAGGCTAGATGACGGAAAGGGGGGGAACAAAGACCCCGGTTTAACTGGAGGACTCAGACTTTCAGACCGCCGCTCCTCACAGCTCTTGACACCACCTTAGTTAGCATTAGTTAGCTTTACTGTAAAATCAAGTTAGTTCAAATTGTGGTGGGACGTCCTATTTGTTGAAACGGAGAGTGCACACACTGAAATGTAACTGTAATTTTGGGTCTGAAACACTAGATAGGCAGCTCTGTCGTAGAATCTGTGGATTATATCTATACAATAGAATGAGATTAGGCTCAATAAAGAGAATATATTTCATGATTTCAATGAATGAATACCGTTGAAAGTAAGTTAGTATTAGTAAGCGGTAAAAATGTTCTAAATCTCTTGTGAAATTGGATTAAACTTTAAATTATTCCCAGAAGTGATGAGATTTCTTTCAATAGAATTCACTCGCAGGCCCAGCACCTTTTGATGTTCTGTTATTATCAGAGTTTATTGAAGGTGACCATGATGCATTCACACCTCTCATGCTACAGCGCATAGACTCAGTAACCTGTATTTAGTGCTTTTCCTACCTGCTACTGCCCTGCCTGCAGTGGATGGCTGGTTCAAGTGAAGCCCGTCAGTGTACAGTTCCTCAGTAATCACAGTTAAATTACGTTTTTCATAGACCGTTAGAGGCACAGGGGAAATGAAAATAACTACAACAATGAATCCAGGGATGCTATGTTTTTTGTTTTTGTTTTAGATGCTTCTACAGGGCCGTAAGGTTGTGTGTTTCTGGGAGAGTTTGCTCCAATGCCAAAACACTAATAGATTTTGGAAACAAACTAGTTTCAAAACAGTTTCTCCCACAAATCCCCATACAAAACTTGACTCCGTGGTGCTGCAGAGTCAATGACTTCCCAATGAACCAGTGAAGTGGTTTAGAGAATGTCTTACACATCTTCTTGAATTCAACCCTTGACTATTCCTTGTCAAGGGTTGAATTGATCTGTACAGACTGTGTTGAGGTGGACTGTTGTGCAACAGACATCTGTTAACAAAATGCTTCACTAACGCCACTAAAAGCTTCCTTGTCAAATACAATTCCAATTCAAGGCTCAAAACAAACAGACTAGATTGGAATCTGTCATTGTGCAGCACACCTTTTCTCTAAACATCTGCTATCTCTCTGTGTGCACATGTGGCTGCATGTTCACTAGCATTTGTCAGCAGTTGTTTGAGGGTGTGTGTGTGTGTGTGTGTGTGTGTGTGTGTGTGTGTGTGTGTGTGCGCGCATGAGGATGAAGGTGGGCGTGTCTGCGTATTGATCACTACCTAAGCTGGATTGATCACAGTTGCGATGGCTCCCGGGGGAAGCAGCGTGCGGTAAAGAACACAGTCTGTTGCTCCACATCTGCCTCTCGGTTTGTTTTCAGCCAACAGGTTTACCTTTTGGTTTCTGAATAGTTTTTGTGGATGATTCTTGGGTCTGGTTCACAGATTTAAAATAAATCAATTAAAAGCTAATGAAGCAGCTATTCTTGTGCATAAACCACAGTTACACCAGCTGGCCAATTCTGAGTAATTTTTATAGAACATAACCACTGTATTTTCAAATTTAATGTTGTAAAACAAATACGTCTATACACTCACCAAAACTCCCCTCTTCAATTCATAGCTTTTAATTTGAACCGTCTGCATATGGGGGGATTGAATTGGTTTCCAGTGATGCTATGCTGCTGCTAGGTTCCGTCCTCTGAGTCTCATGTCATGTTGCTGCTGTTGAAATACTTTGTTTATGAGTGGAGTAACGGGCCCGGGCTGTAAACATAGACCGTCATAAAGGCTTTTAATTTCCCCAGTGTCGCCTCCTGATTGATGATCGCAGGACAGGGAGGTGTAAAAGCATACATGTACTCAGTCAACACACACACACACACACACACACACACACACACACACACACACACACACACACACAATGACCACACATCTGCCAAGCCACTGATGTACGGTCATGCTGTCATGGCTCCACAGGACCAGGACAACCAGTTGCTGAGCAGGAGACTTCAGGAGGCAGCACTCTGTCTTTTTGTTTTCCTTCATCTCTCTTCGTCTTTTATTCGGTCCTGGGAGAAATGGATCTGTTATGGTTGAGCTCACTTGCAGTACATCTTTTGAGAGCGGCACTGAAGACGCAGAGGAATATCTTGTCAACAACCCAGAGCACACACACATAAAAACACAGGGTACACAGTAAAGGAAGTTGAATTACAGACATGTTGAGACACACACACACACTTATTTTTACAGTCCATGGTCCTCCCCAAAGAAACTTGGAAGGTGCACGACAGCCCTTGCTCTTAAGCACACATCTCTACTGTAAAAACAAGTGGGTGTTTGTGGGCGTGTGTGTGCTCAGTCTCTGCAGCCATGCACTCTATACAGAGGCAGTTTGCAGGGCTGCTTCCTTGCTAGCCAGCCCACACAGTGTTGGCTGGCTGCAGGGCATGATGTAATCGCTCAGGTTTAGAAAAAAAAAAAAAAATGCTGAGCAAGGCAGCACAATTCTCTGATTGGATTCTCACACTGCTGCAGCAACTTTTCCTTCACCTTACTTTATTAGTTTGCAACTTTGCACAGCCGGTCCAAGCTCCTATAGATGGGCAAGGGAGAGGAGGGTGACGGTACACAGTAGATCATGTAGTTGCTGAGCAAGGGGGAAACTATTTGCATGTCTTTTCTCCTCTCACAATTATCAGAATTTGAACCAGTGACAATTCTGTTACAATGCAGCTTCTCTTATCACAAGATTACTGCTACGCCGAGGTCACCGATATTATTGACACCAATGTGAATGTTTTCAGTTGGTTTCTGCGCTTGTGAGACTAGAGTTTCTACATCAGCATTTAGAAAATGGTGATTTTTACCAAGGAAATTGTGCAACAAAATCACACAAGTTGGTAAAGGTGAGAAATCATTACATTGATTTATTTTTTTTATTTTATTTTTTTTACATTCAGAAACAAATTCACAAATGTAATCTGAGTTAAAAAAAAAAAAAAGAAAAGCTTTAGCGCGTAACTTTTTGATATTAATGACTGTCCGTTACATTCGAGCCATTGCCAAATGAGTTGCTACAAAGCTAATTAAGAAGCTAATTAATCAGCTCAACACAACTCTCTCTGTATTTCTCACTATAACTATGTTCAGAAGATTGTGGCGTCCGGTCACTTTCGGGCGCAGAAGCTCGAGTGAAGATAATGACCTCTTCTGAGGAGTCCACCATGTTTTTTTAATCCTCCGTGTCCTCCTCGTTGCTCCTTGGCTACTAGCAACTGCGTGGGGGGGGCGCGGTGGCGGTGCACGGTCATGGAAGGCTTGTAGTATGTAGATGCGCCGACAGTTTTGTTGTCATTACTTAGAATTCCAGGGGCGGCAGAAACTACGCACTACAGCTGTTAATCAATTTGTATATAGAGGTTTCTTGTAACATTTCAATAGCTGCAACAATTTGGTCTATTTATCAATTAGTCGATTGACGGAACATGTATTTATTAATACTATTTGGAAAAATCTAAATCATTTTTTCCACTTTCTCAAATGTGAGGATTTGCTGCACTTCTCTTTTTATATATCATTGTAAACTGAATATCTTTCATATCAAGATGTCACCTTGCACTGTGGAAAAATAAAACCAACATTTATTTTACTGTTTTATAGAGCAAGCGATTTATCAGTAAAATGATAGGCAGATTATTTGATTATAAAAATAGTCGTTAGTTGCAGCCACACACATTTCCAGACTGCATTCGTTCGGGGACATTTTAAGAAATTTGAAAGCAAATTGCATTGACACAGAGGACACAAATCTTTACATGCTGTGTGCTCACTCACCTGTCATTAGATCAACACATACAGTAGTATTATTGCACCACACAGAATACTTACACACTGCTGTCGCTCCCTGCCGCTACATTATGAATTCGAGTTGATTCAAAGGTAGGCATGAGAAAATGAGTTGTCTCATGCAGGTACAGTAGCTGTGCAGAGGACGGCTACGTTTGCATAGCAACATATCCTTGGTGTTTTTGATGTTTCCATGTAGCAGAATGGTTGGCAGTTGATGTGAATTGCTTCTGTAATTCTTTTATTGCAGAAACGTTTGTGTACGCGTGTGTGCTTTTGTCTAACATTCACGTGTGCCTGCTGTTGTCTGTGTGATGGATGTCTCTGTCAGTCCCAAGTAGCCCAATGGACAGGTTGGCTATGTGATGTATGCCTTAGCAGGTTTCTGTAGACCCGCTTAGCCATCACATCACTGCCCATGCCATTTACCCCATGCACACACAACCTGCTCTTAAAAAGACAGATACAATAATCAATTTTATGTGTGAGCATAAAGGTGAATTGACAGAAGCATTTCCGTTGAATCTGGCTTCGCTTCAAGGGAATGCTCACTTTAATTAATAGGGGTGTACCGATACATCGTTCTGGATCGATATATCGATTCAATGATTAAATGATCCAATATCATCGATGCAAAGTACAAATATCGATACATACAGTATGCTCTTTTAAAATGTGCCTTTATTTTGAAGTCCCCACTTTATATTCATTCTTTTTATTAAAATGAATAGTTTTTCATTTAAATGTCTGGAAGAACTCTGTAATAAAATAGTCAAATCTTTAGTTACTTTTTGTATGTTGATATAAATGTAGATGGTCGTGTTAAATGGGCATATGATATTGTCTCATATCGATCGATATCAGCAAATATCGCCTTGTTGTCCAAAGAATCAATATAATATTGTATGGTGATATATAACTTGTGATTTAGACCCCTAGTAGTTAAACCGCTGAGACTGGCCAGCCTGCCTGCCGGCCTGCCATAGTGTCTCTGAGCAGGGGTCTGTCCGTGTGATGTCGCCTGCCCAGTGTGGGTGTGAGGAGGCAAAGCAGCACAGGAGAGGTCACCATTTTTTAGTTCTTCAACTCCAACGTTTTTATTTTCTTATAATCTGGCACGAGTGACCAACAGGAGTGTGGTAGGAACTGAATATATGTTTTAAATAGTAATGACACTGCCACTCAGTGAAATTCAATTAAAAGCTGAGCCACTTATCCCCTCCGTATTTTTGAGAATGTTTTTTTAAATGATGAGCAGCAGTAACAGGCATGCAGGCTGTGGTCACATGAACAGAAGGGCAGCACAGAAAGGAAAGCTGAAATGGGAGCCGTAATGTACATATAGATCTGGTATGTTCACAATGATGGATTTCTTCTTTTGTGGCAGGTTCGGAGTCGGTGTGTGTCTAGCTGGAAGGGAGCGATCCATATTCTCCCTGCAGGGGTTTATTGTTCAGTGTGGAGGGGTGGTGGTGGTGAATGAGGGAGTTTCAAACACCCCAGTAGACAGTATTCTCTCTGTGGTCAGTGGAACCCTAGGCTAGTTTATGACTCATCCTCATCAGCTTTAAAAGTTTCTCTTGTCTCCTGGTATAAATAGTGCACTTCTTCCAGGAACACTGGCTACCTCCCGACATGACCAAACAGCTTATTGGCAAGCAGGACGCATTTGCATCAACTTGGCCAGTTGTCATGGCAGCCTTTGTCCTTGCCATGGAATAGAAGGCCGGTTATTGCGAGTGACAGGTGGATTTAGAGCTGTCCGTCGCTTGAGGTTAGCAGTAAGAGTGATGTGAGCTGACATTGGGCGGAAGTCATTGGGGGAGTGAGTGGGTGTCGGGGTAGCAGGCATGGGACTGCAGATTTAACTGGATGGTTATGCAACTATATTTGGACTTTATCAGGGATGCAACTAATGGTTGTTTGGGTTAGTGCAAGGAAGCACGGAAGGGAGGGGGAGGGGACGGGATGAGGAGGAGGGAGGGGCGAGCTAGCCTCGTTTTGTTTGAAAGTACTTCAAACGTCAACAAGAAGTAACGTCACCCAACATCGCTTAGAGCACCTTTAAATAAAAATTACTCTAAGCGATTATTAAGATAGTTGGCAATTAATTTAATAGTTGACAGCTAATCGATTAATCTTTAAAGCTCTAGACTTAATTACCCAGAAGGCATAGCTGACTATCACACAGCACAGCAGGGGCTCTCAGAAGAACCTCTGGACTCTCTCCATCGTGCGTTGTTTCTCTGCTGCCAGCAGTCAGTGGTAAAACTCAAATCAGAGGGTACTTATGTGTTGATGAAATGCACCTCATCATGGGTTCTTTGGTTAAATAACAGTCTCTAAACACTAGCTTCGAATTCAGTCCTTCACCTCTGAAGGATCTGACAGGAGGTTTTGGAGGTTTTATCCCTTTAACCACAAATAACATTACATCCAACATTATCCAAAGCATATCACAAATTATTAGATTTTTCTAGGTTACAGATAGGGACCTCAGTTTGTGTCAGTATATGAAAATGTAATTGCAATCTAACTCAGTGCAGGCATTTATATTATTGCTCTGCACTGTGAGGAGAACGTTGGCAGCAGTTTCGGATAAAAAAAAAAAAAATTAAAAAAAAAATCATTTTTCTGATTTCTTTCATTGTAATTGCTTTGATCCCTTTGTAATAAATTTCTAATACCACAAGTGGAACTAGTTTCTGTGAAACTGCTGAGGTAGTTTTCTACTCACAAGGCAGATTTAAACACTTTGCATAGTCACGTAGACTTACTGTATGCAGTCGCTGAAGTGAGCAGTTCTGCAATTGTGTGTGTGTGTGTGTTTTACCCCGTTTGAAAGCTTTTCCGGTGCAAGCCATTCCTTATTAACTGGAGCCTCATTGATCTAACACACAAACCAGAGCCTATGAGTAATTGTGTAGAGCAGTGAGGGTGTGTAGAGTATGTAGAGCAGTGAGAGTGTCTGTGTTGCCTTGTGGGCTGCACTAATTTCCCTAAGCATTATGTGGGGTGCAAAGTGGGTCCAGAGAGAGAGCGAGAAAAAAAAACATCAAATACATGAGACATGGTGGTGTGTTTGGAATTAAAAAGAAGTAGTAGGAATAAAACACCAGTGGAGATTTCAGAAACAATTATTTTTTATTTTTTTTAATTGTTACAGGGGATTGAGATTCAAGGGGAAATGGTAGTTGGTCTTAATTTTGTCAGTTGAGATATCTGTGTTTGTAATATAAACTAATTAGTACTAGTTAGTAGCTGGTAGAGTCACTGTTCTAAGCAGCAAATGGGAAAACAAGTGTTAGAGCTTTCATAAGGTATTTAAATCTCCAGTTTAAACCAAGCTTTTCAGTTCCTTGCAGGCAGTCCTGCCTCTGTTACAGTACATCTATAGACTTTTTTTTTTCTACTTCTGGATGACAATGTTTGTCTCTTTTTTAATGGACAGTGTACCATTTACAAATGAGTATGTGGGGGAGAGTTGTTTTGGTGCCTGGAAAAACCCAAACCACATATTTAAATAGTCCTATGAATAGTTAACCACAGATCAGTTCATCACAGTAGGCTTGCTGGATTAATAGACTCTTGCTGTGAAAGATTGAACATGATTTGAATAATTTGTAAATGTGAAAACTCCACTAATCCAGCAACATGTGAGTTTCAGCATTTGTTGGGGCAGTTGGCTTTCCATTACAGGATGTTGTTGAATTACTGAATATCTGAACCAGAAATCCAATTCTGGTTGGTTCCTCGTAGTACAGTACATGGAGTGCACCTAAAAGTCATGCAAATACACCCACACTATTGATTTCTATGGCTGTGTGACCCATAAACCATAACAAAACTGTCTTTATTGGCCAGCTGGGAGGTGACGTGACAATATTCATTGGACAGAGAAACGTGTTGATGCACTCAAAGCATTTTATACTTCTCACATAGTAACTGCTCTTTTTGTGTGCATAAGTTTGTTGCTTCCTCTTAGGCTGCGGGTATTTTTGAATACAGCATTGTTGCCTTCATTTGAATGAGTGCTATCTGAAAGTTTTATAACAGTGGAGGTATTCAGCGGCGAGCAGCTCCAAACCAGCTCTTATTTTCGATCACTCCTGTGGCAGAAGAGTTGAGCAAGCTTCTCAGTTGGTGTTGTTGAATTTGAGTCAAAGAAACAGGACCAGTGGGACTAACGTTGTGACATAATGTTAGCTGACTGCCTTGACACGAACGTGGATGGCAGCCAGTGAAGGTGTTTGTGTCAGACAATGCACACACACACGCCATCGCACTCATGGCTTTCTTCTTCGAGGCTGCGTGTCATATTCGTTCTCTCTTCTCCAGCAATGGTAAGTCTGGTCGGCCTGTGCTGACTGTGTAGTTTCTTTGGTGTGTGTGTGTGTGTGTGTGTGTGTGTGTGTGTGCGTGTATGTGTGAGTGTGAGAGAGAGCATGTGGGTCGATCTTCACAGCCTCATGTAGGTCCACATCACTGTAGTAATGTGCCAGATCGAGGCTGTATTGATTCATCAATGGGATCTTCCTCCTCTGCAAGTCAATCTTTTTTACTTGACGTTATAACTCTGGTTTAATTACATGTCATGTTGAGCTTGTTTTAGCTCTGTAAAATGGGTATGTTTGGGGACCGCTCTATTGAACAGCAATAACACGTTAGCGTGGTGAATCCTCACCACAGAAGGATTCCATCTCCATGGACAGTGCAGCATTGATTTTTACTGTTTGTCAGGAGGGATTGTCAGGGTGCATTAGCTGACTGAGGCAGCCGACATTTCAGCCTGTCAGGATGTGCGCAGCTAAACGTGCACGTGTGGAGTGTTGTGACTGTGGCAGGGTTTAGACAAAACAACACAACAGCAATGCAACCAAGTGATATTGTAAAATCAGAGCTTCTGTTTCATAGTTTGTCAATTGTTTCTTGTCTGGGAAAACCGGTCTTATTGAACCAATTTGCCAAAGACATCTGCAAGCAAAGTGCGGAGGAATATTTTCATTTTCAGTGAAAACATACTTACTTTATAGATTATTGGGAACTTTGTATTCAAAAAAAGGAGTGTAGAACAACAGTGCTGTGACAGACATATGTAGACAACAAGACTCCCATTCAGACGATAAACTATTCTTTATAATTAGTAACAGGATGGGAAACCACAAAAAACACATTTGCGGAAATATGTATGCAGCTACGCTTCCCTGTGTGTGTGTGTGTGTGTGTGTGTGTGTGTGTGTGTAACAAGCATAGTGTGCGCGCGCTGTGCACGAGCCTAGGCACATTTTACTAATGCGCTGTTAAAATAACAATGAAATGAATGAAAAAAATGAAATTTTACTTTGTTACATTTTGCAGCAATTATCTATACTTTCTACTCCACTACATTTCTACAACGTTCCGTTACATTTTCTGATCAGTTTTTCCTCCCGCCAAAACTTCTTCCTGACCGTCACACGTTTGTCTCACCAGTGAAGTTTGGTTGCCATAGATGTATATGTGGGCACCGCCGATCCTTCATCGGCTTCCAAGCCGGCTCCGGTGCTCCAGAGCCCGGGCACTTCGCCGCTGACCCTCGGTACAGCCTCCGGTAAAAGTGAAAATGAAAATGTTTGTTTTTTTGTTTACTCCTCCGCCAGGCAGCGTAAGACGCGTTCATATCTTATTTATTTGGCTGGACCTCTTCACATCTCCTTCCCATGTTCGCTGCTTACACTTTATTTGCTTACTTGCATGGTTAAAGAAAATAAAACCGTCTTAAAATTCATCCATGAATAAAACCAACCGCATTCCGATTCTAACAACATATTTCCGTTTTATGCTGGTTAGGACAGGAACTTCTTTTAAAAGCCAACTGGCCTTGTTTGTGGTAGTGGACATCTTCTACTTTTACTAAAGTAAATAGGTCTCTGGTTATTTGTACTTTTACTTCCTCCACCACGGCAATGTACAAGTCATCTGCGACTCAGACAATTATCTCTTGAACGCAGTCTCCGGCTTCCCAGGAGGTGCACAGGAAATGTCATGTCCTTATATGGGAATTTGCGGGGCGTTTTCCTATGCTAATTAGGAATGACTGGCACACGCTTTCAGTTACGAAGACGTGGGATTCATCAATCCTAAGAACACAGGTGCGAACAATTCTGCTGTTTAAGAACACGTCATGAATCCGACGTAGACTTTTCTTAAGGACTTTCTTAAGAACATATTTAAGAGAAAACTTAGGAAGATTTTGGTGAATGAGGCCCATTGTGAGTAGAATTTCACCTGTATCGTAGTCTTTCGAACCACCTGAAACCCCCCCCCCATCTACGCGTCTGAATTGCGTGAGACGTCAAACTGAGAAAACTGATGACAAAAACATAAGGTGGGTAAATAATACCTAAAACACCTTAAAATATCAGTGTTGTGTTTTAGGTGATGGGTCCTGAGACTGATCTATTGAATGATCAATGAGTATACTATACTATTTTAGTATCAACAGCAGCGTATGTGGTGGTTTCTGTTACACCACATGTGGCTGTAATCTTGAATACTATACTGTAACCATCATCTTTTTTTATATTTTATTTATAGCTTTTCTGTTTAACAAACAAGAAAAAGCACAGCAGAACATAACGAAGTAACCCACCCATAGACAAGCAAAAAACAATAACAAGTAGCTAAATGATAAAGAAACTATTGAAGCAAAGTATGCATACATTATATATGTACAAACACAGGATCAAATAAAAGAAATAAAGTAAAAGAAAGAAAGGTTGCTCTTCTGAGAAACAGTAAAACCAGTTGACACAGTCACCAAGTGAAAATCAAGCATTTTAAGACATTCTTGGTAGATAAGACAAAAATGGTTGCCAAATTTCGTCAAAGGTTACAGAGTTGAGAGAGACATTGTATCGTACTTTCTCCATATGTAGCAAGTTGGACATCTCTGCTAGCCAGGTATTAAAAGAGGGGACATCCTCGCTTTTCCACAATGTCAAAATATTCCGTTTGGCAATAATCAAGCCATGCCATGTCTTACAATGTAGATGGTGCAACATTTTTAGATGACTGGTCCTGCCGAAAACCACAGTACACGGGTCTAGTACAATATCAGTTATAAACATTGGAGAGGTAACATCATATCTAATCTAATAACTATTATGTCTCCTTGCTCACCTCTATTCTGCGACGATTTTGGATCTTGTGTCTGATCTCGCCAAGCAGCAGCAGCTAGCTTGTCTGTCTGTCTGTCAGTCATTAATATGGCTAATCAGACATAATAAGTAGAAATGACCACTCACACACCAAATTGCATGCAGAGAAATTCCTTCACACACAAAATGACTCTATCAGTTTAACACACAATGCATACAAAGCTGATATTAAATGTACGAGGCAACGCTGCTCGTGCATATGTGTGCACACTGTAGGCTTTGCATGAGCCAGAGAGCCGAGTGTTCCCATTTTCTCTGCTTAGTCTTCACTGCTCTAGCTCTGTTCTTCAGGACCAACTGCCTCCCTGCTCAGCACAGCAGGGACTGTATCTCTGAATGATTTCTGCTTGCTGCCTATTGATATTTCTGCAAATAAAAAGTAAATGTGGCCTACATCTTTGTACAGTAAAAGAGGAAAAATACCTCGGTGCTTGTGTAGACATGAGTGCTTTAAGTGCCCCATATTAGGCTTTCTGTGCTATCCATCCTTCCTTCCAGCCTTCCAGTGAGGATTTGGGGGCACTAGGAGTGCTGTGACATCGGGTAAAACAAGAACCATTCTGTTTGTTTTTTTTTCCCTCATGATCACGTACACTCGCACAACTTTAGCAGATAGGGACAAACTAGCATGTCAGGATGCCAGAAGGCGTACAGAAGAGTCAGAAAGGGAACAGATGGAAGAGAGAGAGAGAAAACAACACACACACACACACACACACACACACACACACACACACACACACACACACACTTGCATATTGGAAGAGCAGATCTTTCCGATGGCATGATCACAGCACAGTTGGATTTGGACACATGATCTAACCTCAGTGTTTAAACCCCCTTCCTTACCTTTATGTCTCATGTTCTGTCAGCGCTTCAGCACACTGTCACTGTTTTCTGTGCGCGCTTCACTAAGTCAGTTAAGACCCAAGTGCACCATTTGTCTGCTATCTGCCCAACAACTACAAATAAGCCTTATGCTAGCTGTGACTCTCCACAGTCCACATACACACTCACATGCACCTAACAGATGGAGGGAATTTTTTTGATTGGCAGGTGGGCGGGCCAGCGACTGCAGGGTTACGGTGCGTGTCAGAAGGTGACAGACGGTGCTGTCTAGGCACCCATCATCAACATTAGCTTGATGGTGTGTGTCGTCCAAGTCGGGATTGACCCCTGCTATTATTTTTCAATTAGTTCTTGTTTGTGGCTCTTAAGAGCGCACAAACACACTTACACCCTCTCAAGCACATTTATGTCTGTAAAATGTAGTACAACATTTGTACTATAAAGTGGTGGTTGAATTTAGCGTAGGCTATATGGAGTCAGATAGGCTCACCTACGCACCTTCCACAACATTCAGCTTTTTACACCAGCCCACTGCTGTATGGCTTTTTAGGTAATAGTTACACAAGCTTTTGTGCATGTACTTCTCCTAGTTTAAGCTCATAGCAGACCCCAACTGATTTAAAAAAAATAAAAAATTTACAGTTTAAAGCGGTGATCCAGAATGAAAATCCGCAGAATTTAGCGGTCTGCTTGGGGTGGATATTTGTTAACATTCTGAGTTTTAATTTAATTTTTTTTTGTTTAAAATCTGCAGAAAATTCTGCGGAATTCTGTGTCTGCAGATTCCGTGTGGCCTTGCTCATACTGTATCAGATAGATAAACAGGATATTTTTCTGACCAGGGTAAAGAATGAACATCCTGGACAATGTATTATTATTGTGTTAGCATAAGCAAACATATGTTTTTTCTCTGTTTGCACTTTTTACTTACTTATAGTACATTAACAAATAGTATGTGTTGTAGCTTCAGCCTTGTTTTTACCATCCCTGAGACACCTGTCCTCTCTACTACTAAGACATCAGATATAAAAGGTTTCAACCAAACATTCTTCATGTCTCACACAGGCTTTTTATATCTCCCCGTGCCTTTTTGTTATTCCACTGTTCCTCAGCCGTGTTCTTTTGAAGGCAGGGCCGGAGTTGTTTCTGAGTCAGCGTTGTTCTCTTCCACTGGAGCTGTCACTGTTACTAAGGCCTGAACGCCAGCGTCGTCACTGGACATGAATATCCACCTCAATACTGACACTAAGCCTAATATATAAAACCTAAAGACTGCGATACATAGAAGCAAAATGAAACTTAAATGAAGAGCGTTACATAGACCCTGAAACCTGTTTCATGCTGTTGTTGGCATGTTTTCAGCTTGTTGATGCCATTGAGCTTCAAACAAGCTTCAACAGTCCACTGTTATTCTGTGTAGTCCCATCTTCATTATTCTCTTAACTATTACAACTCCACATGCCCTCTGCATTTATAAAATGTCTCCAGAAATGTCAGCGTTTGTTTCACCCATTCTTTGTGTTTTTGTGTAGTGCCAGAATAAGTGGTGGGTAACAGGAGAATTCAATGCTCGCAAATGGCATTGAGAAAGTACGAGGTTGTTCTCACTGAGTCGTAGATGTGAGCCGCTGGAGCCCAGCGATGGCCTTGTTCTCTGTGGTGAAATGCTAATCGGCATCTCTCCCTCCCTGTCGCGCTGTCCTCCAGACTTTAACTACAACACAGATGGCTACGAGGGGGACGGAGCGGAGGACGGCAAGTCTCAGGATGGCTCGGAGACGCTGCCATATATAGATGAATCGCCCACCATGTCGCCCCAGCTGTGCACGCCCCAAGGGCCCGACGGAGAAATGGTCTCCCCCACGCCACCAGAGGGCCTGCTGGCAGGGGTAAGAGAAACACACGCACACACACACACACACACACACACACACACACACACACACACACACACACACACACACACACACACACAATCAATAGCAGTCCTCCATGCTTGAACTTCTATACACAACTTCATAATATTATATAAAATGTATATGACAGTGGAATAATGTGAGAGGGCCATGCAACATAAATCACAGGCTGGAGGTCTCAGGTCGTGATATTACACACTACAGTATATGACTGATTAGCTCAGGTGCAATTTTTCCTCCAGGCCAGTTTCTTAAGAAGAATATGTAAATCCTGAAAGGCCTGAAGCTAGTGCTGTAGGTATCAGTATTATTTTCCAAAACATGCTTTAAGGTATTGGATTGAATTCCGGAGAACTTTATTACCTATTGATTCATTGGTCAGCGTTATGCTGTTAACTGGTAATGTTCAGCTGTGATTAGCAACGTGAGAGTTTCCTGTTTTTACAGTATGCAAAGACATTTTTTCTAAAGTCAAATTATTCCTACATAACCTTTCAAATGAATCTTCTCAACGGTAATTTCGCATTGAAGCTTCTTTTAAAAGATAGACTTGAAAAAATGCTCATCACATTATGTACAGCCTGACATTACGTCATCCTGTTAGGAGTATATTACAGTTAAAGCGGATGTGTCATCAGCCAGTGTTTCTCCTTGTTGTCAGCAGGAGGAGGAGTAGGTTTCTTCCTGAAGTTAGCTGGCGGATCTAGACCCTGTGTAATTGTTAGCGATTAGCTACAATAGCCGGTCTGCCTGCAGCACACTGCAGGTGGCGCATATACAGCAGCAGGAAATGACCAGTGACCCAGATGGGGTTTGACGCCACTAGCATCAATGACGCTGTGTGAATGCAGAATACATTCCAGGACTGTGTTCATTCACAAAGGTGTAGTTGTCAACTGTTAATCAGTCAGTGTTCAGCAATGTGGTGCATTTTTTTTCTTTGTATTTTTCAGTTTATTACTGTTCACCTGCAGTGCATGATTTAGAAATAAGAGATTGTAGGTGGCATACTTTGTTTATTCAGTCACAGTGCCTATCACTGTGCATGTGAAGAAGAAAACCAATGCCTCCTCTGTTTACTCCAAATAAACTGCTGCTGCAGGAAATATAAAAGTACCTGTTTCCTGTGGATTTTCCCAGTTAAGTCCAACCTAGTCTCGCTTGGCCAGACCCTCCTCCAAAGCGCACTGAAGGAGGGTCTGGCTACGCCACATAGCATTCGGGGATGGGAGAAAAACATACTGTGGTTTAATGGCATTTCTTTAAAGTGCTCATATTATGCTTTTTGGCCTTTTCCCTTTCCTTTTATTGTGTTATACTGTATATCTCTTTTGTGCATGTAAGGCTTCCAAAGTAAAAAAGTCCACCCCAAAGGGACTTACCATCTCCAACAGAAAACACTGTTCACAAACTGCTCCAAACGGCTCTATTGTAGTCCAGCCTTTACTTCAGAGACAAATGTCACTTTGTAACACACGTTATAATGCTCGCCTAGCTGCTAGCATGGCACGCCCTCATACTCCTTACCTATCTACTGCGCATGTGCGACTCCCAACAAAGATGGAACAGAAGTGAGATGTCTCACTCTGTAGCTAAAACAGAGAGCTCAACACATAGGGTGAAAAGAGGAGCTGCAGCAATGTGCAGTACAACAAAAAGATGGTGTTTTTTGAAAATTAAACCATGTAAACCTATTCTGATATAATCTCTAAATACAATTATGAACCTGAAAATGAGCATTATATGAGCACTTTAAATCAATCAGAATCGTCATGGGCAGTGCTAAACTCCGCACAGAGCCGCTGCTAAATAGTCGTGCGAGAGAAAACTCAGAGTGGACAGATAGTCTAGCTAGCTGTCTGGATTTACCCTGCAGAGATCTGAGGAGCAGTTAACCATAGTCCTCATGAATCAACCGAATTTAAAGTGCTCATATTATGCTCATTTTCAGGTTCATAATTGCATTTAGAGGTTATATCAGAATAGGTTCACATGGTTTAATTTTCAAAAAACACCATATTTTTGTTGTACTGCACATTGCTGCAGCTCCTCTTTTCACCCTGTGTGTTGAGCTCTCTGTTTTAGCTACAGAGTGAGACATCTCACTTCTGTTCCAGCTTTGTTGGGAGTCGCACATGCTCAGTAGCTAGGTAAGGACTACTAGCCAGTCAGAAGCAGAGTATGAGGGCGTGCCACGCTAGCAGCTAGGCGAGCAATAGGCTTGTTCGAGATGAGCCAGGTCTGCGCAGAATCGATCACCGGCGATCGCCGCCCAATGCATGCTGCTTAGATTTGTGTTCGACTTGATCCCGACCTGCTCTGACGGCATGCACACATGGGCAACGATAACCTCACGAGATCAAGGCGGCCGCAGGTTTGAGATGCAGGCAGCGCAGTTGCTTTTCACCAACTGCAAGACCCAGGCGGACCCAGGGCATGCTGGGAAACGCCGTCCTCTCAGCTGATCTAACAGCTGATTGGTTCAGAATCAACTCAACATGATCATGTTTTATATAAACTTTTTTTTGTTTTTGAATTGGAGGGATTTTAATTGCAATTTGTCTGATTAAAGGCTTATTCTGTACAGAACACATGTTGTGTGGCTGATAGTGACGTTTAGAAGTCAGAGAGACTAAATCTGTTAAGATTACGGATCATCTACAGTGTGTTGTTAATTAAAATCAGCAACAGAGCGCATGTAGAGCATTTTGACAGCTACTGTGTCATAATAAAAACAACTGGAGACTGTGTACAAGCTGATATATAGGTCTGATAACATTTCATTAAATTGGAATCAGACCTAACAGGATGTGAGTGTTTCTGTGACTTCCTGTTCAGCCTAAAGGCTGCTGGAAACGGCTGTAGACTGTCCGACGTGACAGCAGATTTTTGTCACCGCCCTCGGCTGCTGCCACCTGCTCTCATCCACTTTACCGGCGAGGCACAGTTTATCTCTAACCAACCTATTATTATTATGTGTGTCACAAAGTTATGTTTGTCTCTGAAGTAAAGGCTGGACTACAATAGAGCTGTTTGGAGCAGTTTGTGAACAGTGTTTTCTGTTGGAAATGGTAAGTCCCTTTTGGGGTGGACTTTTTCACTTTGTAAACCTATAACATGCACAAAAAAAAGATATATAACACAATAAAGGAAAGGGAAAAAACCAAAAAAAGGAAGAAGGAAACGGAAAATACATGCATCTGGAATTTTCTACAGAAACGGAGCAATCCCAGAAGTGGAATGCGAAGGATATAAACTAAGACAACCAGACACCAGGCATTTAGATAGCTGATGCAAAAGCTTTAATGAAATGGGAATACACCGGGTCATTGTCATTATACTCATTTCTGACAGAGTAGCAATATAGGACTTATATAAAAATACCAAAATGTTTTCTAAAAGTTCCGATCTGCATATTTCAGCACCCGTGGTCCTGATATTTACTCACTCCCTTGTTCATGTCAGTAGGTCAGGGTTAAGCAGGGCTCTTTTCATGCCTCGCAGCTGTTTGTGTGTATGTGTTTGTATGACTGTGACTTTTGTGTCTTGACTGTGTGGGTGCTTCAGCACCCAGGGAAGCTCGGCGGGAGTCATGTTGACCCTGATCTGAACCGACCATTCCCACGCACACAGACACACACAGAGAGGCTAGCAGGCTTCCATTTCACACATCTCAGTCGCTTTGACATACAGCATTAAAAAGGATGAATGAAAACTACAACCACCCTGAGTGGTTGGTTGGCTCAGACTTTTGTTATGTGAAAACTGCTCACTGCTCCCACTTGCTCTATTTGCTCTATAAATCTACCTGCTCTCACCCATTGGCTCTTTTTTTAAATCTCTTTTCCAAGCAGCTCTATTATCACAGCATTATCATAGTAATGTAAATACACAGCGGCCTTGATTATTGACCTGCTTGTTATAGCAGCGATATATAAATTATTAAGCTTATTGTTCTGTTGAATTCAATGTGAGTCACTCTGTGCCGGCGTCAGCTTGTGTAAGTGAAAATGTGTCTCCATCTAGTGGAAGGTTTGGGTATGAACAGACGGGATGAGACATTTTCACATGATGAAAAATGTGAAAGGAATGCTTGTTAATAGAGGCTAACTCGAATTGAGTACCATTAATGAGAAATAATATGTTCATTAACACAAACCACCTTCAAGAAATTTTGTAAAAGGGCTCAATTAAATCCTTTAGGTGTGCTCTTAACAATGGAATAAATTGGTTGCAAGAGGCACATTGACTTAATATATTTATATTGTTTACGTGGGTATATGTTAATGGTTAAAATGCCAAATGGGTTTGACCTCACAGGGTTTTTATCAGGGCAGAGATTCCTAAAACATTTTAATCCTTCCACCTTCAAGCAGCCGTCATTGCATGCATAGTGTTAGGCAAAATGTAGCGCTAGATAATCTAGATTTGTAGTTCTCATAGTGTATCCACCCACTCTGTCCTTTATACGCTACGTCTCCTGACCCCGACACTTTAGAAGCAAACTGAGTCAGAGCGGTTCATAGTGCAGCTGGTTTGACGCAGCGAGAGATTGTTTGTGGGGGATTTATGTCAGACGCTGCAGCCTCGTGGACTCTAAAGGTCTTTCCACTGAAGTCGGCCTCTCCTCACCGCCTTGTTAAATTAGCCTTTCTTTCCACTGAGTTTGCCTTTCATCTGCTGACATGAGAGAGAGCCAACGCTGACACCTCCATGCCAAAGTGCATACATTCAGCATAAGGAACGTGTTTGTAAATTCACGAGCACAAGAGTTAAATGAACTTCGAGAGGTTTTCGTTTGTAGTTTGGGATGCTTTAAAACTATAGTTTCTGTATGTCTGCATGTAGCTCCCTCCACTGTTGCTCTGAGCTTTCTCCTTTTTTCCCCTTCTAAAAATGGTTTTCCTCATTCAAATGGAGAGTCTAAGGATTAGTTGTATGAGTCAAATTGTTAATTTTGGGTTGTATAAATATAATTGACTTGAATAGTTTTATGCTTTAGTTTAGTTGTTTTCTTTTTATCCTCCTTGTTATATTTCTTCTCAGCCTTTCTTTAGGTCTGACATTATTTTATTCCCTTTGTCCTCTTTCTTACATGTTCCTTTCTCTGCCCATATTAATGGCTTGTAATTTTGGTGACTTAGAAATACAAGCCACAAGCATACATTTATTACATTTCCCAACACTCTTCCAAGTCCTTGGCTTGTAAATGAAGTCTGACCTACATATCTAATATAGGCTAGGAGATTAGCAACCTGAAGAGCTAGCCTGGATTTTGCAAGATTAGCTTTGCAGAACTGTCCTGCACAGATCTGAAGATCCAAACAGAGAGCCTAAAAAAAAGGGGGTAGGAAAATCTAGAGGGAGGCTGACAAAGTGGAGGATGTAAAGTGGAATCTTAGGGTCAGGAGCATGGTGAGAGATTGTGGCAAATGAACTGTATTCATTAATAAATACGCATTCATTTCCTTTCTAGTATTAAGGGTTATTGATTTTTCTGAACAGCTTGTCTTGATGCACGTCTTTTTTTAACACCATTTTATATTTGAACCTCATGTTCTGTCGGTGCTAAACTGCTGTTACCCACTGAACTATGTGACCTGTAATTAGAATCAGCCGCACCAGCAGCATATTAGCTCGTCTCAGCTCCACATCTACGGCTTTTAGCAGATCAATAAAGAGACAATGGCCAGAGAGAAGGGGAGAAAACACTCATGCAAGAAAGAGAGAAACTGTGTGTTTGAGGAAGTGGCTTTAGCATGAAGATAACGGAAGAAAGAAATTAATAGAATGAAGCAGACTGAGTGTCCCAGTGAAGCACAGACAGAAAGGGTCTATGTAGTCATCAAGGAAGTGGCTGGAGAGCATTTGTTGTGAGGGGAGGGGCGGACGTAGAGGGAGTGCAGACCTCATCGACCGAGGTGGAACAGTGGCACACACACTCACACACACACATGGCATACACACATACTCACACCAGGAAGCCCAGCAGAGGAAGGGGGTGGGGTTGTGTAGGCGGCGTCCTCTCTCTTTCTCTCTCGGTGTCCAGACGACTTGCTCTGAAGGGAAAACACTGATGTGTCCAGGCAGGCCCTGAAGATAGGGAATCTTAGCCCGAAAAGAAAGAAAGAAAGAGAGAAAGAAAAAGAGTTATCATGGCGGAGGAAGAGGAGGAGGTGCTGTGCTACTTGGACAGGGTGCTGCAGGAGGAGGAGGAAGATGTGTTTGAATATGGAGATGGGGAGCTGGATCCCATCACTCCATTACATAGACAGTTCAAGGTGAGACAGCGGCTAGACAGCTGGATGCAGGGGATACACACACACACACACACACACACAAAACACACACACACACACACACACAAAACACACACACACACACACACGTATGCGACTAACCTGCCTTATTAGTGTTTTGGTGTGATGTGGCGTCACTGTGAGCTGCTACGTGTGCCTATGAGCCATCTGTGCTGCAAGAGTGTGCTGTAAGAGTGTGTGTGACAGCCATTGGTGTGTCAGCGTGGCCTGATGAGGCAGCTACTCTGCAGCACATGTCTCCTCACTCAGCTGCTGTTTAAAGACGGCAGCTCTGTTTCTAATAGTAACTTGTGTGTGTGTGTGTGTGTGTGCGTGCGTGCGTGCGTGCGCTCCTCCCAGTAGATTAATTGACAAGCAGTGCTGCCTGTGTTGTTGTTGTTTCTGGTCACACTTGATATCAGCTCCTTTATCACACAGAATAAGAGCAGAGGGCACAATTTAAAAAAATAAATAAAAAAAAATAAAGCATGTAGCTTTCTTCTGTATGTAAAGCGTAACAGAGAAGTGCAAGCTCAGGACAGCAGGTTGCTCTGGAAAAATCCTTTCACCGCTCATGTATTTCTCATCTTGCCTGCTCGCCACACAGTAGCTCTTTGTACCGCGGAGGGAAAATATTCCCACTATTGGAAAAAACAGTTTTCCCCCTCCTTTCCTTTTTTTTTTTTTTTTTTCAATCTTGCTGTGACATGTTTGTCACTAAAGGAGTAAGCTTTACACGTCACCAACAAATACTTGTTTACTTTGACAATAAAATGCATTTGTTTAGTCAAGGGCCAAGCAAGGATCTCGCATCTCAGACTTTTAAAAAGTTAAGAAATATTGTTAGAGAAGCTTTGGGATGTAATTGCAATAAATAAAATACAATGACATTTATAAAAAAAAAAACAGTGTCTGAAGATGTGGACACATAGGGTTTGCTGTGCTTAAAATAAATGGTGAGCTGCAGCAGTACTTATATCAAAGAAGCATCTAATATGACTCATTTCTAGTGCTGCTTTTGTTTTAATATTTAGTCAGAACATTTTGTTTCCGTTTCTTTCAAGGAATACAGCAGTGAAACAGGCTCAGAGGCTCTGTCTCATAGGCTTAAACCCTGCTCAGTACATGTTCTGTTGAATTCCTTCATGAACTTACTGAGGTGATTGTGAAAGCAGCTTGATGGATGAGTGACGTTCCTCATTGGAAACTTTCCACAATTAATTTAAAAGAGACATGATCTATGGAAATCACTCCTGGATCTCTTTTTCTGATTCACTTTAGATTGTCACTTGTTACTTGAGAGAACCAATCACAGGGAGATTAAGCATCAGCATTCAGTGGGGTGCATGGATGTTGATGAACACGTGTTCCACAGGTAACATTTTAGAGTTATCACAGATTTTGAATGTGTGACTTGCGAAACAGGTAAATATCTTTAAACTGGGATGAAGTAATACTTTCTGCTAAATCTCTGCTTTTCTCCAGCAAACAAATTCCTAATAATCCTGTTATTGAGAAATGTAAAGTATGTATTGTGCACATACTGTATACCTGCAGTCTTGAGGGATAACATCAGTGTCAGAAGGTGGACGTTATTGGGTTAAAACCATAAGGTCATGGCTCCTTCTTTCTCTTATCGGGCAGGGCTGGTGTGCTGATATCATTGTAAGGATCTGGTTGTGTTAATAATTAATCTTCCTTTTCTGCTCTCATGGCTGTTCTTTGCCCTCCCTTAAAGTACATATAACACTTCAACTACACTTTTACAACTCACACTTTATTGGATATTTTGTCTCTGTGCATGGCCGTGTGTCTGTTGAGCAGCGACACAGTGTGAATAACAGCCTGAACAGCTGTTGACTTACTGTTGAGCTATATGCAGTTTATTATGGAGGAATATTTAAATGAGGATTGCTTGTGTAGCTTTCACACCTTTTTTAAACATTTTTAATATGCTTTATGCATACAGTGGCCTGAGCCTGACTTGTTTAGGTCATATTAACACTACTGTGGATTTTTGCCATTTACAGTATAGTGTGAATCATGCGGCGAGCATTAATATATCATTGTTATAAGCAGGGTTTTTCCTGGCTCAGGATGAGCCTTTTTTGGGGGGGGGGGGAGACTACACACTGCAGTTAGCATGATCGGTCCGCATACAGTAAATGAGTGTGTGTTACCTTATTTGACAGAATTCTATACGTATTTTCCTGTTATTTCAGACAATTTATTTATTATGCTTGAGTAAATAAAACCCCAATTCAACAAAACTGGTTAAAAAAAATGATATTAATATTTAAATAAATTACCGGGAGAGTCCGGTACAGCCCGACTCCGGAGATAAAACAAAGATTAGCTCTCTTATTCAAAAATGCTCCGCTTGTTCAACGGTTGTTTGGTAAACTGCTCTTAAACACATTCAGAGAGGATTTGAATGGCTATGTTTATTCTCATTCTTGTCATTTTGGTGCTGTTCATGTTCTGACATGAAATGAAGATAGAATTAATTTTGTCATTTATTTCAATCGCTTCCGTGTGCACTTCCAACACATGATACAATTTGCAAAAGCTATGTACACATCCCATGATCAAAAAAGAGCAGAGAAGAACAATCTTAGTTCAGCTCCTTCTCTAAATAAGTAACAAGGATGGTCTACCATAGATGATCTGCCCATACTCTCAAGAGCCTTTTAAAGCACATGTACGCACATCAAAATACACACAAATATTAAACATAAACTCATTCGGTTCATATCGTCCGACTATTTGGTCTCTATACATTCTCTTAAATTGAATAGTAGTAACATTTGAAGTTATTTGCCAGAGAATTCCACAATTTGACTCCACTCACTAAAACTCGCATCTGCTTTAATACATATTATTGTTCAGTAGTACGTGAAAACAGAGTTTTATAACAAAAGAACAACATTTGAAGTGCCTTCTAATCCAGTATGTACTTTGCTTTGTTTAGGACTACAATACTGTTGGACTTTACTGTATATTAACCAATGAGGTTTATGGTCTGTAGTTACACCCAGAGTAGATGAGTTAGAGACATGCACGTCACATGGATTGGATGGCGATAAAATGCCCACAGGTAAGTCTGACTTGTTCGTCTCATCCAATCTAGTATGTTTCACTGATTCCTGCCCAATGCATGATGGGATAATGTAGAACATCAACAGCAGGACAGTCAAGCATTTCACCTCAGTTTAACCTTTCTAGTTCACTTCACTGCTTGCAGCTACATTTCTCACTTTCCCCCCTTTTTAAGCATTGAGAATTCTCACTCAAACTGGTGTTTGGTAATTGTTAGGATAAAAGGATTAGTGTGTCTTGTGTTCTCGCTCCATATTTTTCAAACACGATTAGGGAGGTGACTTCCCTTGACAGTCAAAATGCAACGACTGCCTGGAAGTACTAGGAGTAGGACTTTCCCACAGAGGAAGCAAGCCATTAACATGTTTCCAGATTCCCTGCTGCTCATTCCTGCACATGTTGGATGTGTATGTGTATTAATCTCATGTTTACCTGATGTGGTAACTGCAGTGGCATTGTGCATGCGTGTGTGCGTGCATAATGTATAACTACATGTCTGTTTTATCCTGCAGGGAGACATAGAAAAAGGACTGGAGATGAAGAAGCTGGTGCTGTCAGGTTTCTTGGCCAGTGAGGAGATCTACATTAACCAGCTGGAGGCACTGCTACTGGTGAGACACACACACACACACACACACACACACACACACACACACACACACACACACACACTAGATCGTCTGTGTGAATAATACAGGTGGAGTGAAGTAGAGCTGGGCGATATAGAGAAAATCAAATATCACGGTATTTTTGACCAAATACCTCAATATCGATATTTTCGATACTGTAGTGCTTTCACAAAATATTTACCCAATGAGATTTGTGATTAATAATCATCAGTAATGTGGATATATTGACTAGGTGGGTAAAGGCATATAGTAGAACAGTTAGTATAGAACAGTCCGGTAAGTTCAGGAAATCACATCACTTTACTGTAATACAGCCTTTAAAACAAGGAAAAGACAACACTTGTGTCATATTACGATGTCCAAAATTTAAGACGATATCTAGCCTAATATATTAATACAATATCAATATATGCCCAGCCCTAGGGTGAAGATAATTTGACTTTCTGACACTCATAGACATTCACTTGTTGTTTGGGAAAAACAGCATGTTGAGGCTCATGTTGTAGTGCTGCTGCTGTGTGATTTGGTGCAGGTCCGTGTGAACTGTCAGAGCTCTATTAGTGGTTAATGGTCTCACTGCAACCAGGACCACAGTCACAGCCTTTTCCTGCAACGCTTAACATTAAAATGAACATACTTCCCTGTACAAAGCCACCATGTCATATCCTGCCGCTCTCAGCCACATGCCACAGTTTGACCAACATGATGTCAGTTTGACATCTAACTGTAAATTCGTTTTATGGATAGTCACACAACAGTCACAGTACAAAACCTCTGCCGCTACAGCACAGAAAGCTGTAGTTAGTAGTCAGGCAAACAAAAGATTGCAGTAATGGTCAGTCTCTCCTGAAGTGATGACACAACAAGATATATTTTCAAGCAATAAAGAGTTTGTTCCCGTCCTCCTCCACTTTCAAATTGAGATAATTTCTAACACACACTGTGATCACACTTTTTGTTGTTGTTGCTTTGTTGCATTTAAAAAAAAGTATTTGGCAGGTTTTAGTTAACGCCACCAAATTAAAGCCAAGCCAGAACTTTTGATCAAAAGTACCTCATGTGTTAGATTGGGTTTTGGTAGTCTCGCATTGCCAGACCTATCTCCAGGGTTAGGGTTAGGGTAACCCTATCTCACAGCAAGGACAAGTCCATTGTCTTTAACCTGTTGGTTCAAATGCCTAACAAGCCACCTCACTGTGCTTCAGAGACAAAGACCCACCTTTACATTGTGGTTACAAACCTGTGTTAAATAACCCAAAGTAAAGTAATAGAACTGGTTCAAGATTTAGATAGATTAGGCATTTAGATTTGCTTATACTGTACAGATTATTATTATTATTTGTAACTATTTAGATATTGACTTCCCATATTTAAATCTATAGCAGTACATTGTTTGTGAACACATTTAAAAAAAGTATGATTTCTTACAACTCTGTAAATTGGCCCATGTGTCTTAACATGTAATGTAACATGGAAAGATAAATGGAGATGAAAATTCATTCATCTGCTTGACACTGTTGTTAAAACCTGCTGTTGAGCGTTGCCTTTATACAACCACTGCAATGAGCGAGAGACTCACCGTCAGCCCGAGAGAATGTTTGTTCCCATGACGTGAAAGCGTTTCTGTTATCACTGTAATTCAGTGTCCCCCTCTCCCACGTCCACTCCACTCATATCTATGATTAATCGAGTTTGCGTATAATCTGACCAATTAACTGCCCTCAATTGTACTTGCTTTAAAAGCCTGCTTTGGCATTAGACAATAATAGGGCTGGGTGTCAAAAACCTTCAATACCACTACCGATACCGGTTCCTGAATGAGATCTTTATTTATCAAAAAGAAATTGCAACATCGGTCTGTCCCTAAAAGTATCAAAGTTTGGTAACCAGCCCTAACTTAAACATATTCTATTGGAACTTTATCCCATTGTAAAATACTTTATATAACTCATAAATACAAAACGAATACGTTGTGAAGTTCATGAAGAAACTTTTTAAGGTTTTAGGTCTGATGTCTTACTTTCCTGTTCTTCATGTTTTTACTGTAGTTGACCTTTGTAAAAGATAGATCCTTGCTTGTGTTCACTTAGTCTGTCCGTTCTCTCTGTCTCTGATTATCCAGCCCATGCGCCCTCTGAAAGCCACAGCCACAACCTCGCAGCCCGTCCTGACCATCCAGCAGGTAGAAACCATCTTCTACAAAATCCAGGACATTTTTGAGATCCACAAGGAGTTCTACGACGCCCTCTTACCCAACATCCAGCAGTGGGACGAGAAGGTCACTGTGGGACATTTGTTCCAGAAGTTGGTGAGTCTGACGCCTGCCCAGAAACTACAGTGTCTGCATTTAAAAAAAAAAAAAATTATTTTCCCTCTCCATCATTTGCAGGGTGCAAGTAAATGAGTATTAAAGGGAGAATTGTCAGACACTATTTGTACTCTGTGAATCACTATCACTCTTCTAAATTACACTCTGTGTGTGCATGCACACTCCCCCATGTCTGTGGACTAAGTGCATTAGTAGAAATGGTGCAGCCTCCGATCCATAACGGCGTCATATTTGCGCTGGATTATGTTGCTTAAACAGGCGCTCTCAGTACATAATGTAACAACATCATTGTTATGTGTGTGCATGTGTCTGTTTATAGAATTAGCGAGGCTCCAGGCTCAGTTATTCCTCCCTCCGCGTTGCATCATTATATTGTCAGATTTGCAGTGGATAATGCAATTTGAACAGGGCTTCTCAGCACATAACATACTATAAGAGCATGTGCATATGCAGTGTGTCTCTCTTTTAGATATTCATTAAATGTGATTGGCAAACTGTATACTGATACTAGGCTGATGCAATGTGCTGTAATAGAGACTTTCAGCTGAGATGCAAGAAACTGGACTTTTAGTAGGCAAAATAAATCCACACGGAAATCTAATCTATAAATGAATGTGCCCATTCAGTCATTGTAAAAAATGTTTATACTTCAGTGGCCATTTTGACCACTTTGAATGTCCTTTGGTGCTGAGAGCAGTAGTGTAGCTGGTATGATGGAAGTAAATAAACCCTGTCACACTGTGTCTTGTTAGTTCACCCTGACTACGTCCCACTGTGGGCGGGAGGTAACAGAATATTGTGGTTTATAATTTTCCTGGACTGGAAACTAGACAGACAAGCAAACTCTATTCAGAAAAGTGGTAGTGAACTGCTGTAAGCCTCTTCTTCCTGACAGTAACAACAGGGTTTTGCTCTACAGTCAGGAGCTCAGAATACCACAGAAGAAAGAGAACAAAACTATGATTTTAGTTTTATTTTTGTATGCTCACATACAGCATTAACAAGGTTCATTTTCATTGGTTTCAAATTCTCTTTTTCCACTGCATTTTGTGAGAGAATTTTAAAAGATAATGGGCAAAAATCTATATTACTTTACCTTGCATTATTCCACATCAATACATATCGACTGTCGTATTGAATTAGCCGACTGAAACACCAAAAAAAGACTCCTTTAGTTCCAACTTGCCTGACACTGATAGGCTTATGAGAGTTGTATATGCAGTTTTAGAAATCTCCCTTCAAATTGTATGACAATAACCAGATAAATGTGATTAACTGATGTGGGATCAGTGATTAAACATGTTCCGTATTCAGTGTGCGCCATGTTTTTGGATCTTAGGAAATGTGATTTATTCTCGCTAATGAGCTGTGAGTTAATCATGTCCCATTATGAGAGCTCCTGTGACATTTTGCCAAGTCATGAGTACATTGTAGTTTTGACTGAAGTGTGATGCCAGCTCAGACAAATACACTCTTTAGAACCAAGACTTCTATTTTAGTCTTTTAAGAAGAGAAGTAACTGTATGAAGTTGCTATTTAATATAATGTAAAATGCTCAATGTTGTTTTAAGCCCCTAACGGCGACTTCAAGGCAGCTAACCCTAACCATTGCCTAATCCTAGTGCCTTCCAGGCAGCACTGCCTGGAAGATGACGTTGGGGGCCAAAACACCAAATACCGTAAAATGTCTGGCTCTACTGGCCTGTGATTCAGTGTTTGTTTTAGTGAGCTGACAGCTTTGATTTAGAACTGGAAGTTTAAAAATGTCACAGATTAAAAAAGAGAGTTCATGTCTGTGCAGTGGACAATATCCTAGCATACAGTAGACTGCAGGTCTGATCTGATTATCAACTTACACTTTTTGGACAAAGTCAAGGTGTCCTATTGTTTGTTATCATAAGGTTGAATGTAAAGCTGCATTTACATGCATCTGTTGTGTTCATTCACACCCCAGTGACTCAGCTACAGATTGTTTAACAGATGTAACAACTCGGCTGGAATAACTGTGTAAATTTCATGCCATCATTATGAGGAACCTGTCCTATTCTGATATGAAACGGGGCTCTCTGCCATGTTGACATCTTTCACTTTTGGTTTTCAACATCACACAAAGGATTTCAGGTACATTTTGACATCTTTAAAAAAAAAAAAAACATGTCAGTCAGGGTTATTATTAGCAGTAACCCACTATGGCTCAAAGAGTGCAACTTCCAAATATGCAGTGGGTATTCAAGACAACAGATTAAATAGTCTAAAGGTGAAGGCAATGAGGTTATAATAATACAATATTATTAACAGAAATAAATCACAAGAAACCGTTGAAACAGACTTCCCTTTAGCAGTGTTTCTCACTTTAGCACTCAATGAACTAGCATCTGGTTTGAGACTAGCTAAGCTAGCTAGCTGGTGGCGGAGTGGCTAGCTACAAGAAAAAACTGAATCTGTAACTACTAGCTACTGCAGATTGTCCAGTATTTAACTCCTATGTGTTTACAACAAGACAGTTAGGTGACCAAGGAGACTAAGGTTAGCTAGCTAACATCTCATCACAAAACTGACCAGCCGTAGTGGCAAAATAATAACTTACCAGTCACAACACCACAGAAATGATCAGCGTATATTTAAAAGCACACTTTTTAATTTAATCTATTGAAAAGTGTCCGTAGCACAAGGGTTGAAAACTTTCCGCTACCGAAAGTTAGCATTGAATGTAGATTCCTAAACTTGTCACTTATTCTTTGTGGTGATATTTCCTTTTTTAAATCATAATTCTGTTAATTTTGGACTGTGTTCTATGTAACTACTCTTTCGGTTTTGTACAGCTTTGAAATGTGTTAGCAACTCAGGGAGATTGATTGAGCTTATATTTAGTAGCAGAGAAAATGAACAGAGCTCTCATTTAGATTCTCGCCCCCCTCCTCTCTGTGGACCCCAGGAGTCGCACCACCAAGTAACACCTATTAGTGTAGTCATCAGCTCCCATCTGTGCTGCGTATATGTACGTACATGATCATGTCATGTGGCAGCTAAACATTTAGTCAGAGTTGCAGTGTGAGAGGACAGATGGCAGTGTAATTATCTGGTCTATTCCCTACTGTTCCTTGTCAGCAGCATGGAGGCCTCTGAAGCAACACAGAGGGACAGAGTTACAGAAAGCAGACAGAAAAGGGATAAAAGCCAGCCACGGTTTCAACTTTTCTCACCTTTTTCAGATAAGAGTACTGTAGGGCTCAGCTGCAGCCCGTGACTGGCAGGATTGCATTTGACAGTCCCTGGAGGTATTCCAGGGACAATGATAATTTGGTAAGTGGGAAGGGTTTAATCTTGCAGCGGCCATGGCTCCGAAGAGCTCTTGGCCTGATAAAAAATAATTTTAAACACATTTCTTAACAAATGTTAGCATGCTAACACACATTGTCATTGTATACATGTTGGCTTGCTGATGTTAGTATTTAGCCCAAATCATTGCTATGCCTAAGTACAGCCACACAGAGATGCTAGCATGCCTGCCGAATCTTAGTCTTCAGGACACAATCATCTGCTCTTTAGTCTAGTACTGGATTGTTGTATGTTATTTAGGATACAATTATGAGGAGGGGATGTCAGAATGCATGATATTCACTTAAGCTTATTTTGGTTCAGGTTTATTTTACTTTAAGATTGGAATGATTTTATGAATGATGCTGTGGCCAGACAGAGATGTTAGTTTTGATTGAGTATTTGTAGTGAAATCTCCTTGGTTTGATTGTCCTCTGCAGTCGTTAGTCACATGAGTGTGCACTACTGACTGAAGTTTGAGTGTGAAAGATCAAGAGGGAACCATGTTTATCGGCAACAGGAGGAACTGTGGCTCATTGTAGACCACAGAGTGCTGCACGTACAGCATTTGATGCAATTGATGATAAACTGGACTGGACTATAAGTCACAATTATTTAGAAATTTATTTCACAAAATCCAAGAACAGAACTCAACTATTCAACTACACAATAGCACACAGAACAACAGGCTGAATAGGTGTCCGGTATGTTAACGTAATACATTAACAGTTATTCAACTACACAATAGCATAAAGAACATACCTGGGAGGCTGAATAGGCTAAATTAACATAAGCCAGCGAGTCCAACAAGCAAGTTACCGGTAAGCAAGTTCACCAAGCTCCCGATCTCATTCCACATCACTGAATCCATTGAATTCTTCATTCTCGGTTCCTTGGTTCATGTCAGTCAGTATGAATTAACATTTAATTAATTAATTAAGTCACACCTGACTTTAAGTCGCAGGACCAGCCAAACTATGAAAAAAAGTGTGACTTGTGTCTGGAAAATACAGTAGCTGCTGTAGTTAAGCAGAATACAGATGCTGCTAATTGCTAAATATTCATCATGCGGATGCCAGCTACACACTTTTTATACAAGTGTTGAGTAGATGGCTGCATTCAGTCTTTCACGATATAGCAATTATATATATTATTGCTGTGTTTGTCTTTATTCATAACCATATTATAACCATATGACTAGTGCTTAAACAGAGTAAAGCATCCTCTAAAATAGCATCTAAACAAAAATCAAACTGTGTGATGTGTGTTGCATTCATAGTTGTAGAATCCTGCAAAAAGATATTGTCAGAAACATGGTTTGCCGGCAGCATTCTGTGGTCCACATGTCAGTGAGGATGTAAGTTATTTACAGACATTTTTATCTACTAGAATGTGTCTATTTCTAGTCAAGACTCTAGATCCCCCTCTCTCTCGTTCTGTTTCATAACCTCCCTCCTGTTTTTTTCCCCCTCTTCTCCTTCCACTCTCAAACACAAGCTGTTGTTTTCCCACCCGCCACTTTGACTTGGGATCTTGTTGTGTATGTGTAGGCGCTATGCTCGGAGCGTTGCTCAAAGTCCTGCGTCGCAGTGACGGACGGAGCTGGAGAGGTTTCATCCTGGTCACAGCGTGTCCAAGCAACATGACGAGCTGATGAAAATACCATGATCACGTCTTTAGGTTTGGTTTGTACCTCCCAGCAAAAAGTCAAAAATCTCTATCTTTGGAAATGTGATCACGCATGGTGGTTTCTCTCTTCCATTCAAGGTTTTGGTTTGACATGGCTTGATCTACAACATCTTCTTTTAAGTGTCATATGAGGCCGGATGGTTCCTTCATGTCTCCTCTCCTGTGCCCAACTCTCCACTTCACACTGTGAGGGGAAATGGAAGGAGAGGAAATGAAAATAGGAGGAGAGAGGGGGTTCAGGAACAAGAGTAACAAGTCGTACTCATTCACTCTATTCAGCTGAATCCAATCTCGTTGCTTTAATAGGGTGCAGTCAGCTCTTAAGCCTAGCCGTTCTGGCATAGCTGTAGCAGGATGCATATTCATGCACTGCTGCGCTGCAGCTTGTGTTACAATGCACATACAGGGCAGCAGCGAGAGAGGGGCTGTTAATGAAAGGGGGCGAGGTAAAAGAAAGTGAAATCTGTTTCAATCAGTTAGGACTGCACAGAGCCACCAGTGTAGTGGCAGTATAGGGGAGGGGTAATTTCATGTATGCTGATAGAGCAAAAGGGGGACTGCAGTTTTGAAGCCTCCAATTCAGGCAAAATTCTGATGGGAATATAAATTAATTCATCTGCCGGAGCTGTATATGCATTTATTATAATGGTGTGACAGTATGTATGTGTAAGTGATATTTGAATGCAAGTTGTACTCACTTCACAGGATTTTGGTTTACTGCCATAACAGACTTGTTTTGTGTTGTAATGGTAAATATATTTAGTATATGTATTGGACAGTAAACCAGTTGCTCATTGGTTTTGAATTGTCCTTTAAACAATTCACACCAAATAGAAGAGAGGTTGATGCCACTGTCATTGTCTCACACCAGCTTGTTTCTTCTGTACCTTAATGTCTCTTATTCTCTCTCTTTACAGGCTAGCCAGCTGGGAGTGTACAAGGCCTTTGTGGACAACTACAAGGTGGCGCTGGAGACAGCAGAGAAATGCAGCCAGGCCAACGGTCAGTTCCAGAAGATATCTGAGGTAAGTTCATCCTCCAAACATGATCAGAGACTCAAGGAGCGGTTGGAAGGATGTAAGGAAGACATGTCTGTATAGCAACTATGTAGCATTCAAATCTGGGCTTTTGTTTCTTTTCGTAATATGAGGATTTGGTGTCCTTTTGTCACATATTCAAAGTTGCTGTATGTTGCATTTTTTTTTAGACATACTGTAATTACGATAAACACAATAAATTGCTTAGGCAAATGCTTAAAAAACTTATAGGGGTTGAAAATCTGTAACTGTATATTAGGTTTACTCCCATGTCATATTACTAAGTGAACTAAGTGTTTATGGGAAATGTGGTCTTATTTTGAGGAACACTAGTTTAAAACACAATGAACACCAAGCACATTTAAGTCTATTAGTGTCTAGTGTAGGTCTGTTGTATATTAACATAGTGTCAGCACAGTGGCTATATTTAGTATGGTGCTTTATATATGGTTAGTATATGCTTTGATGCGTTATAGATAGATAGATAGATAGATGTTATTAACAAAGCATCTGTGACGGAAGTGATAACCCTGATAATGCCAAACCCACTCTCTCCCTTGTTTCCATGCTAGCTCCTTTCTTACATGGCTGTACACCTATAATTTGCACATGGGATAAATCAATCTATTTGTTAATGTACTGTACCTTTAACAACAATACGGAGGCAAAGGATTTATTATAGTCATGGAAATCGCATTGGGATCTCAGAAATCTTGACCAATGTAAAACCTCTATGCTCTCAAGTTTAAATTCTATGTAGATAGTTACCGTTCATTTGTCAATTTAAGTTATGTTTTTGACCTTTTACCACCCACAGGTGGGACACTTGCATTGTAGAACTTTCCCAGACTGCTTGCATGAAAAGTTACATAAACGTGTAATATATATGAATCAGTAGATCGTACTTTTTGGCAACTGTGGTTCTTTCCCAAAACAACGCCCTATTGTAACACTAATCCAAGTACAATGCACAGCCGAGTACACAAGTTTAATCAAAATCTTATTTAATATTTCACAGTCATGCTTTAGAGGTGTGTCTGTGGTTGTAGAATATGATTTACTGTGAGGTAAACTTGTGACGGTTGCATGGTCCAGTCTCATTTGGTCTGCTGCACTGTCTCTGTTCTTCTTCATTAGTTCTAGCAGCCATGTCCAAGCAAGTGTGTGTGTGTGTGTGTGTGTGTGTGTGTGTGTGTAATTAATTCAATTGATTATTCCATTCCTCTGTTTCTTTCAGAACCTCAAAGTAAAAGGTCCTAAAGACTCCAAGGATTGTACTACAACTGTCTCAATGGAGGGTAAGTAAGTGTGTGTGTGTGTGTGTGTGTGTGTGTGTGTGTGTGTGTGTGTGTGTGTATATTCTTGTCTATGTGTGTCTATTTGCCATGTACGTAAGTCCAGGCTGGCTTGCTGCTTTAAGACTCCAGTCCTGCCCCTTCTACTTGTGTATGCAGTGGCGGGCTTTGGGAGACAAACTGGCACTTGTGTGAGCACTCCCACACACACTCCTCTCTCTCTCGCTCTCGCTCTCGCTCTCGCTCTCTCTCTCGCTCTGTCTCTGCCTGAGAAAGGAGGCAGTGAGCAGGAGAACATAGTGAGGAGAGGAGATGAAGGACATGGAGGTGCTTCTGGTCCTCAGACTGTGTTGTAACTGCACATACGGTAACGACTGCATGATATGAGCTGCCGCCGTTCGATCTTGGCAACTTGTTTTCCCTTTTTTCTATGAGCCAGGATGTCATCGTCATCGATTCTACGGTAGAGTGGTAGTATGTTGTGTTTGCTGTACAGTTGGGACAGTTATTAATAAGCTGATTGATTTGGAAAACCAGCATATCTGATTTGGAGCTTTATAAACTGACGCTCATGATGCACAAATAGTAACTGTCTGCTAATGATTTCAGGCCTTAAATGGAATTAGCCTTTTTCTTTTTTGTGTGCTTGCTGAGTGACGATGGGACATGCAGCTTACTGGGACTGGCAGACTGCAGTTGTTCATGTCTTTTAACATACAGAGAATACAGGAGTACAGCAGCTTTTTTGTGTGTGTGCCCCAGACTGCTCCTTGTAGAGATTACATATCGCCAGAGGATCGGAAGTCTGTGTTTGAGTGAGTTTATGTCTTAGGGAGCTTGTACATGTATTCTGTGTATTGCGAACTAAAGCTGTTTTGGGGATTTGGCACAACTAAACCAGGGGGTAGACCTCTTGCTACAAAGAATCAAATGTTGTGGTTTATCCAACATTGTGCAATAATAAACATAATGAGCAAATGGTGTGGCTTTTTCATGCACAGAGAGAGAGAGAGAGAGATCATATGTGTCAATTGTCAGCATCATGTACCTGTGAAGTGTCTGTTAATTCATGCACTGCAAATGAGGAACAACCCAAACATGCCGGTTGTATAATCACATTAGTTTCTCATCTTTACTGCCATAGGTTGCCATGGTAGTTAGTGTTAAGTAGCATGAAGCTGGTGTCATGTTCCCTCAACAATCAGTGTTTGTCAGCACCCAGGGCACTTGCTTTGATTACTGTTTGAATTGGGGTTCCTTAATTACCTGGCGAGGTAGTCGAGGGATTTCTCTAGGTCAACTCTGAAGCTACAGCTTCCGTCTTTTATCATGCTTCATCCTACCTTCCTTTCTTTCCTGTACTCATCCCTCCGTCCTTCTCAACTTCCATATGATTTAACCGGACCACAGCCAAATGAACTGACGCCTGCTTTTGTGTATTTTCTTCATTGAAATAATCACTTTGTCAGGCTTGTTTACATATTGTACTGTATAGCTCACTGTTTCATCTGCCTGCCACCTCCTAATAAATGGATGCAAATAGCAACAGAAGTGCTAAATCAACAAAAAGCATCAACATCCTGTTTTACATCTAAATAGGGACTCCTGCTCCGCACTGCGACCGTTTTCTCTCAATTTTCTTAATCCGTGGCGTTTATGCCCTCTCCCTATCTGTCATTCTGCCTTCTTTATTTTCCCTCTATTATTGCTCTCGCTCTATCCTCGTCGTCCTCCGTCATGGTTTATGCCTTACATTGAATGTCCTGCCAAATGAAGCTGGCAGTCCCTGTGTCCTAGCTGTAGATCGATCTCTCTCTCTCTCTCTCTCTCTCTCTCTCTCTCTCTCTCTCTCTCTCTCTCTCTCTCTCTCTCTCTCTCTCTCTCTCTGTGTGTGTGTTGTGACTGTTCAAAGACTTCTTAGACCTCCTTTAGTAAAGATGAACTACTGTATCTGTCTGTCAGCCAAGTTCTCAAGGCAACCTTAAGAACAGGACCAATCAGAGGCACCTCGCTGTGACCGGCCATCGACTTCCAATAATCTGCCTCTCTCTGTCTGAATCTCTCTCTTCTCATCCTCTGACACCCTGACTCTTGACTGCAGTTTGAACTTTACTGTAAAAGTATCATAAGAATCCTACTGATTTAAGTGATCCCTTAACTTTCTATCTAGCCTCATCATCATGTCAAAATGTGTCCAATACACATTTGTGTTTATGACCAAATAGCTGCAAAACTCATGACATTCAGTCGCAGTTGTACTTTGTGTTTAGTGCTAATTAGCAAATGTTAGCATGCTAAACTAGTGAACAAGGTCATTATTATCCCTGCCTTTAGATGTTTTGATTATACATCATGTCAGTCTGGCACGCCCCCAGTTTGCAGAAGCAGGAGTAGCGACATGGAAGCTAAGCAATGTACTGCTGTATACGGGGCCACACAGCAAAATGTTTTTTAACCACCTAAAAAAAACTGTTTAATTGTACGCTATGTTTAGAACAATTTCACCTCTTTACCTTGCTGTCAGACAGCCATTTCCCGCAGGGGAACTGAAGCCGTTTTATCCATCCATCATTTCTTTAAAGCCACCAGACTCCTTTTGGAAAAACAGTAATTTTTCCTCGTAGAACAAGGAAGTAGCTGGTCTACCACTGCCTCAATAAGTTAGTTAGTTAGTTATTGTGTGACTTTGGTGAATCTAAACTAACCCTTTAAAACACCAAAGTCACACAACAACACAACAACAACCTAACCGATCGAGGCAGCGGTAGAGCAGCAAATCCTGTGTTAAAATGACTGTATTTGTCATGCCGACCGCCATCTACTGTAGGTAATATACCGACTATGGATAAGATCTGAGCTATCCCTTTAACTTCAGCATTGTTAGCATTGTCATTGGGAGCATGTTAGCTAGCATGGCTGTAGACTCTTGTTTCCAAAGGTGCAGTAGAATTATAGACATGGCGCAGAAGTAGGACATACATAATCAATACAGCTGATGTACTGACTTGTACAACGTGCTAACTCACAACTGGTGTACTTAAATGTACTGTACCAACACCTGAAACTTGAATTACACCCAAGGTAACCTAAAGTCCCCTAAACTTCTTAAAGTAGCTGTACTTGAGGTGAATACAAACTTGCGTGCGCACACATAATTAGAGGTGTTGGCAGCCCTTGTAGTCGATGCAGGTCATGTAGTAAATCCTCCGGGAGGTAGCGGTATTGGTCCAGTGAGCCAGGGCCATTGATGGAGGCTGCATTAATAATGACCAGAGGGTGGAGAAACTTCAAAGAGCATCAGCAAGGCCCTCTAGAAGATTCTCTCTGGTCTTATACAGTAGCTGAGTGTACAGTGTGTGTGTGTCTGTGTGCATGTATATTGGAGCATATGAGGGTGTGTAAAGTTTAATGAGACACGGCCTATCAGTGGATCTGGACATGTTCCCTGTAGGTTTCTGCTCTGGCGCTTTCATTTCTTGTAGTTAAAGGAGGAGGCGAGAAGAAAGGAGGATGAACACTTAAAAGTAAAGCATACTGAAGGAGAGAAGAATTGTGAGATAACATGTCTGCACTACTACTTGATGGGAGCAATATTTAATGGTTTAAACAGATAAGTGTAACATTGGAGGGGGAGTGTAGCCCTGTTTGTACCTCTGTGGGAGCAGAGCACCGTCTGTCTGGGACGAGCTTTCCCTTCATACAGAAGGAACATCACTTCTCTGTTTCACTTGGCTGGCTTTTCTTCCCTTTTTCGTTTAAAAATGAGTTGCTTTAAGTCTGCACTATAATAAATGGAGATTAGCTTGATCACTGAGTGGAACATTGTCAGCTGGTTTCCAGAATTCTTTTTTTTTAAAAAATTTTTTATATATATATACATCCTTTTTTTTTTCTTTTACAGTGATTTGTGACACCTTTGACTTTACTATTGAGACCTTGAGACGTTTTTGGCATCTCATTATATAACTGCTGGAATCCAGGTCTGATAGAAAGAATATAAGTCCTCTCCTTCCGCCTCTCTGTTTTCTTTTGTTGTTTCCTTCTTATTCGTCTCTCCCTAAGGGTTCTCACATCTGCCACTTTGCCTGCCGCCCATCTCCTTAGTATAATTTTTTTCCATTTTCTGTCCATCTTTTCCGCGGCCCTATCGGTGGGAGTTTCTCACCTCGAGCTGTCATGTGTGTCAGGCCTGCAGCTGTTCACACCACGTTAGCAGGAAAGCCGTCCACAGGGAAACCAGCCAAGTGTGCTGGTGCAGGCTTAAACTGTCATTTAGAGACAGGGACGGTGGCATTTGGGCATGTGTCGGACTTATTGCACTTTAAACATTTAATTTGTGCTGTTTATGTTTGCATCCGTGTGTTTCAGAGAGGCTCTCTTAAAGTCCAGCGTCAGGGCAGGCTGTAGTTTACCTAGTAGCAGCCTCAATATGCAGTGGAAGAAAACTGTTTCAGAACCAATAGGAGGCTGCAGCATCAACCTCGGAGATGGACTGCATGATAAGCTGCGCGCGTGTGTGTGTGTGTGTGTGTGTGTGTGTGTGTGTGTGTGTGTGTCCATCGATCCCTTCATTGTGCAGTAACAAACTGCTGCTCTCCCTCCACCTTCAATCTATAGAACAACACACTAGGGCTGCACATTATATCGTTTTCTTTATCGTCATCGCAATATCAATTGCCGCAATAAATGCATAAAAAGTCTGCAACACATCGCGAAAGACGCTCTTTTTTTGTGTTAGTTGAAAGAAAATATCAGTAGAAAACTGCACTTTAAAATGTAACTGTCATTCTTATTTTAGTGGTGCCTTTTATATTCAGTTCAATTTCTTCAATACATTTTTTTTAGAAATGATTTCCTTTCATTTGTTTTAAATTCAACAAGCAATTTGTTGTATTTTAGCAGAATACTGAAAGCAGCAGAAAGGCAGAACTGAGTACACTTCAATATCTGTTTATGTATCGCAAGTAATATTGTTATTGTGATATTCAACAACATTATCGCATATTTTCCTCATATCGTGCAGCCCTACAACACACATACAGTCATAATTCTTTTTAGAAATAACAATGTTATGATCCGCTGCTGATCCCCACATGGAAACTGTCTTTTAACTTGCTCCGCTTCACAGGAAGATGAAAGGTCAGAGTAAGCTGCATGTATTGCTAAAATACACTACCTATTGTCATTAAGTTGAATGTCGTCAACCCAAGAATCATATCATCAGTCAGACTATAGGCACTGCGTTTAACTCAGTGGGAGCTGAGTGGGAGTGTTTGTCCTTGTTCGAGTCATGGAACAGTGACTCCTGTGTGTGAATGTGTCTATATATGTGTGTGTGAATGTGTCTATATGTGTGTGTGTGTGTGTGTGTGTGTGTGTGTGTATAGACTTGTGTGGAGGCTACACTGACTCAGATCCCTCCTCTCCTCCCCCAACAGCTCTCCTTTACAAGCCGATTGACCGTGTTACCAGGAGCACCCTGGTCCTTCATGTGAGTACACCGCCTCCACTTCCACGGCTTTAAAAGCATCACATCACCTAAAAAAACTGAGAAAAAAAAAAAGAAAATGATTCTGGAGATGTTGCTGCTGAATTTGATAAATGCCATGTTTAGAAAACTTCATTCACTTCCATTGTATTGGTGTGGAGACAGAAGTCTACAGTATGAGACAGATATCTCAAGACAATGGGCAAATAAAACCAGTGTTGGAAAGTAACTAAGTACATTTACTCAAGTACTATACTTAAGTACAATTTGAAGGTACTTGTACTTTAATATTTCATTTTCCTGCTTAATTTGTTTATTAATTTAATTTGTATTTGATAGGGACAGTGCAACTTTATACTACTACTACTAGATACTTCTCAGATAAAACAATATGCATACAAAACATACTATAAGCTTATGAAATACAACATTTTGTTAAAGATTAAACCAGTGGTTCTCACCCTTTTTGGCTTGTGCTTCCTTTACAAAAAGATGTCTGGTTGGGGCTCCTCGTCACATTTCAGAGATCCTTCATCAAAGAGTGTTTTCCCCCTTTGAACTTCTCACATGGTGTTATTGATTGTAGCCGAAAGAGGTAACATTAGCCAATATTTCACAAAAAAAGCAAAGTGAGAATTAGAGATGGTCCGATACCATTTTTTGCTTCCCGATACCGATTCCGATACCTGAACTTGCGTATCGGCCGATACCGAGTACTGATCCGATACCAGTGTGTCATATATTTTATTATGTTTTAAGAACTGTATACTACTATACCTGTATGGATGTGATATTATTTCTATCTTTGTTGTCTGTCTGGCTCAGGTTAAACTCTTTGTGAAACATGAATGCCACAGAATGTTCTTTTATTCTCCAGTTTGACATTGAGAGCTTTGTCAGTTATAACGGAAAAAGAACATAAATAAACTACTTAACGTAGATTTCCTTTAGGGCTTTATTACATGGTATCGGATCGGTGCATAAACTCCAGTACTTCTCAATACCGATACCAGCGTTTTAGGCAGTATCGGTATCGGAACATCTCTAGTGAGAATATACTGTATGTTTGGTTTTATAATTTGGTGAACTGACCTTTTAACGGCCTCTCTCTTTCTCACACAAACACTCCAAACAATTTATACTGAAAGGATTAAGCCGTTGTAAAAGACTTTACATTCCTCACAGCACATCCACCCTTCAGAGTAACATTTTGACTCCAACACATTTTAATTCTTGGTTAGCAACGCCAGACAGGAGCCCAGGTGCTGAAAAAGCAAAGCTTGCTTTTGGTTTTGTATCAGAGTGACCTCTTTTGGATGACTAATAATTAAGTGGAAACTGCCAATCAAGTGAGCGGAGATGCCTGAGTGTGTCTAGTTACGTTACAGGAGTTTATTGCATGACTACGTTTGCATAAAGCTGTCAGAACAACAACATGACCAGTGCATCCAAGGCTAGTGTGTGTGTTTCTACAACGGTCATGTTCCTGTCATTTTTTGGCGGTTTTTGTTTTGGTAGGAAGACAAGGCAGCTCAAGCCTCTGCCGTCAGCTGTCCTGTTCATCATCCTGCCAACTGATGAGAGCAGCTTGAATAAAAACAAGGAAATGAGATTTTCAGAGATTACTTAAGTATTCAAAAAGAAAGCTGTGTATGCAGTGCACTGTGCAGTTATGTTTTAAAAGAAGACAGAATTCAATCAGAACTTCGGCTTATACTTAAATGGATTTTTGTTGGTCAGTGAAATTGGATTTCTAACGATATACAGAGTACGATACTTTTACATAATTGGCTCAACAATTTCTGTGATTTCACAGAATATGTATCCTATGTATCATTTTCTTGCTTTCTTTTTTTCTCAGTTTTACTGAGAATACCCTGATCACAATTACACAGTTAGACATTCACACCTGGAGGCTGGCCAGTACAACCACAGTCTGGGGTTAAGGGCCATGCTCAAGGGTACCTCAGTCATAGTAATGAGGGAGCAAACGCTGTTTTTTTTTGTTTTTTTTACTTTCCCCACCCAGATTTATCCTCGGTCCAGGGGATTGTACCGATGACTTTTTACTCACAAGCTCGCTTCTCTTAC
The DNA here is from genome assembly GCF_031162955.1 of Sander vitreus. Lineage (NCBI taxonomy): Eukaryota > Metazoa > Chordata > Actinopteri > Perciformes > Percidae > Sander > Sander vitreus. The sequence continues at coordinate 22,326,687 of NC_135867.1, forward strand.
CTTTAGGCATCCGCTGTCCCAAATGTCATCATAAACCAACAAACATCATATCACAAACCATGACTGTGTGTGTGTGTGTGTGTGTGTGTGTGTGTGTGTGTGTGTGTGTGTAACCATGCATGCCTGTGCGTGTGTTGCAGGACTTGCTGAAACACACTCCTAAGGACCACCCGGACTTCCCCCTCCTGCAGGACGCTCTTCGGATATCTCAGAACTTCCTCTCCTCCATCAACGAGGAGATCGACCCTCGCAGGACTGCTGTCACCACGCCCAAGGGAGAGGTGTGTGTGTGATTATTTGTGTGTGATTATGTGTAAATAAATACCCTTTTTCTCTTAGTATGAATGAGATTACAATTTGGTGATCACCTTTTTATTACCTACAAAAAACTAGATAGCGCCCACATACTGTACTTAGTTGCTATAGTTAATAGAATAGCAGTAGATGCTATTGTTGTTTTTTTACCCAGTGCTTCCTAGGTTTTCTTATTTAGCGGGTTACAGCATAAACAGGAGCCTAATGTATGAAGAATTGACTTTGAAGTTAGGTGCTGTGTGAAGTTTGGTGCAAGGAGAGAGTGACCGTGGATGGAGGAAAAAAACTGCATGTAGGAAGGTAGCCAGTGCTAATACTTTATATAATACGTCATACCTTTGACTGATGTGTATTCAAATGGGTTCATATCTTCCCGAAGTATCGCATATTGTTTTGTGTTTTGAGTACATTTTAAGACTTTGCATAAAACCCATTCAAAGTTAAATTCAGGCTTATATACTGTATAGAACATATTTCATAGAAGTACTTTACAAACATTTCATAACGTCTAGAGTAAAAAAAAAAAAAGCAAATACAATTGTAAAAGAGTTATTAGAAAGTTTGAATATCAGGTGTATTAGGTGCCCTGAGGCGTTTTTGTAGAAACAGACAATAGTTTAGGTTCAGTATTTCTAACACATTGTGTGTATCCTTAAGAATACTCCCATTAACAGATTTAGCAATGCACTCAACATTCTCGGACTCACAATGGTCAGTATAAACAACAGCAAAAAAGATCGATATTGATTCAGTAGGACACATTTTACACATTCTTCTTCCTTAGCGCCTACATTACCCACAATGCAACTCAAACTATAACCGTAAAGTCAGAGATTTGGATGTGTTATGCTAGCCACGGCTATCATAGTTTCAAGCAGAGATGAGGAGCGGGCTACAGAGGTCTTGTAGGCTTGCTTCTTTCTAATGCTACACTCCCAGATTATTTCATTCTAACTTCTAGTCTCATAGGCCATTTATCAGACTAAACACAGCTCCCTCTGAAGCCACAAAGGCTTTACAACTTCACAAATGCAGTTTACGCCCCCAAGACCTGTAACGCTTTGACTTTGACGTGTAAAGTCGATGAGAGTTCCCCTTTTGAGGTCCAACAAACATAATAAATCAGAGCAAAGTGCAACTGTTAGGCCTTAAAGAAACACTTAAAGGAGCAGTGGGTAGGATATAGTGCGATCTATTGGCAGAAATAGTTGTTTGACCCGTGTTGTGTCGAGATTATCAGCATTGTGTATGCGTTGGTGGGTCTGCAAGAAGTGACATCAGGTGTTCTCTTAGGCTCGTCAGCTGGTAAAGGATGGCTTCCTGGTGGAGGTGTCAGAAAGCTCCAGGAAGCTTCGGCATGTCTTCCTCTTCACTGATCTGCTACTCTGTGCCAAGATGAAGAAGACATCAGTGGGGTGAGTCCTCTTAACCTTTTTCTCTCCATCCAGAGTATCACAACAGTGTATTTACCCCAGAGCCATTTGAATTTGTACCTTTAAATAGCCACCCTTTTAGGATTACCCTCTCTATGTTTCCGTCTGTTTTGCCTTCCGCATCAGCATCTCAACCCCAGACAGTGAAACCGAAAGGATGACACCAGCGCTTTACAGATAATCATGTCTCTCTTTCTATTCCTGTCTCTGAAAAGCAGGAGGGTTTTTTAAAGCCTCAGTAACAAAGAAAAAGTCTAGCAGGCATTTTGCCTCTGGTGTTTTGAAAAGTGGAGGAGAGTAGCAGATATACATAACGGATAAAGGGTGAGGATGAAGAAAATGTGTATGCACAAGCTGACGGTTGTGTGTTTCAGGAAGCAATCTGTTTGAGCTGGAGGCAAAGTGAAGTGACACAAACGGAGAGTGTGTGTGTGTGTGTGTGTGTGTGTGTGTGGTGTGTTGTGTGTCACAATAACAGGATTGCGTGTCGTTCGCCTCGTCAGCATGGCGGCAGCTGTTAGCCTGATTGGATCTTATTTTGGTTGACATTCACCGTTTGTCCGTGTCATTTGCAGCCACCCGTCACTTGGAAGAACACATAGAGTTGCCATAACTACCAGACCTGTAAATCAGACTATTATGGTCTGGAGTGTTATCTCAGTGTGCCGCCTACAGGCTACACAAACACACAGTCAGAGCAGAGCAACCATCCAGAAACTCAGTCACCTTGGGTTAAGTCACTGAGCATCCTTAATCCCATTGTATCCTATGGTTATCTCAGTTTGGCATTAGTCATATTTACATTGAGGCCACATGTTCCACTTCCTGAATACATATGTAATCATTTTCTTTATGCACTGTATATTCCACCTCTGCTATTGGAGAATTGGATATGATGATGTATTCATATTCTAATGTATTCAGTTACTTAAGGCCCATCTTTTTATTTGTCTGTGTGCAATATCTGCAAAGCTTTGTTTAAGTGTGGCTAGATCAGCTGTAAGCAGTGCAAAGAGTGCACTAGAAAGAAAATGAATGGATGGTCTGTAAAAACAAAGAGATTTCCCAAAAGACCAGAGAGCATTGAGACACAAAGGGTTTGATAATGGAGGGGAGGAAGAGATCAGAGGCTCGGGGAATGGCTTTGAGGGGCGTAAAATGAATGTCCTTGGATAATGAAGAAATGAACAGCCCATCTTTCTTGTGCTGCTGACAGTGACAGTAATTGTATTGTAATGTGTTCCTCTATTTGGTGTGATCCAGAACCTTCACCCTTTTCCCACTAAAACCGTGTTCATCCCATTTAATCTATTTGGAACTAATCTAGTTAATGCTCTTAAATTAAGATTTTAGTTGTAATATATTAGATTTTGTCTCCAGCGTAGATTCTCATTATCAAGATGCTCAAACAGACCTTCTGATGAAGGTGTCATACCGGTGATGAGTTTACTGTGCAGCTCCCAGGAAGGCTAATTGATATCTCATTAGTGATGATGCAAATCAATCTCCTCAGCCCTGGCGGAAGTAGCACTCTGCTGGGCGTGCATAATTTTCATTAATCTAGCGTTGTGACTACATGAAGAGGCTAAACATTATTCTGGCTGGCCGGATATCTTGTTTTTTAAAAAACATTGACTGGTTTGTTGTATTGATGTGTATCCATTACAATAATGTCGTTACAGCCCAGTGACAAATTAAATCATCTCTTACTAGGAATGCTTTGTCAAAATTAGACCGGAGATATTTTAATTATAGCATTTTAAAGCTTCCTTAAATCATGACAACTATATAAGTAAACGGCCATCTGGACAGACTTCATTTGTTTGAGAGTCTTCTTTTAATTAGCTGATGTTGTCATATGTTGTTTTTTTCCCCACTGCCTTTATTCTGTATGTATTTACAGCTTTTTGTGTCCTGAAGTGATTTGTGGACTAAAAAAAGGAGGAAGGATTTATTGTATGATTCTTTGACTTATTGTGTTTCATATTCTCCTTCTGAATTCCTATATCCCTCCATCCTTTCTCTCTCTGTCCATCTGCAGTCGCCAACAGCAGTATGAGTGCAAGTGGTACATCCCTCTGGCGGACTTGACTTTCCAGACCCTGGACGACTCCGACTCCTGTCCCAGTATCCAGATCCTGCCCGAGCACGAGATCGAGGAGATGAAGATTAAGATCTCAGTCTTAAAGAGTGAAATACAGAAAGAGAAGGTAATCCTGTTGCTTATTACTGACTTTTTTTATTCATTTATTTTACATTTTTACTGTGGTAGACAATAGTGGTCTTTAAACGGGACCTTCCAGGGTTCCTTAAAATGAGTCATTAGCTGGGTTCTCATTGTTATGAGAAACAAAAACCACATACAGGTGACTCAGGAGGGAAGTTTTGACTCAAACGTCCTGTGAAACTTGGATGGCCATCTATTTATTTATCACAGCATACGCAGACTATCATGGAAGACTCCCTAATGTTGTGACTCCTTACTTGAAACACGGCACCTTCCCTTTAACTCAGTACTTCTCACCCACACCTTTTGTTTGTCTTAGACAGGGTCAAGCTAAGGTTCAATGTGCCATGTAGTGTGCATAACAACACAGACAAAAAAAAGTGGCATCCAAAAATATATAAAATAGATCTTCATACCCTTAATCCAAATTGTTACTGTGCTTTGCACCAGTAATTGGGTCACGATTATACTGGAAAATGTTTGTGTCAGCCTTTCTTGTCTATTCCTATCGGTGCTGAAACATTTGGTTATTGCCACAGGTTAAAAAAAGTCGCTATAAGCCTCCACCAGTTACAAGCCTGTACAGTAATACACCCCCGCTCCCCTGGCTGAGACCCACTGAGGGCTTCAGGAGCAGAGAGTTCCTGTTATTCCCCTCTCACAGCATTTAACTTGCCCACCCGGGGCATAGCGAGTGACCACGGCTGGTATTTTGAGTGAGAGCAGGGAGAGATTCAGCTGATTGTATCCAGACTCTGACTCACGGCTTCCTGGTGAGGGCTGGGAGGATGTGTGTATTCTTTTTCCTTCAATACTGACAAGAAGCTGAGATCCTTGAATTATACATAGTCAGACTCTCACAGCACAGCGCTGATTTCATGGGCTTATCAGCTGTCTCTCCTGGAAAATAGGAAATATATTGTTAAGCCGATACCATGCTGATAAGAGTAATGACAAATTAGTCATAAGACATTCAGTTCTAATTTTAATAGTTCATTATGAAATGGTGTTTAAACTAGACACCGAATCAACGCCACAGTTGTATCTTAGAATATACTCGTGTTTATTCAGTGTACTACTCATATCATGTCATATTAAAAGTTGATCCTGTTGAATAGCAACTTAAAGTTTAATTTCATTTCAATACACTTTTTTTATCATCCAGCCTAGATCCACATTACAATCACATTTCAGTCTCCTATTACAATTTAAGATAATGGAGAGTGGAGAAAAAGTAACATGCGTATAGATTACGCAATTATAGAGAGATTATAGAGTATAGATTTTTAACCAACACTTAAATAACAAAAGTCATTCGGAGGATGTAAACAAGAAGTAAAATGCTGCTATCAGTTAGTAACTGTTACACCCATCCCCCCCTGAATTATCAATTATCAGTTCCTGTTTGTGTACGCACATACAGTTATCACTGGATTACTTTAAAGCTATAGTGCGTAGTTTCTGCCGCCCCCATGAAGAATTCTAAGTATCGACAACAAAACACACATCCACATGATACAAAACTCCAGAGAGAGTTGTGTGGAGCTGATAGTCTATATTAGCTTTGTATCAACTCATTTGGCAATGGCTTGAATGTAACGGGCGTTCATTAATATCATAAAGTTACGCACTTAAGCTTTAAAACAAAAACAAACAAAAAAGTGATGCAAGTTTTGGACTTATATGGAGCGTCTTCAATGTTTAGTATCTTACATGAAACATTTTTCTCTCTCTATCAATCCTGTATCAGTTGCAGGACTAAATGAGATTCTATATGTCTGTTTGGTTGTGTGTTTAGAAAGCACCGAAGGGTCAGAGTCGCGTGGAGCGTCTAAGGAAGAAGATGAATGAGCAGGAGTCGTGGCTGCTCCTGCACTCTCCTACCATCCCCTTCCGCATCCACAACAAACATGGAAAGGTAGTGTGTTTGTCCTGTCACTCTGCACCCATTCAGCTGCAACGCAAAGTCTCACCAATAGAGGGAGACATGTTCCTTTCAAAAGAGTCCTTTTGATGGATCAGGTTTAGAGTTTGATTAGAAAAGAATCACATTATATCTTTTCTAGTGGTTGTCAGATGCATTTAAGCTTTCTTCATAAAATCTGCAGTGCTCTGAAATTTCTTGTGTGTTTTTTTTCACGGCGCTTTTCAACAATGATTTTATTGTAGGGTAGGAAGATGTCCTTGACAGTGTTTTTTTTTCTGTGTGTATCCAGAGCTACCAGTTCCTCCTCTCGTCAGATTACGAGAGGTCAGAGTGGAGGGAAAGCATCCAGAAACTCCAAAAGAAAGGTAACACTGGCTTTGAACAGCATTGTCCTATTTCTGTCCTTAGAAAACATTGTGTGCTTCATCTTAAAGTGGTTTAAAACACACACTTTTTACACACAGTACCGCAGAAAAGAAGGTTTGACCCTAGCCGTGTGGTTGCTGTGTGTTTGTCAGATCTCCAGACGTGTGTTTTAAGTTCTGTCGAGCTCCAGGTCCTGACCAGCTCCTGTTTCAAACTCCGAACTGTCCACAACATTCCTGTCACCAGTAACAAAGACGGTAAGAAACACTCACACACTATCTTCTTATTCCTGTCCTCGTATGTTTGGCTGCTTTGTATGTTTCTCTTGCTTTCTCTTTTTTTCCCACAATCACAAACGCACACAGTTTCCCATTGCTCCTTTCTTTCCTCTCTGCTTTGAGTTTAAATTCACACACAAAAGTGTACACTCTCAGCACAAAAAGCCACATAATAAGAGAGGGGGGGCCTTGCAGGAGAGAATCTAGGTTACAATATGTTTCTCATCTAGCTCTTAGCAGTCAATGCCACGCAGTGTGCCGGCGGTGGCCTGCGCTCAGCTCTCAGCTCCTATATGTATGTTTTTGCTCCAGATCTCCATGTTGCACCGCTTTCAGAGGCTGGTGGTGACATTAAAGCCATCTGGCCGACCTACTCTGATCTCCCCAAATGGCACGAGGGTCTCCGCTTTCACATGCACACACAATACACATGCATAGCCACGGAGCTGACAGAGGGGTTTCAAGACACTGAAAGGCACACTGTCTTCATCTTTCTCGCATCATACAGAAAAAAGGTCCACGTTTGCTTTTTATACAGTGGTATCTCTGTGCAAGTAAGCCATTATTTTGATATCCAATACCTAAAGTGGTGATCATAGGGATTCTTGGGTTTTCTTTTCAATTTTGCAATCTGGTGACCTTCGATGGAAACTGGAACTTTTCACATGTCAGTTGCCAGCTGAACAGTGAAGTACTGTGACTTCTTTTAAAGGTGCTATTTATTTATTTATTTATTTTTTGTGCTCGTGCTAATTGCCTAAAACCTCCTTTTTAATTATTCCAAATAAACTACCAACACACATCACTTGCAGGTATGGACCAGACAGCAGGTCTAAGCCTTTATATCAATTTACAGTTCATGTATTTGTTTTTAGATTATAAATTTAAAGCTTGCACTCTCTGTGCAGTTTAATTAAACCAACATTTCACCACACAAGTGGGCTTTCTGACATGCATGTAAACCAAGCTTATTTCATTCAACCATTCATTCATTCATTCCTTAAACATAAACATGTTCCACTTTAGAATGAGACCCTGTGTCTCAATGAGATTACCTGTGTAAATACAGGTTAAATAAAAAACTTCTCAGTCAGCTCTGGGTTACGCACACCTATTACATCAATGCATTTTACACACTCCACAATCAGCAGGCAAATGGAAAGAATGTTACAATTACAATTGTACGAACAAATTCAGTGTTCATGCTAGGCGTGGTGGGGGGGGTTCGAAAATCGTATGTACCGTGATTGATGATTCACCTGACCGAAAGCAGAATATGCAGAAAATCCATGTTATGTACTTCTTTACAAATGAAATAAATGTCAGACTGACTGACTGACGTGCATTCTTTTTAGAAAACAATAGTTTTTTGGAAATGTCTCTTGATATATTTTAATTTCAAATTGCAATACTCGATACTGTCGAATCGCAATACTTCTAGAATCGCAATAAATGAAGATCGCAATACAAACTGAATTGGTACCCATGTAGCGTTAAAGAATCGAATCGGGGCAAAAGTATATTGTCCCAGCCCTAATTCATGCCATAGAGTACACAAGTGTTCCAGTAGGCCTGGCAACATATTGTCCGTGTCCCCCCCTTCTTCTTTCTTCAGCCTTCTAAAATTCCTGTATATCTTAAATATGATATTGGATGATTTTGCCTCTACAAAATACGTGGAAATGCATATGTAACATTTTGCTACAATGCTCTATTTTTTGTTTTTGGGTGTGGAAATGTTGAACATGCTCCACATTTAGTTCACATCCTGTAAAGGCCATAAAAGAGTCTTTGAGGAGGAAGATAACATTTAACCCAATTATCCCTTAGATTGATATTATTCTGGAAATCATGATGGGAGGTTATTCAAATGCACTTTTTAATGTTAGCTTAGGTATTTTTCAACCTGGAGCCTATTTTCATATGTTTAAGTGACTAATTTACCATGTAATCCTCTGGGGCAATTAAATACCATCAATGTACGTCCACTAAAAGTGCTTGTTTTTAGCACTGACGGGTTATTATAAGTGTCTGACTACATTATGGAAAGGACCCCACAGAGAAATAAAGCGTCTTTCTTCACCTTTCACTCAGGCATGTTAACTGCTTTGATGAACTCCAGAAGGTTTTTACTTCCACGTTAACGTGCCCTGCTGACTTGATTAAACCCTCTCCTTTCTGCTGTGACGGGTCTGTCATTTTGCTCCAGGTCGTTGATATTTTCTGTGATATCCCTGTGTGTTGAAACAGAGCTCAGGCCCCACATCTTTATCTTTAGACTTTTGTAACACTCCTCGTTGTAAAGCAAACGTAAACGCACACCTCAGTGACACGTGAAGATGCAGGGAGCACAGTAGGGGTTTAAATGGAGACCAGCTGGTGAAAGAATGTTTCTCATAACTAAGAGGATGGATGATATTGAGAGGCCCTTAAAGACTCTCACTTTCATGTGACTCCTTTGTTACTAGGAATGTTATTGTCACACATAAGTTAATGGATTTCCACAGTTTGTTGTTCAAGTTAGATTATAATTGAAAAAAACAGATCTCAGTTTCGCTCTTAAAGCAGCACATAGGCTAAAGCTGAACATTTGAACCTTCTCCCTGTGAAACTCCCTTGTCACTTATATACAACACACACACACACGCACATATTTAACCCTGCTCCCTTCTCCGCCACCTACAGTGGAGCTCCAAACAGTCCTGAAGGCCTCCATGGCAGTTTATTTACCAGGAAACAGCCAGACTTTAGAGGCCTCAACCAAAGCAATAGTGTATCCCCTTCATGTGTCTGTGGGCGGGACAGGGGGTATATCAGGCCACCCAACAAACGTCCACCCACGAACCTCCACTCGGCGGTCAGCTCAGTTGTTATGCAGAAGCCTATGCTTGTTGATGTTGATGTCTGATACCGATCTGACGGTCCTCAAATGAGTTATTTTCCTCCGCCATTATCTGGTGCACTGGATTCTAGTCTTGGCTAATGCCATTTGAAGTTGAATGTGTCTCTTCTTGGAATGGGTGAGAACAGTTATTGGAGTTGATGTAAATAGTGATCCACGTTATTAACGTCATAACATAATCTGATCCACAATTATCCACAGTTTGGACCACCCAACCTGAAATGAATAAAAACGCACACATGCCTCCCACTGAGCAATTATATGTTGGTTAGCAATGTTACAATTCACCAAACTCTCTTAAGTGGACAAACTTGTTGTAAATCCCTCATTTCATCCTGACGAATCCCGCTTGTTCATGAGGAGTTCATGAAATTTGATGATTAGCATATAGTGTGCTCCAAAATTACCATACAGTATAAGACTGCCTGTTCTGGCCATGTGTCATATACAAATATGTTCCCAAAGACTTAAAGTACTACGTATTATTGGTATTAACGGACCCAAAACAAAATAAAATATTAATAGTACAGCTGTCAATGCCTTGTCTGGGTGACCCTGTTCCAGAAATAAAGATGGATGGCTTTGATATGAAGTTAGACACTAAAAATGTCTTTCTGAAGGAAGCAAAACGGTCCATGACTAATGTGAGGGGCGGTCATGATGGGATGTGACAGTAATGGAGATATTAGACAAGAGAATATTGCAGCCTACTGTAGATGATGTTGTTACACTGTCAGGGCAATAGAGGATGATACAGGACAGCCTCTGTTTTCTTAAGGTATGAGTACTTCCAGGGTGTATGAGATCTGCAGCACAGTACTGCTCAGTGGGTAACTGCCTTTTTCTTCCTGTTTCTATCCATTTATCTTTGCACTGTTTTATGCACACAAACTCTGATTCTGAATGACTTTAAAATACAGTGCGTCACCTTATTTACACGAGGAACTGGCCTCACTGCTCTGTGTGCTTGTTTTCCAGATGAGGAGACTCCTGGCCTGTACGGCTTTCTGCATGTGATCGTCCACTCTGCCAAAGGATTTAAGGAGTCAGCCAGTAAGTCGGCCAGAAACAACAATTCTTTTTTTGTTTTTTTTTTGTTTGTTTTTTACTACACTGGTGCACACACTCCCGCTTAGCATCCCCTCACTCATAGCTGCTGTGCAGATATGTGTCTGCCAGCAAAACACATGATCAAGTCAGTCACTGCAGTCTGCACATGCAGTTTCCATCATGCCATGGTTCAATGCAGAGATGGCCAGACGGATGGATGGATGGATGGAGTATAAGAGCAACATAATGCCAGTTGTCTCTGATATTGCACAAATGCTGCTTTGTATAACAGTGTGTACAGATACTGTACAGCTCTGTGTGTGTGTGTGTGTGTGTGTGTGTGTGTGTGTGTGTGTGTGTGTTTGATATCAGCCAATTATAATGTTGGCAGGACCGTGCAGACGTGTCAGTAGTGGACAGCTGGTGCTGCGGTAAACTTTATGCCCTGTTGCACCAGTTCAAATATCAAATATCTGGAAAAGAGACAGAGATGAAGAAATGTGATTTCCTCTGTTACCATGACAGCCTTTAGAATATAAAAGCTGGCCCGCTAGAATTTCCTGGGTAATGGATTGGAAAGCTCTCTCCTCTGAAAGCCTGTTTGATCCTCGATGGAGTACGGAGAGCTGAGGGGTTTAAAAAATGTGTGTGTGTGTGTGTGACTGATACAGTTTGGTGTCAGATGTGCCCATTGAAGCGTATAAAGCCAGCGCGGGGCATGCAAGCCATCAAGGTTGTGGGTAGTAGATGATGTGTTGTTGGATGTTGTTAAGGGCTACTCAGGTGGTGTGACATCAAACACCACATTTTGACAAATATCTGTTCATCGGTGACCTATGAAGATTTTTCATTGAAATACCTGACTTGACTACTGATGTGTTGATATTTTCTTTTTTAAGATTATTTTAATGGGACTTTAATGATAAGACAACTCAGACATGAAAGGGGAGAGAGAGGGGGAAGACATGCAGCAAACTGTCACAGGTTGGACTTGAACCCTGGACCTTCTGCATCGAGGAATTAACCTCAACGTATGTGTGCCTGCTCTACCAACTGAGCTAACCAGCCACAGCAGTGTGTTGATTTTACACCTTTTAGAGATAGATGGAAGTGTGTAGTATTTTTTTTTAACATCCCTGAGTCCTGATTATGAAACTTGTCCAGCGCTGGAAGAATTTCACATTTCTGTCATATACAGATGTTTTGAAAACAGCCCGGTGATCATAGAGTTGATGGGAGACATTGTGTTCAAAACACTGTGTATAATTCCCTCCAATACCACAAATGACTGAAATTACACCCTTTTCATCCAGATGTAGCTTAATGGTGGGATCAAATGTGCCTTTTTATGTAGATGTTGTGCGGTCATGTTGTTGTGTAATTCAGGCTGTGTGTGTTTGAGGTTTGATGTGGCTTTAGTTGCTTCGTTGTCTTCTTCACTGTCTCTGCTTTAGACATGCTGTGTGCTCTCTACAAGAAATTTGGAGCAATTAGCTGTTTCTTTGCATAACTGTGTGTGTGTGTGTATGTGCTTTCTGTTGATGCATGTGGTAATTATTATATCAGAATTTAAATGTGTAATGACTTGTCGTTATTCAGTGGTTCAGATACAGTAGACCTGTAATCATTAATAGCCTCTTTGTGTTGTTTGTTTGATTGAAAAACCACATAAGCATGTACCAGAATATCTCATTGGAACTGTTGTATTTATGTCACAATGATCTCTCCCCAGTGGGGAAGGGCTTTAAATTCAGCCCAGGGCAAAGTAGTCAAACTGGGTCACAGAGGAAGGAGCTGTGAGTTGAGCATCTCCCAAAAACTTATTAGAATAAAAAATCTGTGGAAAACGTGACCTAGTATCGAGGTGCAAAACATGTTCATTTTGTTCTTGATTTATTTTCGAGTATTTTTTGAGTGTCAACAAGTGACACTGCATTGTTCCCCCTACATGTATTCAACAGCTGCTGTGGAACTGCAGTTTCCCGTGCTACATACAAAGAGTGTGTACAGATCCAGACGAACTGCGAAAAAGCTTGTCCAACACCTAAAGAGATTTACACTTAATTTCTATTTGATATACATATAACTAGGGCTGGGCAATATATCGATATTATATCGATATCGTGATCTGAGAATAGATATCGTCTTAGATTTTGGATATCGTGATATGACATAAGTGTTGTTTTTTCCTCGTTTTAAAGGCTGCATCACAGTAAAGTGATGTCATTTGACATCACTTTACTGTGATCATCTGAACCTACCAGACTGTTCTAGCTGTTCTATTATTTGCCTTTTCCCCACTTAGACATTATGTCCACATTGCTGATGAGTATGTAGCTAAAATCTAAGTGTGAAGATATTTTGTTAAAGCACCAATTGTCAACCCTAGAATATCGCTGCAATATCGATATTGAGGTTTTTGGTCAAGAATATCGTGATATCTGATTTTCTCTCTATTGCCCAGCCCTACATATTGTATAACTATTTTTTTACATATAACTAATATTGGAATAATAGTGTGGTTGCTACCAGGCAAATGAAAGTTATATAACGGATTCCCTTTTAAACTAAGCTTGAATCAAAACCTAAGTTTCCGTCACTCGCCACTGTTCCCATAAAAATGAAAGGCATGGACATGGCTGTGAGTGTACACATGTTCTCATGACTCTTGTGATTTCTGCGTATAATCAAATCCAGCCATTGCTGCATTCATTGTTGGCCATGCTTTTATTAGTTTTCTCCTTCTGGATTCCATGAAAACAATTCGATTATGCCTGTCCCCTCCTTATTTTGTTCTCTTAGAAGAATATTTCCTCCTGAAGCCTTGGAGCAAAACAAATACAGACAGATAGCTGCTCTGAAGGCTGGGACTTGTAGCTGTGGAGACACTGATTAGTTTAACTGATTATCACTTGTCTCCTAATTCTGTGAACCCAGTGAATTCAGTTTGACCCAGCATTCAACACAGCCTCGGGCAAAGATCAGCCTCCTGTATAAAAACACACATGCAACACAAGGGCTGCAGTTCTCAGTTAATTGAGATGGAAGAGGATGGTATTCATTAACCCCCTGCATTTAGGGTTAGAGACCACATGCTGACCAATTTATCCCACTCATACTCTGAGCCTGATGGTGACCTGCCAGGAAAATAAAAAACGTATGGAGTTCCAGGCCTCTTTTAGTCTGCCCTACTTCTCAAAGCCCTCTTGGATCCACTGCGAGGACACAAAAAGACCTCTCTATATATGCTCTCCCTGGCCTGTTTGAATTATAGGTCCGGGCACATAAAGTCATTTCAGATGGAGAGGAAATCAACTTCCAGAAGTGGGAGCTGCTCAGGACTATGAATACACTCTTCTCTGCGGACTAGATGAAAAAGAGCAGTTTAAAACACAATGTCTCAAAGAAATGCCCTCATTTTTTTTCTTCTAAATTGAACACAACCAACAGTTGTTTTTGTAGTCATAAAAAAGTGCCAACTGAATTGCATCTGTGTGCTTCACTGTAAACTAGCTGGATCACTTTTGATCATTCAGAAATGACATCCCATCTCTTGGGTGCAGCAGACCCTGACAGGTAGTTTGTGTATTTTTTGGGATGTCGGATGTCAAAGCAGAGATGACGGCCTTGGAGTTGTTATGCTTCAGTGTGTAGCGGAAGCGTACGATAACTGGTTCATTTAGAAATTCCCCCAGATGGTCACACTGAATTCCCCTCCGCTGAACCTCCCTCATACCACCAGCGCTAATCCCTTCCTCGTTGGGAGTAATTATGCCAGAGCCTTTCAGGATGCTGAGAGGGGGAAAAAAAACAATAGAAGAAATGAAACCAGATGGAATGAGATTCCATTATACTGTATAGTCCTGTTAGTGATAGTTATATGGCCACATATGTGAATATTTGCTCCAGTCAGTCAGACTCAGAGCTCACCCAGGCGGTGTGCTTGGTGTCTTTCAATGCCCAAAGCGCAGGTCAAGCTGATGTTTTTGATGTTGCAGTGTAAACAAATTCTCCGTTGTTCTGCAAGTGTTTTATATGTATATGAGATTCAGCCAGCCCCCGCTCTGTATCTGGCTCCCTCGCTCAATCTCAGTGACTCTCCTGGTGAAAGGTCGAGCAGTACATCCATCCATCATCCTGCCAGATGGAGGTTAACCCGAGGGACCAGGTCCGGGCTGCGGGACGTACTATTGACACTTTACAGACAGCCAGCAGCGAGGTCTGCCGGAACCGTTAAAGCAGCATTTAAAGAAACACATTAACAGACGTAATTGCTCCGTGTAAGAATTGAGTGTGAGCTGATCTCGGGGGAGGATGTGAAGAGTGGAAGATAGCCTCCTGGTCCTGAATGATGTGTAGACAGGCAGGAGATAGATGTTTATCAGCTGACAACATATCGGCAATTTAAAGGTCTTTTTTTCACTTTGATGGAATGTAACCCTTTTATCTTTTGAGTCCACATTACAAATCTGATACCAGAATTACATACTCAGTTACTGTCATTGTGAAAACCTTTAGAAATTCTTCTTTTAAACATTTCTAGTTCAGAATTTGTTCTGATGTGTGTTTACATTTTTATAATATTATTACCTCCGCCAAGGAGATTATGTTGTTGGCTCGGTTTGTCTGTCTGTCAGAATGGACTTCTGGTCCGATTTTCTTTTTATAAAACTTGGTGGACATTTTCTAGACCGAACGATTAATTGATTAATCGAGAAAATAATTGGTAGAATATACGACACTTAAAGTAATTGTTGCAGCCCTATGTGAGTATTACATTATATGAAAACATGATTAAAGTGCAGAGAAACTAATTAACAAGAAATTCTGTTGGCCTGTAGTTATGTTCGCCTTTAATGAAAAGACATTATCCATACAATGACATCATTGCCCACTAAAAGTCAGTTTTAAGGGCTGTAATAACTTTTTAATAGCTGTGTAACTACACAGTATATGAGCAGTCTAGAAACCTAAATGATGATTCAGTGGTCAGTGTTCTTGATGGATCTGTCTACCTTCTGTGTTTCCTCCCAGATCCATACTGCACCCTTGAAGTGGACTCGTATGGATACTTTGTCAGCAAGGCCAAGACCCGTGCCTTCAGAGACACCACAGAGCCACAGTGGAACGAAGTCAGTCACCAAGACACCTCCTTTTAATCTACGTTGCTGCGTTTATGTCGCTTATGCAATAGCAAACGTTTAATTCTCCTTTTCTGTGTCTGTGTGGTTGAATAGGAGTTTGAGATTGAGTTGGAGGGCTCCCAGTACCTGCGGATCCTGTGCTACGAGAAGTGTTACGACAAAAGCATGCTCAACAAGGACGACAACGAGATTGTGGACAAGATCATGGGAAAAGGCCAAGTCCAGGTAAGATGACAGCTGCTGACAGGCCATCACATCAACAACCCATACACAAAGAGAGACGTCTTGTGTCCTCATGGGGACATTTCCCAACATGTGACTCATTTTAATTAGCTGTCTAGCCTCGACGCACAATGGAGTGGTTTTGTCCTGGTGGCCTTTAATGACACTGGTTGGATTAATAGTATGTACGAGAGTTTATTTAAGCGGGGGTTTCCCCTCTCTGGTTGTGAGAAATAGTCCTATAAAAGTCCTTTTCAGTCTTGTTAACTAGATCCTGCCTACACAGTGGAATACGTGGTTTCTTGGTATTAAGGCTAAATGCTGCTCTCCACTCTGCATCGTTGTTTTTGCATAAGCATAGAGTCATATTTCCATTTTTCCAGAACCTCTTTGGAAAATCTATTTGGTCAAGTGAAGCTTGACTCCTGTCATTTTCCCTGCAATTGAGCCCAAACGCTTCCTCTTCTGCAGTCGACAGAGCTTCGCTTTATGAATTTGGGTCGGCTCTGAGGGTTTTAGTAGCTCTTATCATCAGTTAATTTCTGCATGTATCAGAGAGGTGAGCTTGTAGCAGGTTATTTTCGAACCTGCTTCTGATACTTTAACTCTCCGAACTTAACAGAAGATATAAATCAGTTAAAACTTTTCAAGATTTGTTAGTTGCTGCTGCACTTAGAATAACATTTGTAATCACAGGTTGAAGCGGTATCAGTGACAAGTTGCATTGGGAATACAAATCTCCTATCTAACATAGAGAGAAAGTGGAGCAAACATTAAAACCTTCGCGTAACGTTGCATTTTAAAAGAAAGGATGCATCTCAGAATACATCTTATGTCTTCGGTGGGTGTGTTGTTTCTCCTCAGACCTAAGTTCCTGTTTGGCATCTTTCAAACAGTCTTTGAAACACATTTGTTGTAGCATTTTCTGTTTGGCACCACCACTTTCCATGCTTTGATGATGTTTGATGATTTGTGTCCTTGAGTGTTGCCTTTGAGTCCGTCTGACGAGCAAATGAGAGTGAGTGTGCACCACACAGGCATACTTTTCTTGTTCAATCAGATCCACATGCATCTTAATGTGGCATCAGATTTATTCTTACAAGGATCTTGGATGTTTCTAAAATAATGAATGTAGTCACCTACTGTACAGAGATGATGAAGCTCTGTGGATAGTTAGCTGCCAATCTTTGCTTCCGAATGTAGTAGAAAATAATTAAACCTGGCCTGGCCTGTGTGAATGGGTTAATTGGGTCAGGAGTTGACTCTTGATAAAAGATTGGCCGACCTATGAGGGGATTAAAAAAGTAATTGCATGGATGTATGTGTAAAGTAATTGTTATGCAGAAAAAGGACCTTTTCACAATTATACATTTAGTCAGTTGGTTAGTTTGACCTGTTTTTAGTTCAGTCAGTCACAGTATAGATTTAAAAATGTGGTTTTACGCCTAATTTTTATTATACTATTTCATTCCCTTTCCTTTGTTAAAGGGGTCTATGCCATCTTTCCACATAAGGTACAGTGGTTCATCAATGGTTCAGCGTTGTATCTTATTTGACAGTAAAGCCCACCTTCTCTGGTACGGCTGCCAGTCAGAGAGACAAACGCTGCTGTTGGGAACATCTACTTCCAGCCAACAACAGCCAAAAAAAATTGAAATAAATACACCACATGTTCTCTGACTCCCTGTGAGAAGATAGAAATAGAAAAGGGGGGATAGAAATAGAGAGAGAGAATGGCATGTTCTGTCCCAGACTCTATTTTGATAGTCAGATAATCGTTTGAGCTATTTTTAAAGCGAAAACACCAAATATTTGCTAGTTTCAGCTTGTTAGATGTGAAGTTTTGATGCTTTTCTTTGTCATATAATATGATGGTAACTGAATATCTCTGTGTTTTGGATTGTTGGTTGGACATCTGAAGACATTACCTTGGGTTGTGGGAAATTATAAATTGCATTTTCACACTTTTTTGACATTTTACAGACAAGACAATAACCAATACATCGAGAAAATAATCAACAGATTCATCGATAATGAAAACAATAATTAGTTATAGCCCTACATGTGTGCATCTGGTGAAACAGATACAGTATTAGTGATATTAAAGGCACTGATAGTCTAAGGTAGTGGTGGAAGGTCAACATCAATCAATATACAGTCAGCCTATTATTGATCTACTCCATAAATGAATGCTGATCTCATCGTTGCCCTCCTATACTATGTTGAGGCTCTGAATGCATAAATCCATGAACTAAAACATTTTTAGTTTTCTTCAGTATCAAAGTAACTGTTAATGGTATTTGCTAATAGCTAATCTGCCAATTTGCCATAGGCTAAAGAAGAGGGGCTCAAGTTGTAGCCCACAGCGAACAAACTGGCTCCATAGCAACATTGCTCTTCCTATTTACATCTCTCAAAGCTCCCAAATTACTGAAACTATGGTTACTAAACTTAGAGCATGATTATTCACAAAATCTGAGTAAGACAAAGATTATTAGTCTTGGTATTAGTCTTATTGCAATCAGCACATTGCTGTATCCACTTAAGAGTTCATGGCCAAATGGTGCTGTATTCAAGGGCGTTTAATCTCTAAACCGTCACATTTTTAGTTGAATTCTCATTTCCGTCTGGTTGTACTTTTGGTTTATTGATGATGAAATCCTGAGTAAAGAGTCCTCTATCTGACTGCACAGTTTTTATGTATGGTAGAGAGTAGACATGGTGGGACTGATGTTTCATCACATTACGCAGATATCTCATGTCATATGGATATGGCAGCCAGTGAACCGGAGTATTGTACATTTTTTACAAAGAATTAGCCAGAGGGACATGAGTCTGCTCTACAGTCCAGAGTGCATACCTAAAGAGACTTTCACTTGGAGTCGGGCTGTTTGCTTTTCCTGTTGAAGCTGAGTTTAGAGGGAGCCTTCAGTGTTTTGCTTTCCTCTCTGGAGACCCTCTGATTTATTTAACAAACTTGAAGAATACTGACTGACCGTAAATGGGCATACTGGGCTGGAAGTTTTCTGTTTTTTACCCACTGCTGTTCCTTCACTTTGTTACCGATGAGAAAGTTGATCGCCTCTGTCATCTGACGATGTTATGATTGGGGCCAGAGGTTTTATTTTGATGGTGACAAAGAAACCTGTAGGATTTTTAATGCCGCATTTTTGCTACATGGTATGCCTTAATGCACACACACACACACACACACACACACACACACACACACACACACACACACACAAACACATGGTAGGAAAAGCATTAGAGAAAGCCGACAGTAGCACACTCATGTTTGATTGAGTTGCTTGTCCAGAGGCGAAGATACCACCGTTTATTTCCAGCCCTTCAACCAACAGATGTCCCACGAGCAGATAACCTCTGATCTCTGAGGTCACGTTGTTAATCCTCAATTAAATGGCAACAATGTCGTGGTGTCTCTCCCCCTGTCTCTCAAATTGGCAACACAAATGGATTCTTAAAGGTCTCCAAGCAGGCGATTTGGAAAATTGATTAGTATCAGCTCCTAGTTGCCAGTTAAAGAGAAGTGCTGCCTCCAGTGCGTTATTTCTGTGGCATGTTGTCACTGATATTTTTCCTCTGTGAGCATTGATTGTCCTCTGGCTAAACACACTTATTGTACACATGGTGTGACCCCAGTTACAATCGGACACACTGATTATTTTTGCTATTAAATGTTGGTACTAGATTTTAAAAGCTCCAATGAAGAGACTGATGTTTTTTTAATTAGAAACTCTTTAGGCTCAGGCTTTGTTGATGCTTTCATCTGGTAATCCGGCCCTCATGTACCCCATCCCCTGGGCTCACCTCTTAGGGCTTTTATTTCTTGTCTTATCAGGGGAAGAGTGTGTTGTCTTTCATACATCCCCCAGCACCCTCAGTCCTTTAGTCTGTCGCACTGTTAAGGAAGAGAGAGAGAGAGAAAATGGGATTCCACTGGAAGTAAGGTGTTCCTTGAGGCTCTTGATTTACATCGTTGAGGTCATTTTCTGGGAGCAGAGGTTATCAGAGTAGGAGGGGGAAAGGGACAGGGGCATGCTTGTGTTTTAAAAACATCCAGAAGTTAGTTATTGTAGTTTGGCCAGCTTATCAACATGATCAGCAGTTGGGGGCGGCAGCAGCAGTAGTGTCTGTGACTCACAGCTCATGGAGGAACTTGAAGGAAAACCCTTAGCGCCTGGTTGCGGCTATTTGCATCAAAATGCTTGCTCCTTTTTGGAGTCATAGCTCAGCCAAATCTGAACACACATGCATATTTTTAGATTCAGTGTGACTTGCACTTCTTGGGGATCTTTTCCATCACAAATAAATGACCATATATCTACTGGGATTCATAGAAAAGGGACACCACCTGAACCTCTCAACCCCCTCCCTCCCCTTCTCCTCTCATCATCCCTAACACTCGTGCACCCCCCTCTGCAAGACACCTCCTCCCAGCGCAGCAGTGTTACCGAGCCTCGATAAGCAGTAACCTGATCGTTTTGAACAGCTTCCCGGAGATAATGGGAGCCAGAGAAGTTGGGCATTAGGAGTGAAAAGAGGAAGGGGCGATGAAGCCATTTGTTCCTGGCAGCTCTTAGCTCCCTCACCGAAGCCAAGGAGCTGGACAGGGGTGCACGCATTAACAGGGAGTTACTGTAAAAGTACGGGTGCAGAGGGGTTGTAAAGTTTGAGGACGAGCATCTATCTGCACTCTCATTCCCACTTAAGAGTCAAAGCGCTTTCCTCTACATGAAGCATTAGATGTAAAGTTTGACATTTACATGCTATGTGAAGGGTTTATTGGTGAAAGTGCCGTTGTTTGGGCTAATAGCAGGCCAGCCATCTAGAGAATTAGTGGTGAAGTTTGTGGACCAGTGGCACTTAGCCAGCGCAGAAAGTGCAGGCCTCAAACTCTGATCTAATCTCTCAGCACTCGATCAAACATCATGCCAACACAGGCTGTCATGACAATGAAATATAGCCTGGTGAGTGCATTCAGTCATGTGTACAGTATGAATAAACAGTAAAGTAAATGCCATTAGAAAAGCAGTGAAAGTATTTGTAAGCAGATGGGGGAAGTAGCAGTTCAAAATTAAGATATTTTTGGATTATTTAAATAAAACAGTTGCAGTGTAGCACAGAATTAACACTAATGAGAACAAAATAAATGTTTCCTTTCTTTTGCTTTGCATGGAATCTGTGCCCAGGACTCCCAACTGATTGTTTTTTCTATGTATTTTCAGTTGAAAAAGTATTGCCTCTAGGGCATGGATGGTGGTGGTATTTCATGTAGCATTTGTTTGTTTTAACATGGAGCATAGTTTTAATGAGTGTGTGTGTGTGTGTGTGTGTGTGTGTGTGTGTGTGTGTGTGTGTGTGTGTGTGTGTGTGTGGGTATTGATTGATGAGTGTCTAATAGATGGTGTCATTTATTTTGTTTCTGCCTTCCTGTCATTTAGGGTTGTGATCTGTCATGTTTCCACCCTACACACCCCCTGTGGCCACGCGCACACACACACACACACACACACACACACACACACACACACACACACACACAGCTGTCAACAATATTAACAGATGGGACTCTGCTGCGTGTGTTCAGATCCCCTGGGGACAAACCAGACTCACATATACACACACGGGTGATGGGCTAATACATTGTAAATTATATCAATAACTTCAGTCTGCTACATTACCTGGTGTTTATTAGCTTGTGTCTCCTTTGTCTGGCTAAGCGTGTGTGTGTGTGTGTGTGTGTGTGTGTGTGTGTGTGTGTGTGTGTGTGTGTGTGTGTTGGGTGGGGGTTGTAGATGGATGGAGTGTGTGCCTTTGTGCAGCAACAAAGAAAGCCCTCATTGCCGTTTTCCTCATAAACACGCTTATTTTATTCTTTATATTCCCTTTAGGTTTTTTTTCACTATATTTTTAATGAGGCTCATCCCTCATAGTCTTTCCATGTTTGAGCATATGCTGCTTTTTTATTGATGAGTCCCAATTAAGCTGACTTCCTCATCAGATGATCCTTGATCAGTGGAGCTGATAGCAGTGTTTTGATGGATTTTTAGTCTTTCCCTGTCATCTTCCCACAAAGAAGCTCCTCCGTCACAACCCTCACTTAGACAGCCTTTGTTCCCACTTAAAACAATCTCTCCCTGCCACTTGGGATATGCATGCCCTAAATAACTACATGCATTCTTGTAAGCATTCTTAGATCATGCAAACGTGCCGATACCCACTGTTTTTTCTCTCTGTAAGTAGAATAGGAAAAGCCCCTGACCAGCCAAATCTAGTTTGTGTTAGTGTGAAAACAACACATTTGATCAACATTTGTCATCCAGCTTGATGCTGTTGTTGGGTTTGTCTCGGAATCAGATTTCGTAGGCTGGGATGAAAAGGCAATAATGAGTATTGTATTGTAATGTGTTGTTATAATGCCATCTTCTTATAGAAAATGATGAGGACAGCAGCAAAACCAAATGTTGGTATGTTGGACTGTCCTGACTTTACAGTCTGATGAGGCCGTCATGTGGAATGATGTTAATCATGTAGAGCAAGTACCCTAAATACATTTGTATTGTGAGCGTGTAAGTCGGTTGCACTTTGACCTGAAGTTCTGCTTTCAGTCTGTAGTCAGCTCCATCATTACTTAATCACTGAGTAATGACTGAGATCCATTCCAATCTAATTCAGTATAAACAACGTTTGTCAATGTCTTACGTAATCTTTGAAATATAAATGAAAATGAAAAATTCAAAGTCTGAGATTAACTCAAGCCCAGGCTTGTGGTGTATGTTGTTAATATCTACCAGAGTGAAATGGCATTGACTGACTGACCAACACAAATATCATATACGTTATACATATGCGCTATACATACACAGAGTACAGATGAGGCGGATGGTAATGACATTTGTTTGGCAAGTATTAAATCATAAACCAAAGTATTGGACACCAAAGTCATTAAAATGTATCTTGAGCGAGCCATGAAGTCTGAACCAAATTCCATGGCAGTTCATCAAAACGTTGTTGAGATATTTCACTCTGGACCAAAGTGGTGGACCGGCCCGACCCACATTGCCATCTATAGCGCCACACTGTTGGTGTGGCCAAAAAAACATTATAGATTTTAGCTTTGAAAGTGATTAGCCAAATCTTACTAAATTTTGAATGTAACCAGTTATGAGTAAAGGGATGCCAGAACTGGTTAAAATGTCAGCTGCTCTACAAGTCGGAGGCGTTGGACAGACTTTTGATTCAGCCAAGGATAAAGAGTGAACTGTGAACCGTGTAGGAAGACCAAAGCAGGAAAGCTTTGCTGTAGCTGTTGGATGACTAAGGACCCAGTGAAAGAATAAAGCCTCAAGACTAAAAAGCCTACATTTAAAGGCCACAGGATCTCTGTGTGACCTTCTTCGTATGTCTCTGCCCCCTTTTCTCTCGCCATCCCATTTATCCCTCTTTCTTTTTTCCCCAGCACAAAATACAAACACACTGCTCTCCAATGGACCTCAGAGATGTCGAGGGCAACAGGCTTTAATTGGTCCTCATGACATTACATAATATTTCAGGGAATTGTAAGGGATTAACAACAGATGTATGATTTCCTACCATGAACATGCATATGCAGCACACGTGGAGAGACACAGAAGAAAAAGAGGCGGAGGAGGAGAATAGGAATGAGAGCCCCAGATGGTGGCCAATTATGTGATGCTGAGAGTTAAAGTGAGAACAAAGGGAACTCATCACCGCCTGAGAAATGAAAAGCTCTCCAGAGAGAAACCGTGAATCTCTCCACGCATTAACTACCGCCTTTTTGTCCTGTGGAAGAGTCAGGGTTCAGAAAT
This sequence comes from Sander vitreus, assembly GCF_031162955.1. NCBI lineage: Eukaryota > Metazoa > Chordata > Actinopteri > Perciformes > Percidae > Sander > Sander vitreus. The sequence continues at coordinate 22,350,404 of NC_135867.1, forward strand.
AATTGGAAACAGTCTGAAGGAGAGAGGGGTCAGCTAATACGAAGAGTGTCATATTTGAACACAGAGGCTTTCGATGTCTGTGCTTCAATAAAAGCGTGAGAGGTGATGAGAGCCTCTCAGTCCAGCCATAAGAGCTTGAGTTTCTGTTTTCACCGATCAGGATCAGTTAACTCGGGTGTTACTAAAAATTTCCCAGTGCCTCTCTTATTGTTTTAGCTGCTTAGTAGCTTTGGAGCCTGAGACTTGAAGAGAATAATGCGGAGGCTCTGCAGTTGGAGACAAGTGCACAGAGAGAAGCAAGAAGTGTCCATTAATAATGACAAATAGATTTTCTGTTAATACCCCAACCTCTTGCTGTCTTTGTAACCCTGCTGTGTTTAAAGTTCTTATCCAGTTTTCATAGCAAGGGACAACTGCTAGCAGACCAACAAATCACTCTTTTATTTGATGAAACCCTGTGTTTTAATTGAGGTTTTTTTCCCTTGATGCAGGGCAGTTATCTTTTCTTCTAATTCACAAATGAACTTCACATTCACACATTCCCTGGCTGCTCTCAAGCTGTGGATTTATAGACAACTGATGACATTGGGGAAAGAAATTCACCTCATCCCTCTCATCACAGTCCCAGTCTGACTCTCTGAGGGGCAAAGCTCATTTCATGCTTGGCTCTGTCTGCCAGCGCACTGAGAGGCTCAACCCATGGATCGTCTAGGGCAGTGGTTCCCAACCTGGGGTCCCCGGACCCCAGGTTGGGAATATTTGCACATGTTAAACAAATTATGATAATACACTAGAATATATAATGTATACAAAAGTCTGTATAAAAACTATATATTTTTGTTCTCGCTTAAAATTGTAGGCCAAACCTCCGGGACCTCTTAACCTGTGGCCCTTGCTGTCATCAGGTCAGCTGCTAGCTGCTATCATCCTCATTTTTCCTGCTGCCACGGCATCACTATTTTATGAATGAAACATAGCGGAGAAACGTAAAAGTGCTGATAACTGCTCTGTATCAAAAAAGACAGTAACTTCGTAACTTCGGTTTCGGAGGGGGGGTTCAGCTTTTCTTAGAGGGGGGGCTCCAAGGAAAAAAGGTTGGGAACCACTGGTCTAGGGTTTGTGAAATCCCTGGGTGGTCAATGGATGAGTGTCCTGTGTATTCAGCTCTGCCTGGAGATGCATCCTTTGTTTCTGCTCTGTCCTCTTGATCTATTACCAGGTTTACCTTGTTTTAGGCTGGTAATTAAATCTTTATGATATGAAATTCATAGAAAACATAATCTAAAGTAGTATCGGATCATGTAAATTGCATTGAAAACCTGGGCTAAACCTGGGTTAAAAAGCATAAGATAATAAATTCCTCACATTTAACTACGTTCAAGCGCTCTAACGGCTGTAGTGATTTTAACTCTTGTCCATCAGGAGCAAAGACGGAAGTCAGATGATGTTATTATAGAGCTACATAATCTGCTGAAAGGAGGTGGTCGGGGTGGTTGGTTGGGTTGACAACATGTCTGACTTTAAACATGAAAAACTGCCATTCCTTTCCTGTTTCCAACCGATGCTAAGCTATGCTAACCAGCTGCTGGCTGTAGTTAATGGACTACTATGAGACTGGAAACTATTTTTTTTTTCTTTCTTTTTTTTAAATCTCTGCAAGAAAGCGAATAAGCGTATTTCCCATAAGTGTCAAACTATTCCTACCGCCCCTCTCCTCTACAATGTCCTCCTTCGTCCTTGGTTGACTGGTTGGACAGCTCTACAAAGACACCTCTCAGTATTTCTCTGCCTTCTTTTCTTAATCTTAATCAGATTTCACATCACTGCCAGAACCAAGTCTCTGACCACCAGATGCAAATGCCTTTTTTATCCCCCTATAGCCCAGTGAGACCAGAATTCTTTCTGCCTCTCTGCATCCCTTGTCTTCTTCTTGTTGTTGTTGGCAGCCTTCTGGCCCATATTAAAGTAAATGGGCCTCTGCAACACACTGTGTCTCAGCATGGAGAGCTAGTTCTGGCTTTAATGTGGTCAGATGAGGGACCAGAGCTGTTCCTACAGCAGTAAGATGTGATGGATATCCATCTGTAGCTGATGTTTGCCCTGGGATGCTGTTGTTTTGAACCCCAGGGAAGCTAGTGATCGGGTTTGACAGTTATAAAGCTGTAGCATTTACTCAAATGCCACTTCGTTAAAATGTTCTCCTCGGCTGTTTGTTTAGACGTGATGGCTGTGCAGGAACTTCGATGCTTTCCACATGGCCATAGCTGGGGTCTGAGATTGAGCAAGTATTTGCCTACTGTGGGTCTGCATCTCATTATGCAGGATTGTTGATCTGCAGTGGGGCCTGTTTGAGGTTTGGTTTCTTCTCCGAATTGGAGATATGGTGGGGAGGACAGTGGGGCAAGGGTCGGCAACAGGAATAAATGGAAGTGCAATTATGTTGTCTTTCTTTTTTTAAGGCTGAATTGCGGCTTTAATCCAAAGTGCGTTGTAGTATCGTAAGTAAACAGAGTTTTAGCATTTTTGATCTTTGTAGAGAATGGAAAACTCAGGTTGAGCTATCGAGCAATGTCTGTAAAGCTTGTAGGAATTCAGTATCGTATTGTGTGTTGCAGGGTGATCTCCCTGTTCACCACACTCCCCTACAACATCCAGTCTACTGTGTAGGTTTCACTCTAAACGTTTTCTCCAGAAGCGTCCATAAGAATTCGGCAGTATAGTGTGTCAGAAGGATTACTGACAATCCTGGTTTTCCGTTGTACAACTTCAAGAGGATCTTTGTAAAACATCCACGATCCAATGACAACATTTGGTATCAGCAGAAGTGGTTTAGATCTAATGATGTTTAGACAGAGGTGCGTGGTCGTTTCCAACAAGATGGGAGAAACAGCAGAAAAAACAACAAATGGTTTGACCATCATGATCATAAGAGATTTTGATATTGTCTGTCTGTATTTTCCAGGCACGCTTCCATTTTATTGCTCATTGACATCCCTGTTGAAAATTCCAATAATTTTTTTAAGATGAGCTCCACCCCTGCTGTCTGCCAAGAGCTATGGGTGTATGTGTGACTGTGTACTCATTCTTAGGGTGCTCCTAGACCTTGAGCCCCACAGTCTTAGTTGAAGTACCTATATATCTGTGTGTGCGTATGCCTCAGTAAGCTGTCAGCTCTGTCTTTACACACTCTGCCTGGCTCCTAAAGCCCCAGTAACTCTCATACTCGTGGAGGTATACAATTCTTCTGCTGGTTGCAAATTAGTGAAGGAAGAGTGCCTTTCTAATGAGACATTTTGATGAAGATGAGAATTAGTAAGCTAGTCAATTCCACAAACCTTTAGTTTGTGTTTAGCTTGTGTTTCCTCTACACCATATGCAGATGAAACAGTAGCCGACTCTTAATCAGTAGCTTGAGGTACTGCAGCTGTTATTTTTGGGTTTCTGCGTGCAGTTTTTGCATGTTAGAGTGTTGCAGAGGCATCTGCTCGGCTCCTGTGGTGATCTAACCGTATTCATGGGTGAGTCAAGAGAGAAAGCCCACAGCCACAAACACAGTGAATTTGCCTGCTAGACAGAGAGAAAAATGAGTGGACATGAAAACTGCTGGCTGAGGGAAATACACTTATTAATAGTACTCTTCCCAGGCTTGTTGGAAGATTTAAAGTGAATGTTATGTCCCTAAAATAGTGCTTTTAGCCTGTAGCCTTATCTGGACTGTGACGTTTTAACCCCATTGTAAGCACGAGTTGATGTACAGTGGCTGTGCTGTGGTTTATGATGTCCAGATTTATATCCAAACATAGTGGTGCAGTGGGTCAGACGCAAATAAACAGCAACATCCAGTATGTGCACTGAGAGATGAGGTTTATAAGGTTTTAGTCTGATAGCTCAATGGTTTTCCTTGCTAAAAAGTAATTCATTTTGAATGATTGCTGGTTAAATACTTGACTTATACTTACTTAATAAGTACTATACATATAAACACTGTATGGATTTTGAACTACTATATGGGTTTTTGGCTGTTTTTACTGTCTTCTCTTATAAAATGGCTTGTGTCAGTAGTTTCAGGTCATGGCGCAAACCTGCATGCTTGCGTGTTTGTTTTCCCTCTCTTCACATTTTAGCTCGTCCTGATGACCTTTCCATATTCCTTCCACTCCACTTAACAGAGTGGTACAAGACCTCTCCATGTTTAATGCAAATGCAGCCAGGGACTGTAACACTGAGATGAATTTTGACCGTTGATCTTTTTTTTTTTTTTTTAGCTTCATGTACAGAATCTACGCTCTGCAAACCCCCAGCTACTTTCAGTGGATCAAGTTTTCATAACTTCGGTTATTGCAAAGGCTATGGCTTCCCATTCAATTATGCTGTTCATATGGCAGGACTGTGAGCAGTGCCAGGCGTTTGATCCTGCTTTATGACTTCCTGTCCCAGGGCGAGGGAGGGAGCCTGCCCATTTCCTGTTCGGACTGTGCAGACCGCATGAACTTTGGGCTGGTGTACTAATCGCACAGGCTCTTATCTAATTTATTTTTGTTTTCATCAGTAAAGATCAGAAACCTCGCCCACTCTTGAAAGTCCAAAACTGAAGCTGTATTAGATCAAGTTTTGTGGGAGTGTTTTCACAGTCTTAGCTGATATTTCACTTCCTTCCCAGTTTTCTTTACAAATGTGCCACTGACAGCTGGCCACCCTGACAGGAGTTTACCTTCACTAATGAAACATAACATTCCTCTTGGCAGATATACATACACTGTAATGAGGTGAAAGGATGTAAACGTATAACGATAATGGTTATATGATGGACTCTACATATTGTTTAACCTTTTCACAGCCGTAAAAACAAAGAACCTTCTATAACAGTCCCTCGAGAAAAATGCGATTATGCGATCGCGTAATTCAATGCATACTCAGCCAAAATCCGCATATTTATGCGGGGGGCGCATTTTTTTCAAATACGCCGCACTTTCGCTGCATAAATTGCCGATTTCTGCACAAAATATGCGGGGGGCGCATGATTTCATAATCCCGCATTTTTGTTGCAAAAAAGTCACATATATCTTAGCAGAAAGTTGAAAAATGTTGCGTTTACTTCACACAAGAGCAGCCATTTTCCCCTGTTGCCATGGGAACGTTATGAAGTGACGTAATTACGCAACGTGAACATCATCGAAAAGCTGCAAACCCCGCGATGAAGCCATGATGAAACCGCAGTTTTTGCAAGTTCCCGCAATTTCATTGCATAAAATTGCATAAATATCCCACATTTTCCATCGCATTTTTTCAGAAAACGTGCCGCATAATCAAGGATTTTTGCCCGCAACAATCACAAAAAAACTCTGCATTTTTCTGGAAGGACTGCTATAAGCTTCTTGAATTCTGACCTGGGACCTCAGTATTGGCCCTCTTTTGCCACCACAGTTGAGGCTAATGATGATGTCATTGTTTTCATGTCAAGGAACTGTTTCTAAAGTCCCTCCAGACTCCCTACGGGGATGTTTTAAACTTGTCAGCTGTGTAAAAGATGAGGTCATTGCCAGTGTGCTTATCATAGTGTTTATGGTCTCACCAAATCCAGCTCTGGTGCTGCGGATCATGTCAGGGATCAAAGTATGTCAACTTGATCTTCTGCCTTTCTCACACATTAAGGAATGTTAATCCTAGCTCAGCACTTGACTTTTTAAACAAAATCAAAAGTGACACGTACTGATCAAAATGTTTGTTCTAATGTCAGCAATGGATGCACTCTCTCATAAGTTTGCTTATGGTATTCAACACTTGAATAAGGCACACTTTGAAATGAGGCACTTTAAAAGAATCCACTATGACTAAAACGCACAATATGTAAATATCTGCCTCAATCAAAACAATAACAAAAGATGGAGTTTGGTGACGTTGTGAAGTAGGTAGTAATTAGGGAGAGTTATCTTCACCGTCATTGCAGTCAGTTTCTCCCGGTTAGGATTCAAATTAGTGTTTATCGTTCAGGATGGTTTTACGGATAGGTGAGATCCTCCTCTCCAAAACAAATCGACCAGGTCTTTTAAACTGGTAAAAACGCTAAATAAAACAGTTTAACGTTAAAAATCAGTGTTTCTCTGACGCTGTTTAGGACATCCGTGAGGGGCTGCAAGCCGAGCTGATGATAATGTGGCTTAAAACTGGATTTAAAGTAATTTATGACAGCTTCTAGCAGACAACCACAATACTGACGCCTGTGCAAACTAAGGGGATGACGCTGTTGACAGGTGACCAAATGGAAACGGACCGTTACCTTGGGTTTCACCATTGTTGGAAACATTTGGTATAATGTTAGTACACAACTCAACAAAAATATATAACATAGTTCTAGTTGTTTTTTGACTTGTTAATGCGTTTAAGTTACTTACAGTATTATACCTTTTAACCAGTGAAATGTACCAGTACCTTACAGAAAAACAGTGTTTTCTTTTTGAGTGTTTCTCAGATGAAAAGTGCTCTCTGTGCATTGCTTCGCTTGAAGCAGCCTGTTGCATAACCAGCGTGTCGTGCTGAATTCATCCGAGCAATGTTTTTTTTTGGTTTTTTTTAACATGTCTGGCAGAATCATGAAATGTGTTGATCCGGCGGGGGTGCCAGCTTGAGTGTTGTACCTGTTCCCTCTGCTGGTCCTGCTTTCAAAGAGCAGAGTGGGTGGATATGAGGGAGGGCACCTCAGAAGTCTATTTCAGAGTCACAAATTGTCTGAATTATGCAATGTGTGTTGTATAATAGCCGGGAGAGGGATGTGTACTGTGTGTCTGTCTGTCTGTCTGTCTGTCTGTGTCTCTCTCTCTCTCTCTCTCTCTCTCTCTCTCTCTCTCTCTCTCTGTGTGTGTGTGTGTTCCAGAAGCTGCAGAGGAGTTGATTGCATCTCTGCCTGCTTGTATCTTCTCCGCGGTGACAGCGTTTCACTCAGCCAGCGTGAAGGAAGCAGGTCAGCGCTGGTTAGATAGACGCCACCGTGATCCAGCCTCACTGATCCTGCCATTGGCTGCTTGCTATCGATCATTAGTGGAAAAACACTCTTGTTTCGTTTCTAAGCCGTCTTCTTTATCTGTGAATTGGAAGAAGAAAGATAGGAGATTGAAGTAGAAAAAAAGAAAAGAAGGGACTTAGTGACAGAGAGTGATACGTCAGAGAGAAAACGTTTAGCCACAGATAGTCCTTACAAGCCTGGGGTGGTTTGCTGGGCTGCCTGCTAACACTGTTAAACAGAGATTGGTCATCATAACAACCCAATCAGCACTGCACTTGTCAGGAGCTGAAGCAGGTGGTGTCTCCATTGATGAACTAATAGATTTTTCACTTTCAAGTTGATAGCTTCTTCGCCTGCTAATAAGGTTTACCCTACACTGATTTTATTTAAATTTGTACTCGTTATTGGTGAAAGAAAAAGGGGCTGCGAGGGATGTAGATGCTGCTGTGAATCAGTTAACGGAATAGCTGATGCCGTTTTGATGGCAAAGAAAATGCCAGAGCTTACAAAACAGATTTTTTTGGATGATTGGGATTTCATGTCCCTCATTAAGGCGTGTTCTCAGTTGTTTGCCCACTGTTGAGAGAATACACCATCTCGGTCACATTTATATGCTGATAATAATTTTAAGAAATTGTAGGCCGTGCAGTGTGTTATTTTGTTTTCATAACTGCCCAAATGAATAATGTAACATTTTAGGAATTTTCTTGCAGAGAGTTTGAGCGATACCATTTTCATGTTTGTACACTGAATATAAAGCTACAGCCAGTTAGCTTAGCTTAGCTTAGCATAAGGACTGGAGGCAGGGGAAAACATCTAGCCTGGCTCAGGCCTAAGGTAACACAGTCTGCCTACTAACCACCTTTAAAGTGGTTTTACAGTGAGGTTATGTGCTGGACTTTTTGACGACAAGACTCCAGTTAATGTTTGGGGTGTTTGCTCATTTTTTTTCATTTTTCATTTCATGTTTATTTGAATAGGGATAGATGCTACGACATAGACATTGTGCAACAAATCTCCAATGTACAGCATCACAGCATTTATAGCTTTTGTTAGTTTCCAATGAGTCAGGACATAGTGAAGACAGCAGTCTGCTGCTTGTTTAGCGTCAAACCCTGCCTCCTCTTCACCATGATCTTAGAAACAATGTCAACATCATAAACACACTTCTAAAAACTGTGGAAAGCATTGAGTTGGTTTCATCTTGGAAGACTGTGTCAGTTTAAATTGGGTGTCCTTGTGTAAAACACTGTCTCATTTAGACAGTCATACTCCAAATTAGTGTTGCGCAATATGAGAAAAATATGCGATAACGTTGAGTATCGCGCTAACGATATAACTTGCGATACATAAAGGAATATTAAAGGTTACTCGGTTCCAACATTATTTCATTGAACAAATTGACGATAAAAAATATATATATTGTGCTTCCCTACTCCAAATCAACCCCTGCATAACACATTCTCATCTCACCTCATGTCATCCGAGATCATCCTATCACCTCGTCTCCCCTCTTCCTTTTCCTTTTCCCTGCCCGTGTAATCTTCCAGGTGACTGTGTCCAGTCAGCCATGGGTTTACACTTTTAGAGTGAATTATTCAAGCAGGTCTGCAGCAGTGTCGTCCTGTGAGGCTGCAGTCTCTTCACCACTAGATCTGGGTCACACTGTTCAGATGTAACACTGCCTTGTCCCAGTAAAGCAAAGGGCACAACACCAAGATCACAACTTCAGCATAATGGGTTCACATCCACAGGATGGTTGTGTGAAGAAATCACACCCTACTCTAGTCTACACCACACAGTTGCTGAATCCGAGGAGAGCGTGTCATCCCCCCTGATACTTACTTCTTACCTTTGACCTATTTACACAGAAAAACGGATGGCAGGTATGACTGCAACTGAAAATATTGTCTGTGCACATGAATAAACCAACCTAAAGCAAAATACAGCAACCGCGTGCTCTAGCCAGAAAAACCTGAACACCGCAACGATGGCTAAACCTGCTACGGAAAGATTTTGTTATCTCAATCTCCTCTTCTCCTTGCAGCTAAGGAAAAAAAGTAGAGCCAGACACTCGGGATTATGCGGTTTCTGAATGCAATCGTGCTTTATGAGTAATGAAATCTAAACTTTTGAAAAATTCCCAAAAATATGCAAATTTGCTTTCTGCCTGATACATTTTATTTTGAGTCATGAGTGTTTGTTTATTTAAAACAAACTCAAGTTTTGCTATAATGTTTGCCAGGGATCGGTGGATCAGTTGTAATTAAAGATAGTTTACGGTCTTGTTTAGCTGTAATTACTTCCACTAAGGAGGTTCTATTGTTTTGTCTGAAAACACGGAGCCAAGGGTATACTGGGCATCAGCTGTGTCGTTCCTCTCTGTGGGAAATTACTTAAATGATAATCAATCAAATCACAATGAAGAATAATGACAATAGAAATTAGAATGAATCAAGAGGGGACCGATAAACATAACAATTAGCTATTGCAACCAATTAGGTGGAAGAACAGGAATCACTATATGGAATCAAATGTGAAGAACAGCATGTATACAGAGTGTGACCTTATTGTTTGTCATGCAGAACCTGCAGCGTTACTGCTTTACCATTTGCTCTTGCATCACTCTGCTCCTCCACCTCTTCTTGTGCTTTGTTTCCTTTTGCTCCGTTTATCTTTCCAGTTCTCTCTCGGTTCTCACCTGCATCCAGATTTCCTGATCAGACTCAAAAATATATAAAGTGAAGGGAACACCAGTTATAAAACGATTTTCTACTGATTTGGGGCTTGATCTACCACTAAGAAAATGTGAAGGCTTACATTAGCTGGGTCTATTCGCATCTTTTCATATCCTGAATATGCTTTGTGTTTCCGCCCACTGTCTGTCTCTGAGAGGACACACACATACTCCTCTTCTCATCCTGACCACACCCAACAACAGACACGAGCCACACGCTAATGAAACCTTCTCCATTTCTTTCCCCCCCCCTCGCTCTCCATCAACACTTTTGTTCCAAAGTGCTTAATAAGTGATGGAGCAGTTAATCTGAGGAAGATGCCCCCCAACGGCCCACATGAAAGAGAAGCAGGAATAATCTGTGGAGCACCCTAAGGCTGTGATTTCCCATCCTGCCAAGCCCCCTCCCGCCTCTGCACTCCCATTTTAGCGCTCCCACTGTACCCTGAAGGACCCTCCCTCGAAAGCCACACACACACACACACACACACACACACACACACACACCTCCTCTTTCACCCTATTTCGCCTTCCTCTTGCCTAAGCTCCAGTGAAGGCAGCAGGAAAGATCAAAGAGGTGGAGTGGGTCATCCAGTAAACATACTTATGGAGACCATTCGAATCAAATCGGATTGAGTTATCCGCTCTCACCACCACAGCTTGTGGCTATCGATGTCACCCAGCCTGTCACATCAGCCAGACACAGGCCTCAGAGAGACAAACATGCTAAAAACACAGCACTTTGTCATTTTTGATCAGTAACTCAAATAAGCCGTAGGTCGCATCCCCTTTCTTTTTGATTTCATCATTTTTTTGATACCCAAGTTCCAAATGATCACCTTTGTTCCTGTAGCTGCTTCACAGGTATTTACAGTAAGAATGTTACAATATGAATGTACACACACACTTTCAGAGTGAGATGTGTAGCATGAGTTGGGACTGCAGTTCCAAGCCCACATGAACAGGGGTTCATAAGGGTACTGTAAATGTTCCCCATGACAGTAAAAAATACAGAGTAGCCATTAAAGGAATAGTTCAACATTTTAGGAAATATATTTATTCACGTTTTTTGCAGTGTAGATGAGAAGATCAATACCACTCTCATGTGTGTGGGTTAAGTATGGAGCTAGAGCCAGGAGTCAATTAGCTTAGCTAGGCATAAAGACTAGAACAGCAGGAAACTGCTAGTCTGGTCTGTCCAAAATCCACCTAAGCGCCTCTAAAACTCATGAATTTCATGAACACGTTTAATCTGAACACGAAATGTAAAACCAAATGATGAGCTTTTTTTTTTTTTTTACGAGGAGTTGCGTGTTGAAACTGTTCCTCTCTGGGTGCAGTGACTTCCTGGACTCTCCACTAAGTTACAATTATTGAGTTTAAATGTTTTTTAAAAATTCCCAAAATATTCATTTAACAATCTAATATACCAGCCATCCATACATTTCTACAGGTCAGGCAGGACAGAACATGCACACACACACAAAGACCCCAGCTGGGAGCTGGATTTAAGCCCAGGACCTTCTTGCTGTGAGGGGGGCCACTGCACAGCTTTCTATTGGAAAATCTGGAGTTGTAGTTCACAAGATCTTGTTAATGTCAAACTTTAAAACTTTAACTCAGGATGGAATTTCTGGCTAAATTGCTTATGACATGAAAAAAACAAAACCATTGTGGACTGCTTAGCGTCACACACAAGCTTTGTTTCCTACAAAGGGAGACAAAAGTGAAGGTTAACTACAAAACATTTACAGGCAGATGTTTCAGCAGCTGTACAATGTTCCGTACAGTCACTGGGGCTTGTTACATGACAAACACACTAAAAAACAAGACTGACTGCAGTGTCTGGACCCTCCCATGTTCATCAGCCAGGCATAGATTCTGAGAGCTGCTCCATATTCATGTTAGAGCGCCGTAGCCGTTAGATTGATCATTCATTTATCTCTGGCTTTTGGAGGTCTCTGTGATTGGCAGAGCAGTGCTGAAGCCTGCAGGAGTGCAGGCCGGAGAATCGCAGAATCATCAGAATCACGGTGCTTGTCAGTTAGCAGCTGCAGTCCCAGGTGGAGTTTAGAGTGTAAACCAGGCCCTAGTTCAACACTCCCTTACCCCCCTCTTGTCTGGTCATATGGAGCGGCTTTACGAGGGGCTGTGTCACCCAGCACATCTATAATTAAGAGCCAGGATTGGTCCTGATGTCAGAGCATAGGCACTCAGGGCTGAACCATCTGCTCTCTCACCTTTTTTAATGTTATAATCAAATGATTTTATCTGAAGTGAAAATCAACTACATTTTTTTCCAAGTCTATTCTTCTGACCAACAACACAATAGTGATTAAATTCCCTGAAACGTTTTACAATTGCCAATAAATGCGGTTTGTTAAAATAGAAGAAAAATAAAAGGATAATCGGATCGGATAATTGGTATGACCCACAGTGTCGAAGAACTAGTGTGGTAATAGCGTTCAAACCTATCACCAAACCTGGCACCAAAAAACATCTCAAGGATTACCACTTTTACTAATTACTCTTTTTTTCTTTTCTTTCATGTAGTCTCCCATTTCCACAAGGACTCTTTTTAATCTCATCTTCCTGTTGGACTCCACATCTTTCCTTTCCTTCTTTTTTATCATCCCTATGTCTCCCAAGCTTAGGCCCCTCGTATCTATGCGGGGGGATTTCTTGATAAAGAAGGGCCCATTGTTCCGATCTTCTTACGCAATGCAAAACCCATCCAACTAACTAAACCAGAGAGCTGAAATAGTTTGCCTCCAACAACATTCAGACAAATATTATCCTGGCACATCGTTATCCTGTTATTATTTTGCACTTAAATGTCACGTATGGAGTTAATTTTGGTTTTGGCCAAACTGTGTGCAGTCTGTAGAACTGCTGGGACTTAATGTGTGCTGCAGTTAGCTTCTGGGCTAACATGTCTGCATGTACAGTATGTAGGCATGTTTTTAACGTCATAAATAGTGCATGAGCTAACACTAGACTATATCCCATGCTAGAGTGGAGCATGGGGATGTATGAATGTACAGTATGCGTTTGTGTTCCTGCAGCTGCGGGAGTGCATACGTGTTCACTCCATGATTTTAATGTGTTGTGAAGTGTTGGACCTCTGTTTGACCCGGTAGTATAGACACCTGAACGCTGCTGCTAATCTAAAGAGTAACTGTCCTCTGTGGGTGTTTGTGAATCAAACGTCTTACCTGGTTGCGCAAAATGATCAATCACATGATTGTGGATACAAAAAAAAAAAAATCAGACGAGTATGCATAAAGGAGAACAATGGAGAAAGTGGAGACGGTAATATGGCACTCTCCTGGAATGTGAGGAAAAGAGGGTTTGCTGATGACCTTTTGTAGTGGGGGGGGTTGCACTGCTGTCAGTATCTTTTGACTTTCATTCTTTCTTGACAGTTGACAACCAGAAAACCTGCATGCATGTTCAGAGCAATGTTAGAATCAGGGGTACACATGGCTGGGGAAAACGATTGCATGATGTGAACTGTAGGATCCAGCGTTATTGGAAGCTCACTCATACTAGGACATACATACTCATACTGCCTTTAATTTGACCCATTCTTTTTTCACTGCGTCTTTTGTGACTTAATGTAAGTTCAACACTAAATTGCTGCAGTACCCTTTTAAGGCATTGTGGCTTGAGAATCACTGAGAATAGAGTGATTATGATTTTTTATTTTTTTTTGTTCTGCTTATCGTTGTCTCTTTGATGCATGTGGTAGCAGAACTGTCTTATACAAAATGTTTTAAACACATAGGCTATGTAACGGTTGACATATGCACAGTTAAAATATACCCATCTATTTCTGTTTTCCCCTTCTCTCTCATCTTACCCAAAAATATCCCCTTGGGTTCTTTCCCCCTCCCATTTCCAAAACATGGTTTTCCCAGACATTCTTTCCAAGTTGTGACGCATGGAGTTTGTATACGTCTCATAGTTACGAACCCTGGAAGTTAAAAAAAACTCTGTGGCGAGGGTTGGCTGAGGTCTCTTCAGTCATGTTAGTATTGAAAATGTTTCCTTGGTCATTACTACTTTTGATTAAATCAATAGTTGAGGTTGACACTGCTAGCAGAGAAGGATATTTTGCAGAAAATCGGTTTATTTTGGATGTTTATGCATCCCTCATGCTGTCCTAGTAAACACAGCTATGTCCCACCATTTCGGTGGATCAAGGGGATTGTGTAACATGCTCCTCGCTTCTTATCTGAATCCCTTTATGAATCACTGTACAATCAGCAGGCATCAGTCTACCTACCAGTAGACACCGACTCGCCATTCAGCCCTACTGTCGTAGTGGTCGCCTGGTGTCTGTAACCTTTCCCCAGCAGAGTATTTTTTTCCCTTTAATTCAAATAGGATGGGACACAGCGGATGGAGTTTGACAGGCATACACAGATTCCCCTGCCCCTATCGATCCATTATACAGAGGAATATGCCTTTTAAGAGCAGCCAGCTTTAGCTGTCCTGTTGAATAAAGATGGTGATTCGCTCTGTGTGTCTCCCAGGAATGCCCGTGTGAGCGTGCATGCGGAAATCAGAGAAACTGTAGGAGCGTGGTGAGGAGAAGTCATCTGCACAAAAAGGCACAGTAACAAGCACTCAGACAAAGAGGAGGAGGAGGAAATTGATGGGGCTCTGACATCTGACAATGTACAAGGTTTTAATGCCTTTCTAGTGAGATGATGTTCTCCACTGTGTCAGACATTTTATCCACAAATATTTAGTATTCATTACCTGGTCACTGTAAAGTTTCACCTCTTTCTCTTCATTACATTCCTCTCTTCAACTTCCTGAGTGTGCTGACCAGCTCTGGGAGAGGTTGACAAGGGGTCAAAGCACTGAACAAAACAGCAGTCCCTCCCTCCCTCCCTCATTCTCTCCTTCACTCTCCCTCTCTTTCCTCTCCTTCTCGTTTCTCATTGAATGTTTATTGCTCCCTCCCCCGGTCTTTGGAGGTGTGTCCATCAACATCTGGAGAAGCAAGGCCGCTCAGAGACAACAGGAGCTCATTCACTCCCCCCATCTCCCTCCCTCTTTTCTCTCTCTCTCTCTCTCTCTCTGCCTCACTCTAGCGCTCTGTATCTGTGTTTGCCGTTGTGGAAGTCAGATTGCACAGCGAGGAGTTGTTGGCAGCTGACTGTGGAATGAGCTCGCAGAGGAATTATTATCAGGCTTATCAAGGAGACCATGGCAGCATCTTGTTCTCCTCCCTGTCATCACACTTTTTCCTTTTTTGAAGTGAATATCTAAGTATCAGCTTTTTCTTTTTGTGCTGGCGAATTCCCAGAGCGGTTCTCCAGCATCTGGTCCGGTGATCGGCAGAGTGGTTACACACGGATCCATCCTCCCCTTCTCCTTGTTGTAAGCAGCGCACTCCCTCCACCTGTGTTTTGGTGGAAGAGACATTCAAAGGCTTTGGGATGACGGAGATTCTAGTGTCGGATGTAAACTTGAACTCAGTCTGCGAGCGTTTGGAGCAGCACTGCTGCGTTGACCAGAACCTGCACAATCTGTCCAGCCAGCCACAGACCCCTGTGCTCAAGAGGCACACCAACACCGGGGCCAAGCTATGGGGCAGAGTCCGCAGCAAGCTGCTCAGACAAAAGGTCTCCCGTTGATATATGCACACACACACACACGAACACACACACACACACACACACACACACACAAGTCACATACACACACAAGCTGTGATTCCTCTCTTTTATCCTTTGCTCTCACCTATTTATCACTGTGTCACTTCCATCTGTTTGCTCTGGCTCTCTTTTATCCTCAGTGTATCCTTCTCCATGTGCGTGCGCTCTCTCCCCGGATGTCTTTCTTTCAGCACAGAGTTGACTATTGTTCTTATATGATGGCTCTATTGACTGCAGCAGAGGCAGTGATGTAGTGCCGAATTTAACGGTGGCTAAATTGTGACAGTAAACACGAAAATAACATGCCCTAATTTCTGCTTTTTTCCTCCTTAAATTATCTTATTCTGTAATAGCGCTCATCTATTTGATGCTACTTACTGTAACACAAATTGTAAATATTTGTTACTAAGCCTTTTATCTGCTTTGAAAAGTGGTTAGTATGCCACAAGCAAGTGTTTCCTGATAATAACGTTTTGATGAATAGCACAGATACTAGGAAGGCTTATTACATACCTGGATACTGGACTGTACAATGTAATTACTAAGAGGTGAAATCACCATTACTTTAGAAACCACTGCTATAAATGGATGAGTCTGTTTAACATGAAATCACAATTTTCCTCACTATTGTGTCATTCCTGCCACTTTGTATTTCATCCTTTCTGCATCTGAAAATCTCTGTTATTCCTCATATAAAGCTACTAATGATGATTACATGATATTTCCAACAAAATTTTATTGGTTATGAGATGTTTCAGTATCCGTTTAGCTCCCCCTGCTGTTCATTTTAAGAATTGTCTCCCTCTGGCTGAGCTGATCTGATGCCCCTTTGGCATTTCAAGCACCGATTCCACGAATTAACTGTCACATTATCCCAAAAAACCTTAGAAACATGCTTCTAGCTTATTTGCATCAGTTTTTGTTTTTTTTTATACAATTAGCATTGCAAGGGTAAGGTTTGATTAAACTTTGACAATTATTAAGTGTGTAGCCAATTATCGTCAGTTTCTCCACAATGTTTTGATACTCATGAACTATTGGCATTTCATTGTGTTTTATATATGAACTTTTAATTTTTTAGCTTCATTTAAAAAGGGCAGTTGTCACTTGGTCAAAGCATTCAGGTTGTACTGAGTGACCCTTGTGTTAAGGGATTTGTTACCCAAAGATGGGTCTGATATGGCATGGCATAGTTTAAATGCAGGTTCTAGACTGTGACTTATGCGTGGGTGCAGACAAAGGGTTTTTAGTTGCTCCAGAATGCTTTTTTGTATGCAAAAGATAAAAGAAGAAGCATGTGTTCTGGTTCTATGTATAGCTCTGCACACGCAGCTAAAACTCTGACTCGTTTTAAAAAAAAAATTATTTCACTGTGTTTGCGCATTTATTCAGCAGTCCTCCTCATCTAGATCATGAGTGCATCGGCAGTATTTTAAGCTGTTATTTGTGTGCATGATAAACCGATTCAGGACAAAGAATCCAAGTTGAGGGTTGGCTTGACCCTTCAGTGCTTTCCATTATTTAACAGAGGCCTGAGGAAGGCTGACCACTGGTTGTACTGAGCGGGATCAAACGGGGATTACATACATAAGCCCAGACTTTACTGCATCGATCTGCACGCCCTGTATTGATCACTCTTCTCCTCTCTGTCCCACGTCTTCATGTCAGGAGGTTTCTGCATTTCATTGCTGTCCAGATTTGTCAACTTTGCAGTTAGAGGCATGTGATACTACACTCCAGCTCTCACCCTGCGCAGAAATCTCTGTTCCCCAAACTGCTCTGTGAAGTCCCATTCAACCTTTCATTCATTTTCAGTGAGGCTTTGAACGGCTGGTTTTATGAGTTAACTTCTGTTGCAGTTTTTTCTATGCTCGCTTGCTTTGTGATCCTATCAGCTCTTCTACAATTCTCCCATCCCCCAGTCCTGCAGCTCTGCCTTTACATGGTGGTGAAGGTTTGATGAAGGGTGAGAGGCGAAAGTCAGGCTAAATCATCTACCACCATTATCTGAAACCGTAACAAGACAGGCTGCCTGCAATCTGAAAATGTCAAAATCTGAAGTATAAAATGAATGTATTTTTTTTTAAAGACAGGACAGGGTTAATATTAATAATAAGGTTTTTCATTACATATACTTTTATAAAAACAGTTTGGCATTATTTCCTTTTAATATTGTTCCGTAATATGCCTATTCATTATTTTAATATCTTTATTGAACTATTTTCAAGAAAAAATGAGTTTTTGCTGGTTTTATTTAGCTTTTTTAATTTGTCGAAAAATGCTTCCAAAATTTGTTTTTAAATTGTCAAAACAATATTGAATTAAAAATTCTAAAAATATGCACACACCCATTATGAGGAGGAGCAACTTCCAGTGTTTTCAAATAATTATTGAAGGGGGCAGGGACAGCAGACTTTAGGGCATATTGCTTTTTCTGTTTGTGTTCATCTGTGGCATGCATGGTGTTATTTAGAGTGTGCTGAGAGGAATGTGGCTGCTAGAGAATACAGGAGCACACTGGGGAATTGTCCTCACTCCTTCAGCCTAAAGCGGCATCTAATTAAGACGTGTGATGAGATGGGGGGGCTGGCTGGGAACACTAATTAGACCAGAACCAGACATAATGTATCATACGCGTCCCAGCAAAAGAACAAATTATGATTAAGCCGTTACTCGGTTGTAGTCTGGGTTTTTGGCTGTGTAATTAACTTCCTGTTCTTTTGGCTGACGACCTGTTTACCGGGCAGGTGTGGTTTTCTTTTCTTTGTGGAGTTAAGCGAGAATTATACTGGACGCATCCAAGGTGGCGCGCGCCATCGTGACGTCAAAATGACGTAATATCCTGCCGGCGCGCCCGATTTATGGCTCGACAATGTGGAAACGGGAGGCCTGAACGGGTTCACCGACAACCGGATGGCTCTTCTTTTTTTTCAGCGGCGCGCGATAAAGCGGAAACGGGAGACCTGAACGGGTTCGCCGACAACCAGATGTCAGGACTCTCAGAGTGACTGCAAGTCTCTCTTGTAAACTTAGTGGGTTAAGATGAGTTCTTTTATGGTGAATGAAAGGCTTGATCCTACGAAGTAGGTCATCGAATCAAATCGAAGCATTGACGGCAATGCTGCAGCCAGTTCGGCCATTGTTTACGTTTTTCTTCTTCTAGTCCGTAGGAAGAGCAACGTCGGTAGTCTTTGCTCATTAGCGCCACCGCTGTTCAGGAGAAAACTGCAACTAGTGTCGCGAGCACCAGCGCAGGTATAAATAGTCACGGCGATCCCATAAGGTCACATTTGTACGCGCCAGCTGGGCTGCGTCCAGTATAATTCTCGCTTTACTCAGCCAGCATAGTGGGAAGAACAATGGAGTTGTCGTGCCGGCTTAGCCATGGGATAGAATCAGATCCAGCCATTATCATCCACCCTCTTGACCCCGCTGCATTTTAGCCCACCTACGAAATGATGCTCTTTCATTTGAGTATGTTGATTAGTGCAGATGAGATATTAAGGTTTCATCCCTCCTGCATGCCTAAAATGTCAGCCAGTCCCCTAATGGCCTTTTATGTAGGCCGCATAAATCTCCATCTGTCCCCACCGGGGGGCATGGCCCTTTATTGGCCCCAATCCATCCCCTGTGCGCAGGATCTGCAATTGGTTAATGAGCTCCAGGAGGGGAGCAGCAGGTCAGTAAAGCATTCTCAGGTTGATACCCACAATGACCCCCTCGTGGATAAGTCCAGCCTCATCACTTCTGGCCGTATGCAGGGTGGCTTTAATCTTAGCAGGGTGACAACAAGGCATTAATCATCGAATTAGGTGGTGAGAGTTAGGAGATCTGGGCTTCTGGTACGGCCATCACATGCCTTTACAGTGGTCTGGGATTAGGTAATAACAGAAAAGTTGTTGGGGCAAACAGTTCTGCAAAGAGGATGACTCGGGTGTACCACATGAATTCAGGGAATTTAATACATTTATCTGAAATAATTAAAGGCAACCCGTTTTGCTGGTTTGTTTCAGAAGATGTTGGTTTTCAGCAGTTTTCTAAAAGTTTTCTTCTTAGCTAAAATTAACCAAACCAGGACGAAGTTGCATTTTTTAGGTCATGGGAGCGCTACAAAACTCTCTCTTTTGAAAAATGTTTCTGAATGTTACATCAGAACTGAAGTAAGACCCCCCTGATCATCGTACTGGCACCTGCTTCAAGACTGACACATCATACTCCCTCAGTTGACGACTCCACTCAGTACACATTTAAAGAGATGATCTAATGGCTTACAAATGGTACATGCTGTTAGTGGTAAAGATCACAAATAACCTGAATAGTGAGGTAATGAGCTAGCTCACAACTACAGTATGTAATGTCCTCAGGAGGCCAACGAGTGAAAAACATGGATCTGTCTAAAACAAACATGAGAAGGTTCATCAGAGGACAAAAATGTGACTTAGATCCCAGTCTCTTGTTAGCATATGTGAGTTTTGACACTGCTGCACTAGATGAAATCAGACATTTAAATAGTGTTTTTAAAGCGGGAAAAAACATAAAAGCACTACTGAATGAATAAAGTGCTTGTGTTTAACTCAAATTCAGAGCATTAAAGGGATATTTCACTGTTTCTCTGCTTGTACGTGTAGGATAACTCCTGATTCTGTATGTAGGCTGCAAGCAGGGTTGTGTTGCATAAGTGTAGTACGCATCTGTGTGTTGCTGTTTACAAGCCCTATTATAGAATCACACACTGCCTGCAGAGATGCAAGAATACTCTGCAAATCACAGCCCTATGCCGGCTGAAAACCCTTGCCGATTGGCTCAAACAAGGAAGTGAGGGTACGAAGGCAACATGGCAACCGAGTCAAAGACCTCACATGGCCATGGTGACATCAGCAGCTGTTGAGTAAAGAGACTCACTATAACTGATGCACATATTAACAATATGTGGTTCATTTGTCTAAAAATAGTCACGCTGCTCGTACTCTGAAGCAAATATACTGCAGCGTTGATGTGTTAGTTTGGGGGGGTGCTCAATCAGTGCACAAACACTTCTGTAATCCTGCTAACAACCAAGGAGCCGTGCAGCTTGAGCTACGTTCTAATTAAAGGACTAATAAAAAGCTTTCTGCGGCTGAATGAATATTTAATCAGCCAGAGAGCAGCAATCGAAAACTGTGATGAAATACAAAGGACAAATTAGACAGAAATTCATTAATTTAGCATATCAAAAGATCAAGTTGTGTTTTGAATATTGTCGCCATGCATGCATTAACTCTACAGCACAGCTACAATGGGATAATTAAGTGTGTCAGGATTTTATTATTAAAGGCTTTAAACATCATTTCAGTAACTGACTTGTTTGCACTATTTGCTGTTTCCGAATACTTAGGTTTGTTCGTCTTAGATCTACGTACATGTTCAGTGCTAGTTTTTAAAAGAACTATATATTCATACACGTGCAGGACAAACAAGCATCCAAATCAAACACTTAACTGTCTGCAACCCGATGATTAATTCTGGGTAACATATGATATTGAAATGTCTTACTAGTAAGACTGTTAAATCTACACTGTAGATCAAAATGAAGAGATTCACATGCAGGATTTATACTCGCATAGGAAATGTATAGTCTAGCAAATTATTCCCAGTTGTAACAGACAGAAATCCCAAAATGTATGCTAAACTAACGTGTTTTAACGTGCTAAACCACATTTTTAAAGCCTCCTGTGTGTTTTGTAGGAAATGTAAACAGGTCATGAGGGGTGCAGACCTCTGACTGTCCCGCTGCGTCAGTCTGCTGTTGCTGTCAGTCTCATACAGGCTGTAGGAGCATGGCTCACACATCACAGGCAGGGCAGAATTCTGTTTGAAGACTGGGGGGGTGGGGGTGTGAGCTAGCCAGTTCCCGTAGTGTAGTGGTTATCACGTTCGCCTAACACGCGAAAGGTCCTCAGTTCGAAACTGGGTGGGAACAGTATTTTTTGATCTAGAGAAAGCTGGTGGTGTATTTTTTATTTTAGCAAATCAAATCAAGGAACAGATGTTGCTGTTTGTTGTGTGGGAACAAAGGAATGCATTCAGCCTTTTTTAAACAGATGTCTCATCTCTTTTTTGCCACATTTTTACGGGGGAACTCCATGTCAAGCCTTTAGTTTTGGTTATCAAATTTTCAGAAATTCTTTCAAACGATTGACAAACTTATTTTGACCCAAAAGGCTGTATCACCACATATCGCTCAGTGAGTCATTATAAAGACCACTGAACCAACGTCCTGTTCTCCTGTACTGCCTATGAGAAAGACAGACCATGTAGCAGCTTAACAGCATGACTTATCTTATCTGCTTTGTTATGTCCCCGTAGATCAGTCGGGGCAGAGTACAGGCTGAATGTACATCCTGGCTGTCTTCTTTTGAAGTTTAGACTCATGCTCATGATATATTCCGTTCTGCTTGACTCTGTGTACGTGTGTGTGTGGTTGAGAGAAAGTAAATGGGCAGCACGGTAACCAGCTGAGCGCCAAACCTGGTACACACTCAGCGACATACACTATGAGCTGCTTAGAGAATAATGAGTTCCTACATGACCGAGCAACATGCTTGGTTGAATTACTCTGTCCTCCAAACACACGCATATTTATTGCATTCTATATAAGGAAAGCACTTCAAGTGTGTGCCCCAATTGGAAGGCGTACAAATCAGTTGTGTACAACGGTCCACTAGATTTGAAGTATTCCTGTGCTTTGCGCCAGCCTGCAGTCCGTTCTGGCCTGTCAGTCATATATCCTTGGTAGTTTTCACGGTCCTACAAAGAGAGCTTTGCCACTGGATTGATGCGATTCTAATCGGAGCCATATTAGCCTGAGGATGTCGCTAAAAAACCACGAGACAATTTCTGACTTTAATCTTTTGCTAGAAATTTGCATGAATGCACACACATACTGTATAGTAGTTGCTCATGTGTTTGAAATCCCCTTCACGCAATCATATGAACTGAAATCAACGCCATCGCAGTTTTAATCTTTTCGGAGTGAGATGAAAGGGGACTATAAAGCTATCCTGGTTTGCTTTCTGTGGGTCCTTAAAAGGTCTGAAAATGTCTTAAAATACATTGAATAAGCAGAAGTTAGCTTTATATCTTATTTGCTATAAAAACACCCTTAATTCCTTTGTGTCATTTTCTACTATGTCCATACTGTCCACCTTCATGTCTTGGCTACATTCAGTCAGATTTAGACTAGTATAACGCGCTTTATTTGGGCACATCGAGGCTGCGTTACCGTGTGCTCTGTAACCTGCTGCCCTCTTCCTGTCAGCTCCCTGGCTGAGCTGCCACTCAGGATAAACCTTAAATGCTCTCGCCGCTTTGTTTAAACCAGCTAGACAATCACAATTCATTTCCAAGAAAGCTGTCTCTCGTCCTCGTTCCTAAATCGGAGTGTAATATTAAACCAACTCATTTCCCAGGAAAGGAAAATGAATATAAAAATTAGCCCAGTTGATGTTATAGTTTCAAAAGGGGTCAATGAGTGTAACCACTGCATGTAGAGGCTCTTCTTTGTTTTTACAACCCTATTATCTTAATTCAGTTTTCCTTTTTTAAAGAAATTAGCAGATGGTAATAGGAAAGAACTAGGTGGGAGGAACATGAGTCTACTTTAAGGGGTTAGAGAAGGTATCAGCAATTAGCTCTGGATATTTGCCCAGTTTTCGTCTTGGCAGTAGCTGTGTAAAGACCCAGTTGCAGTGATTACCTGTCTCAAACCCAAACCCTGCTGGGAAAACAGGCTTTAACGATAATAGGAATGCGTGAAACCAAGCCAAATGGCCTTTTTACGAGGTAATGAAATACTCTCACTGAGAACTTTTAATGGCTGCAGCCTAATGCTGACAATAAGAGAAGTGTGCTGCCCCTGTGCTCACCCAACAATCATAATTTACCTCTAAGTTGAGCACATCACTACGCAGAGTTGTAATGACATATCTGTGGAGTGCAAACCGCAAATAAAGGCATTAGCTGTTGTGGCCTCACACAGCCACACACTCCAGGAGACTTAAAACAACAACAGGCTGCCATCTATCATGTCTCAGAGGGCATCATGGGACTTGTGATCCAGACTTTTAAGAGTGTGTGCACTGTGCTGTGAAGTAGGCCAAGTATCTGAGCCAATCAGGAGCCCTTGTTGGACCCCCAAGAGAATGCAGAGGGTAAATGTGGGAAGCATACGCGCCATCTTTCTTTCCCAAAGTAGACTTAGTGACGGTGTAGTAAAGCCGCAGTGCCAGGGCACAAGCCACAATGGCAGCTTGACTTTGATCTGGTTAGGAAAATGGAGCAGCTGAAAGGTGAACTGTGGACTCAGTGAATATTAATCACAGTTTCAAAGTGCCTTTGTCCACCTTTAAACTCTGTCAGTTGCAGCTTTGCATTTCTTGTTCCAACATTTACACTTTACACACATTTCCAACTTGTCGTTAATGACATTCCCTCAGTAAGGGTTTCCCAATGCGAGCTTAAGCAACGTGTTTACCTTCATTTTTTGGTCGCAGGGAGGTTGGGGGCAGCACTCAGTCACATAGTGTAGGGGTTATCATGTTCGCCTAACACACAAAAGGTCCTCGGTTTGAGACCGGGCGGGAACAGCATTTTCTCCACCCAAAAACAGGTGGTGCTTTTCATTTATAGAGCAGAAAGTGTTACTGTTCATGTCAAAAAGCTCAAATGACAGGTCTGTCTGGTAATTCACACCCAGAAGGTAAAAGCTGGCTTTCTTTTTTGTTTTAGTAGAACAGTTATTTCCCACGAGTTGTGTAGGCAAAGCGTTTTGCTTTCGGTGGCTCGTCTCTGGCTTGATACCAAATAGACTTTTTCTTTGTGGTCAATGTAGAGGCAGTGACTCGTTATTGTTGTTGTCATGCTATCAGGCAGAAATGAGACTTTTCCGTGGTGACAAGTGTCATTTTATGATTTCATTAAGCAGTCTTCTCTTTCTCATGTGCATTATTTGGTCAAAGTCGTATCAGCTAATGTCTTTATGCCTCTGTTGTGTCTTTCAGCTGGATCCTCAGACGGTGCAGTCCAAGAACTGGCACATGGACGTCATAGAGATGAACGGGGTAAGACGGAAGTGGTTTCAACTCTAGCTTACATTGTGACATATGTCAATATTTTAATGAGATGTGTTGTGTTTGGAAATGGCAATGTATGTTTTTATTCAACACTGCATCCTCCTACATCCCTGCAGGAAGTCAAAGTGAGATTTGTGTGTGTTCCCACAGATTTTTGAAAAGAATTTAGTTGGTAATATAAAGAGATCTAGTAATGGGGCAACCTCTAGCTCACCCATGCGCCCCATGTAGGCTGAGTCCTTTGTAGCGGCCCGGGTTCAAATCCGACCTGCGGCCCTTTGCTGCGTGTCATCCCCTCTGTCTCTCTCCCCACTTTCCTGTCTATCCACTATCTAATAAAGGGAAAAGCCCCAAAAAAATAATCATAAAAAAAAGAGATCTAGTAATAGTATTTGTAAGAGCTGATAATGGTTACAATAACATCTAAATGTTTAGCCTGAAGATGTTGGATATTACATTTGAATGTAAAAACCTCTAAATCTCAATGTAAACAAAGACAAAGTGGTTCATGAGGGTCCCAAAGTTCATTTGTGGCTTCTCAGAGCAATGCCGTATACTTCAGCTGTGTTGTTTGTTCATCGTCAGATCAAAGTGGAATTCTCCATGAAATTCACAAGTCGGGACCTCAGCTTAAAGAGAACACCGTCCAAAAAACAGAGTGGGGTGTTTGGAGTCAAAATAAACGTGGTGACAAAGTAAGTATGATCTATGTATCTTATTGCGGCCAAAATTGGCTGTTATGGTACCTTACAGCTCAACTGCCTAAAAAAACATGACTTTGCTGCTTTTATACACATTCATTGTTGTGTACTGTTCGCGTCAACAGGCGCGAGCGCTCCAAGGTGCCTTACATTGTCCGTCAGTGCATTGAGGAAGTGGAGAAGAGGGGGATTGACGAAGTGGGAATCTACAGGATCTCAGGGGTGGCCACTGATATCCAGGCCCTCAAAACAGCATTCGACACCAGTAAGACTCCACTCACTGTCTCTTTCTGTCTGTGTTTCTGGTTTATCTACTGTAATCTGTTGCTACTCCGTAGTGCTGGTAAAAAAAAAAAAAACAATAGTTTGTTCTCCAGTGAAGATGACGGGATGAAAAGATTGTCAGACAGTGTCTAAGCTGATAGTTTGGTGACCTGCATCTAATAATTTATCCTGTCAAATGACATAATATCGTGTCAGTCATCAAGCATTTCCCTTCTTTGAAGAAATTGAGTGTGTGCATAAAGGCTGTGTGTGAAGTTCAGTGTGTATATGTAGTAGTTTCCCAGGGTTAATTGAGGCCTTTGCTCTAAGACTCTAAGACTCTGTAGAGAAGAGATTTGTGGGAACTGGCTGTTAGGGTGGCCAGGACAGATGAGGAGCAGCAGCTGTCAAGTGTTTAAGTTTTTTCTGTTGCATTACTGTAGAGTCTTATCAGCGTTGGTCATGGCTGCTAGATCCAACAGAGCAGAGCCCGGTATCACCTTTCATTTTTGGGTGTAATATTAAGCATCTGTCTCTAGTCTGGATGTGGGGTTATTGAGAGATTACATCGTTCCTGGAGAGAGCAGCTGTGTTATTGTTGGCCTGTAATGATGTAGTGTGTTCACTTTCTATTGGCTCTTTGTTTGTGTCCGACCTGCAGATACCAAAGATATCCTGGTGATGCTGAGCGACATGGACATCAATGCCATCGCAGGAACACTGAAGCTGTACTTCAGGGAGCTGCCGGAGCCTCTGCTCACCGACCGCCTCTACCCCGCCTTCATGGAGGGCATAGGTGCGACCTTTAGGACCGGAAGTTTGTGTTTGTCATCAGTGGGTAGTTCAGTTTGCCCAGCTGGAAGAGATGAGAGCTGAAGATAAAAAAAAGCTGTCTTGCCATAATTGGATCTGACATGTTTTTCCTCTCCCTCACAGCGCTCTCTGACCCGGCAGCCAAGGAAAACTGCATGATGCACCTGCTGCGCTCCCTGCCCGACCCCAACCTCATGACCTTCCTCATTCTGCTGGAACACCTCAAACGGTACACACACACACACACACATTATAACCCTCAGACATACACAGAGACACCTGCTGATCACAGTTAGGCTTTCTATCAGTAGAAAAGTAACCAACTCTAATGGTATAATCAAAAAAGTTATTATTTATTATTCTTTTCTATTATCTATTCTTACTTCTCATCAGCCGTTGGTGTTTGTGTTTGCAGGGTGGCTGAGAAGGAGCCTATCAACAAGATGTCCCTTCACAACCTGGCCACCGTGTTTGGCCCCACTCTGCTCAGGCCCTCCGAGCCCGAGATCACCAAGGCACAGCACATCACCTCTGCCTCTGACATCTGGTCGCATGACGTAATGGCACAGGTACCCGCTGCACACAGATGCATTTGAATTTTGGTGCAGACTTAGGACGAATAACTGTGGCTATATGTTAGTAGCAATGTTAAGACAAAGTTTTAGTTACCGTAGTTGAATTGTTGAATATGAATGTATACTTTTTTTTTTAAAAGTACTCCTAGTATGTTTATACCGATATGACTCTCTGGATCCCTCTGTCCCTTTGGCTTTCATTAAACAGTCATATTGATGGAGACTGAGTAGGCAGCCCTCTGTGTAGACTGGTGTGTACATGCAGATTTCCTCGGTCGCTGCACATGTTCTCCAGATAAATTTTACTCCCACGTTGCTAAGTGACCCATGTCACTGCGGACTACTCTCCCAGCTGTATTTAGGCTGCAGGCCATCCATTCATCTCTACTGAGAGATGAGTTTCCTGTGTACAAATGTCTTTCCTTGGCAGAATAAACAACATCCACGGTAAATCATTATAAATGGGAGGCTCCGTCTGTCCGTTACAGTTAACCCGAGTGTTTGTAATGGGGCTTCTTCAAATTCTAAATGTTTATTGCATAAGTATACAAAATGTCAAACACCAAAGAAAGATGCTTCTGCTGCCGTATCCTGAATATAATCTCATTTATGGACATGATGGATTTCCCCTTATTTTAATAAAAGAACCCATCTAGCAACAGTGAAGAGATTTTATCGGCTCCGATACTGCCTAAAATGCTGGTATCGGGAAGTACTGGAGTTTATGCACCGATCTGATACCATGTAATAAAGCCCTAAAGAAAATTTACGTTAAGTAGTTTATTTATGTTCTTTTTCCGTTATAACTGACTGTCAGACTGGAGAATAAAAGAACGTTCTGTGGCGTTCATGTTTCACAAAGAGTTTAACCTGAGCCAGACCGACAACAAAGATAAATCATATCACATCCATACAGGGATAGTAGTATACAGTTGTTAAAACAATAAAATATATGACACACTGGTATCGGGTCAGTACTCGGTATCGGCCGATACGCAAGTTCAGGTATTGGAATCGGTATTGGGAAGCAAAAAATGGTATCAGACCATCTCTAGTAGCAACGAACAAAGGCAAAATACAGCTGCAGAGAAATAACCGAGCAAAGAAAACGTTCCTGCATAAATAAATAAAAATATTTCCTAAAAATGTAATCACGTGGAAAGATATGTATGTCTGATCTGTGGTGGCATTTCCAGGAACACCATGTTGTGGTATGATGAGACAAAGGGAAAGCTTAGACAACATCAGGTCATTCATAGGTCACAGGTCAGGGGACGAGAATATTTTCTAATAACCAAACCATCTTTATGTATAAATATGTATGTGTCTTTACAAATTCAGGAAATCTAGGCAGCTGCATGATTCGGGAATGTTTTGTTCCAGGACTGACTCCTTTTGGAGGTCGGTGGAAAAAGGGTGAAGGGGCCTGACACACTGTAGCATACTCCCCCAGAGAGAGAGAGAGAGAGAGAGAGAGAGAGAGAGAGAGAGAGAGGCTCGACTATGAATTTGGGTTCAGCATCTGTGTTTACGGCGCCCGCAATATCTTTGTTTACATTGAAGGTTCAGCTAAACTTAACGCCCCTAGCAGTTTAAATACACCTTCAGGAAGACAAGAACTGAGAGTTGGGACGGGGCGACACAAAACACATTGTGGTTAAACTGTACTGCCTACCTAAATTCTCTCCTTAATTGAGTGTTCATTAAATGCTTCTGTGTAATTCATCAAATAAATGTTAGTGCAGTTGTTGCATTAGATCTGTTAGTTAATGTAGTCTGACCTACTTATTAACACAGTCAGCAGTTGCAGCAGTGGTTGTGACACAGTTAAATCTGAACACACACAGTACACATTTTTAGATTCAGTGTGACTGGATATCTATTATCTACGATGTCCATTGCGAAGTAACGTCCATTAATAATTAAAATAGCATTATGCTCGGTTTTAGAAGTCCAGAACGTGTTGCACTATCAATATTTTCTAACCAAATGAAACATACTGGTTTTCTGTCTTAGGTCCAGGTGCTGCTGTACTATCTGCAGCATCCTCCCATCTCCTTTGCCGAACTGAAGCGCAACACGCTCTACTTTTCCACTGACGTTTAATCCCCACCCAACTCCCTCAGGACCCACCTCCCTCAGGACCCACCTCCCTCAGGGCCCACCTCCCTCAGGGCGCCACCTGCAGACGAGAGAGTGACTCCATACAAACCTCGGTCCTCGCCACTCGGTCCTCCTGCCTCACGTCTCCTCCCAGCAGGCAGCTCATCTCGACTGTACAGCCCCTAACACACACCCACACCCCCACACATCCATCCCTCCTGTCTGTCTGTCCCAAACCAACCCCCACCCCCGTCCTGAAGAGAGATGGAGCCGAGCATGTAGGGAGGTGGTGAAGGAGATTTCCTGGTCATCTAGTAGTCACATGTCATGTCCTGTTTGTAATTTGAGGAGAGCAGAGCCGCGTCGCGCCTCTTGCTGACAAGACCACAAGGCATTCTGGGACCGCTGTGGGGAAGATCGAGGGGGTCCAGAGGCCACGGCCTGGCGCGGTGGCACAGGATCACACCCATGTGTTTGTCGTGGTGTCATCTAGTGAGCCCTTTTCAGGCGCTGGTTTGATGATATCCTCTCAGAAACCAGTCCACTCAGCCTCCAGCTTCTTCTTTTTTCCTGATCAGAGACATTCCAGAAAAATGGCATTTACATGTTTAATAATTATTATTTTCAACAGCTGTTTGTCTCCTTTTTCTGTGTTTCTGGCTCTGTGCATGTGGTGGAGGGGGCCAGAGTGTGTGAGTGACGATGTGGATGTACTCGAGTGACTGTGCGTGTGTTTAAGGGACTATGAGAACTTGTGAGGTTGAGGTACAAGTGGCTGGGAAGCCATCATAATAAATGGCTGGTGATGTGTCTCTCTGTACTGACAAACAAGAGAGAACTGCCCTCCCCAGTGAGTCTTGGCCAAATTAGCCCTATTTATTTTAAATATATATAATATGTGTGCCTGTACAGTTCTGTGCAACTAGAGAAATGCTCTAAGGAGTCTGTTTTTTGAAGTTTATTCAGGTAGTGATGTTATTTTTAGTCTGATTTTCTCATTCACCATGGTAAGCTGTACGGAAAAGAACAGAAAGTCTGCCAATTCATTTCAGATCAGTTTGTAGAGGAGAAAGGGCACTCTGTGACATGAGGGTTGTTGGGGTAAAAAAAACAACAAAAAAAACACAAATGAATGGAACATTTAGCTTTTTTTCTTGTTACTTCATTGCAAGCCTGTTCCAAGTGTCTTACTGCACCGGTATAATCTATAGAATTGATTTGTGTAGTTGCCCTCATTGCATGTTCAGCTTATCAATCAAACCAGGCCAGGTAACGCATAGGTAGGTTTTCTCTGCAAGGCCCTCGCTAAGACCATCTCTGCTCTGTACAAAGCCAACCTTTCTGCTATCAAGCCTGCCACATATCTTAAAATACTGTAAGCACTGCTAGATGAGTACTATTTGATATTTTTAATATAAGATTAAAATAAAAAAATAAAAAATGTTGTATTTTACTTCCTGAGAAGAATTTCTGTATACTGTAATATTGAGGCTAAATGTCAATGTGAAACCCCCCTATTTTTTTTTCTTCTTTTTTTTTTTTAGTAAAATAAAAGTTGCCAAAACACTCCCTTTGTGTGTGTCTGTGTCAGTAATACTGTCTTTGTCAGGATATTGAATCACTTCCATCTGAGCTGTCTGAGCCATCTGCGCACTCACTAAAACTTAATGACACCACAGTCATCATCAACCATGATGGACGGACAAGAGAGAGGAGAGCTACAACATCTTCAGACCAAGGTAAGTTGATGCTAATTAAATCATTTATTTTATTGTTGTACTTATCTTTTGTTCTTTTAACCTATTTTATCTTTTGTAAAGCACTTTGTAACCTAGGTTTTGAAAGATGATTTTACTTAATAATAACTTTATTTATATGGCACCTTTTTAAAATAAAGTTGCAAAGTGTTTTACAATTTAAAAACAATAATAAAGCTAATATGAAACCAAAACATGTACAAGATATAAAACAGGATAAAATACTTTATATAGTGGAAATGTGGAGCATATGATGATAATATCCCCCCCCACCTAACCACTATCCATTTTCCCATCCTGAAAGATTAAACCACATTTGGATATAGTTTCATATATTTGGGTATTGCACCCCCTGGTGGTCAATTTTACAGATAGTTGGAAGTGAGTTTCCAGTGTCATTTCTTTCATGACCTAAAATAAAGTATCAAGAGTGAAAGTTGTGGGAGTTGGAGCAAGTCAAAGAGACATTTTTAAGTTGAGTTTACGACACCTCTCCACTCTAATTGTAATGTCACCTACTCTGGCTTTCATCTCATACACAGCCATTATAAAATCTGAAACCAAGCCAACCAATTTGGTATTATTTATTTTATGAATTAAGAATTGTGGGAGGAAACCGGATCACCTAGAGTAAACCCACACAAACACCCTTCCATTTTAGACCTCATTTGGTTCATACACGGCCGTGTGTGTGTGTGTGTGTGTGTGTGTGTGTGTGTGTGTGTGTGTGTGTGTGTGTGTGTGTGTGTCATGCTGAATCTTGGTGAGTTCTTTGGAGTATTGGTGCAGCTTGTGCTGAGGTGAACCTGATCAGAGATGGGTGGTAAGTGTACATGCTTTGATGTGTGTTCACCAGTGACGGTTCTAGACCATTTCAAATGGAGGGGCCATGCTGGGGCCACTTGCAATTTTAGGGGTACCAAATATATTAAGTACAAGAGTTCCATACCACCAACCCTCCATAGGTTTGGTTCTAAGACTAACAATACACATATAACAATAAACACAAGCATACTCATTCAGTGTTAACTACATTTGATTTATTACAGCACATTAATAATACTCCCTCTTTGGGGATAAAGGTGGGGTTAAAAATGTATGAAATAAACACAGTTGGCGGGGCCACAGGGGGGCCGAGGTTATATTATATATTACGGGTGCACTGGCCACCCTTGGGGTTTTATCACCAATTTGAGCACATCACTAGTTGAACCAGTGGAGCGTACATGTTAACTAGTATTTATTTTTGTTGAACTAGTACGATGGAAATATACCAGTGCAACAAAAAGCCCAACATGTTGAATAAATATCTCACTAGTGGTGCCCAGTTGCTTACTAGTGCTGAGTGAGGCTCAACTAGTTAAAGGAAAGACCCAAAATCTAAGAAAAATGTTCTTTCAAAGTCTTTACATGTTCAGTAATCAGTAGTCATGTTAACTAGTGAGGAAAACATCAGTGTCACTAGTTCACTAGTGACTCCTTTTGGACCTTACTAGTAAGGTCAAAATGCCCCTCACCAGTTAACTAGTACACATTTTGAGCCTTACTAGTTAACTAGTAACGTCCAGAGAAAGTCCAACTAGTGAACAAGTGAATTTTAAAGGCATCACTAGTTAACTAGTAGGCATTTTAGACAGCACTAGTTAACTAGTGAGGTTTAAAAGACCCTAACTAGCGAATTTTTAGCCTTCACTAATTAACATGTAAACTGCAACATGCAGTCCACTAGTACTACTAGTACTGCTGGTAGTATAGTTGGCTGCATGCAAATTAGGCAGGCAGGACAAGGATTCTGATTGGCCAGTGTTTAAACTAGATAGCCAAGGCCACCACCTCTGACTCCAGCACCAGCAGACGGAATTGTGATAGTGTAGCTGGAGGGGTTTTGCTGGCTGTTTGCAACTAATAATTATATATATATATATATATATATATATATATATATATATATAATTATATATATTGTCCGTACATGTTAAATAAATTGTATTTTGTTTCTTAAATCTCTGTTTCATTAAGTCTCTCCTGATTGATATTACAATGTTTTACTGTCTCACAACTTAACTGCATCTGTCTCATGTGTTTGACAGTCATTTAGTCCCTGTAGACAGCTAGCAGCATGTCTCTAAAACAGGGATTGATCCCATATTAAAGCTGACTTTATAATGGTAAATCTGCCACTTCAAACATGTAATGACCTATGAACATGGATAACTGCATCATAGAGAAACCCTCCTGCCAGTGTTGCTCTTAAGACTGTTTGAAATATGAAACAGCAAAAGCTTATTCATTTAAAAAAAAAAAAGCCAAATCAAAGCAGTTTGAGGTAACATGAAGTAATTTTAAGTACTCTTGACATTTTTGTCCTAATGCTATAATTCATGATCATGATTCATGAAATAAAAATGACTGCATATATTTGTGTTTTACTGAGAAAAAGTCAGAAAGGAAAACTACAAGCAGAGAATTATTAAACAGAAAATAAAATGTTCTATGTTCTTTCATTGTGGTTAATATAAAAAAGAATCATGTTTTCCTCTGGCTAGTGTATTAAGGAGCTGTCTGTATCAACACAATCTCTTCAGGCTTTAGAGCGTTAAACTTTGGCTAAAGGGAGTTCTTACAGTAGAGCCAATAGAAAGCCTTAAAGCCCCTTGTCCCTGCCTCCTCATTAGCATTGTGTGCTACTAATTAACAAGTAAGCACTTTGGTTTTCACTAGTTAACTAGTAAACATTCTGGACCCAACTAATTAAAGTCTAAATCTATCTATATCTAGTAGGCTGTATCTAATGTAGTAGACTTTTTTTAAGATTGCTTTTTGGGCATTTTTAGACCTTTATTTACAGAACAGCTGAAGACATGAAGAGAGAGAGAGAGGGGAATGACATACAGCAAAGGGCTGCAGGTGGGAGTCGAACCCCGGCCTGCTGCGTCGAGGAGTAAGCCTCTATATATGGGCACCCACTCTACCAACTGAGCTAACTAGTAAGGTAAAAAAAGAGGCTTTAACATGCTAACTAGTAAACATGTTTGCCTCACTAGTAAACTAGTGCAGAGGGTTGTAGCTCACTAGTAAACTAGTAACCAGGATTCATGTTTACTAGTTACCATGTCAGAGCTTTTGCAGTTAACTAGTAGGACTTTTTAGAGTGCTAGTTCAGTCCACATGACCACTAGTGCGTAAAACAGCTGACTAGTTTGGACTTTGGTGCTACTAGTACGCTGCCCAGCATCACTAGTAAGGCTTCTGCTATAACTAGTTAGACAAAGGGTTCACTAGTTGCTGAAAAAAAGTGACAAGTGAAAGATTATGTTCAACTAGTAAGACGAAATATCCAAATAGTATAAACAAGTGTCCAACTAGTACTGACAAAAAGCCAACTAGTGGAGGAACCTGACGTCTAAAATCAAGGCTATGGAATTAATGCTCAAAGGTCTTGCCATAGTCCCTGCTTGACTGCGCTAGCCGGTAGCTACATGAGTGGTGGTCTTCTAAGCTGGCAGTGTGTTTGGTGGACATGGTGAGGACACTGCCTTTTAATGTGTCTCTCTGCTGGATCTTGAACTGGTTCTAATGTGTGTGCTGAACATTACAAAGAATAGGTGGCAACTGCATGTTTTCTTAGACCCCTGGATGCCCATAGTTATTGTCTTGAACTACATACATTTTTCCTTAGTGTATTTTCATTTGTATGTGTATTTTAGTTTTTATTTAATATTTTCTCAGTTCTTATCCAACAAATTCTTCATTAACTAGCATATGAATAAGATTTGAATTCTTGTAAAGGGAGACTCATTTGATTTAATTCTATGGAGCCTAACTGATGTTTTCAGGGTGGGACATGGGATGTTCAATGGGACACTCACCCTGGAACCACAAGGTTTCTCTGTTGCCAGGATGTGACTCATGAGATGATGCTGATCCCTAGGAATATCCATTTACTACAGTAGGAGGTTGTTACAATGAGCAAGTTTAGGGAGTTAACTTTGCTGAGTAAAACCCCCCAACATGACTTTTTACATCTTTCTGTTTCTGCTTCTACTCAGCCAAGTTATTCAGGTAACTCAAACCCATTTCTTAAAACAAATAAATAAAAACCTAAGGAAGCCCACCTAACCTTTACCCATGTCTGATGCCCTTCAAAGCTTGTCAATAATAACCAATCAGCAGTGTTTTGTACACTGTAGAATCATGAATTGCTTGTAGATCGTGAAGGGAATAAAGTGCATTAGAGCAGCCTACTAAGAATGATATAAAAGCATGCATTATAATAACCTTTGCAATTCCATATCATTTATTTTCTACTGGATTTTAACAGGGAAAGCATCTCTCATCTCAACTCTTATAGCAGTTACATTCTAGGCAAATGTGCAAAAAAGGGGAAAACACCATATCATTTAATCTCTCATCTTTTATTCGGTTAGGTTGTCATGTAAATAAATTGGATAATTTATTGACCGCCCCTCAGACGCAGGACAAGATGGAGAGTGGACTCCTTCTGGATGTTGTAGTCAGAGAGGGTACGGCCATCTTCCAGCTGCTTGCCGGCAAAGATCAGCCTCTGCTGGTCAGGGGGAATGCCTTCCTTGTCCTGGATCTTAGCCTTGACATTTTCAATGGTGTCGCTAGGCTCCACCTCCAGGGTGATGGTCTTGCCAGTGAGGGTCTTGACAAAGATCTGCATGCCTCCCCTCAGACGCAGGACAAGATGGAGGGTGGACTCCTTCTGGATGTTGTAGTCAGAGAGGGTACGGCCATCTTCAAGCTGCTTGCCGGCGAAGATCAGCCTCTGCTGGTCAGGGGGAATGCCTTCCTTGTCCTGGATCTTAGCCTTCACGTTCTCAATGGTGTCACTAGGCTCCACCTCCAGGGTGATGGTCTTGCCAGTGAGGGTCTTGACGAAGATCTGCATGCCTCCCCTCAGACGCAGGACAAGATGGAGGGTGGATTCTTTCTGGATGTTGTAGTCAGAGAGGGTACGGCCATCTTCCAGCTGCTTGCCAGCAAAGATCAGCCTCTGCTGGTCAGGGGGAATGCCTTCCTTGTCCTGGATCTTAGCCTTGACATTTTCAATGGTGTCGCTGGGCTCAACCTCCAGGGTGATGGTCTTCCCAGTGAGCGTCTTCACAAAGATCTGCATGTTTGCACCTGTAAAAAAATGACAGTGCCATGTTATAACATCCTTTAATGTAAAAAAGCCTACCTCAAATAGGTTCCATATTAATTTCACCAGTCTACTATGAAATAGAGACTAATTTTAAATACTGCTTCTTACATCTACATTTTAATATAAGGCCATTTAGTTGAATGACTTCTTGTCAGAGGTATAACGTCACATTAATTGTTAAATCGTTTCATGTAATGTTACAGACGCAATTATTCGGACACTACTTATTTTATGTTACCACGAGCGAGAAAGGAGAACTGAATCCTACACATAAACATACTGGTAGGAGGCCGGTGATTCGAGCACCAGCGCCATTTTAAAATAAGGTATTGTTGTTTGCCTTCGTTTTGTTCAGCTAACGTTACGCGCTAATGGACGATCCAGCTAGAAATGTTGTAACATTACCGTTGTTACTAGTTAACACTAGCTAAATGTCTTTAACGTTGTTTTTCATCTAGCAATAAACCCAGCACGGTATTTGTAATGTAGGTAATTTACGTTAACGTAGCTACATTATTTAAGAAATGTTTTTTTTTTAGGTTGCTAGCTAACGTTAGCCTTTAAAGTAATTGTTTACGAAGCGGTTAGCCAGCTGCAAAAAGCGAATACAATTGACAGCAGTTAAAATGTAATGGAAGTTGTGTAACTGATGGAAGAACTATAGCGTATAATCTGAATTATTACTGGTAAAAATGTAACGAACGATTGTACTTACAGTTAATAATTGCTACCTTGCTGTCAAAAACCTTCCTCTGACTGACTGTGCAGTTGCCAGGGGGACAGGATAATTTATACTAGACACGTCATCGAGTGATATTCATCCGCGACTGAAAATAGTTCCCATTTCTAGCGTGCCGTATTATAAAACATTCATACAACTCTGGGGCTGACAATCACCCAAATATTATACGAGAGGCATAGATAATATGCTAGGTTTTTCTTTGCCGTTTTCTGTTAAAATAAAAAGCTGTTCTGTGAAATATAGCCTACATATAGCCTACTGTGCAGGTTGTTATCAGAATATAAGTAGCGTGTTTCATGAATTCTTTATCATACAACTTCCTGATCTTGATGCAGAAACTGAGCTATAAACAATAGAACTATAAAATAAATGCCTTTGGTAGGACACCCGATTATCCAGATAACAGTGTTGTTGATCCAGTTTAGTTTTGGATATGATGGTAAATACCACAGCACAATCCTTGTCTACTTTACTCATTGGAGACCATCATGTCGTCCCTAACTTTAGCCTTTCTTGTGGGTTTAAATGTAGGTAACATTCTTCATACTTGAGAGGGCCTATTTTTTACCTGAGTTGTCACTATATTTATGCACAAAGGTCATCATACATTCATCTCATTTACATGTTAGGCTGCACATTGAAAAACAAGCCTTCCATGTATGAATTTGTCTGCTGCTGATGTCTTGACGTTTTCCTGACTTTTAACACATTTTTTATGCCATGTATGTCTAAACTACCCTACCTCAGTATGGTAAGAGACATTGTGCTCCTTTCTGCCTGCTAACGCCCAGGGCATAACAATATCCACAGTACTGAAATCTTATATCAATATGCTGTACATTTTATAACTTAGTAATATATCAAGGTTTCCTCTTCTCTCTCTTGGAACCCACACAGTCAGCTGTACCAGGTTAGGACAAAAAAAGTGCAAAGTTAACCACATGTTCCCTTCCCTTATGCTGAAAATAATTTCCATCTTAGTAGAATAGTCTTTGTTCAATTCAATTTGCAAGTGCCAAGTCCAAACAATTGATAATGTCTCTTCCCTCCGTCTATTGAAATCATACATTTCCCCTGGTATGCCAACACCATTGTAACAGCAATAGAGCACACATTTTCTTAAATTTCATTTTTTTTCCCCCATTGGCTAAAACCTGCTGTCCCGGTTTGTTTGCCTTTTCTTGATCTAACATGTCAATCTCTTCACGATAGATGGCGCCACATCCTCATTAATAGAAAATCCTTCCACCTTTCCAAGTGTTTTGTGAC
The DNA here is from genome assembly GCF_031162955.1 of Sander vitreus. NCBI lineage: Eukaryota > Metazoa > Chordata > Actinopteri > Perciformes > Percidae > Sander > Sander vitreus. Next base: position 22,388,317 of record NC_135867.1, read on the forward strand.
TCAGACCTCCAGTTCTATAAAACCTCTGCAGCAGTATTGCAGTTCATTCGATGAGTAGGAGCCTGATTATAGTTTTAATTTACCCATTCATTTCCATATCTAGAGTAGAAACCTACATAGATGTATACACCATATCGAAATCTGCTGGCTTTGGGTAGCATCTTACAATATTGGTGAACCATTATCTACTTGGAGATACTGTGCTTGAAATGGAAACTCCTTAAGAGAATTAGTGAGTTACGAAAATGCTGGTTTAATTACCTTTGACATAATGCGTCTAACATGCACAACACAAGCAGTGTTTTAATATTAAAAATGACAAATTGTATGGCAGTCCATACTGAGAGAATGAGTATGAGCAGTTAAGTCTCAGATCCTGTATGTTTGATGTTTAGTTTGTCAAAAGGTCACTGATGTTTCTGGACTCCAATATAAAGTCCTGCTTCTCAGTACTTCAAGAATAGTGCAGTGACCACAAATTTTAACAATCATGTCAGCTTAATAGAAAACTGTTCTTTATATCCTGGAGTATTATTGCTTGCAATGACTCAAGGTTCCATATTTGATTATTTTCCTTAGCTAACTGAGCCTCAACATTTGTTCTCATACATCAGTTCTAATTACCCAGTTATCTACATTACTGGCCATCAATGTCTGCTAAATTCAAAAGCATGTACCAGAATTTATTACCCAATTAGCATTTGTACTGCAGTTATAAATCTGAACACCCACCAGGAAATCAGTTTAATCCTTTATTTTGGTCATGTAAGTGTAACAACTTCACGGCACGTATAGTATGTCATACATAGCACATTAACTTGGGAAATAATGTTAAGAACATGGAATCATGAATTGCTTTACTGCCCACCCCTCAGACGCAGGACAAGATGGAGGGTGGACTCCTTCTGGATGTTGTAGTCAGAGAGGGTACGGCCATCTTCCAGCTGCTTGCCAGCAAAGATCAGCCTCTGCTGGTCAGGGGGAATGCCTTCCTTGTCCTGGATCTTAGCCTTGACATTTCTCAATGGTGTCGCTAGGCTCCACCTCCAGGGTGATGGTCTTGCCAGTGAGGGTCTTGACGAAGATCTGCATGCCTCCCCTCAGACGCAGGACAAGATGGAGAGTGGACTCCTTCTGGATGTTGTAGTCAGAGAGGGTACGGCCATCTTCAAGCTGCTTGCCGGCAAAGATCAGCCTCTGCTGGTCAGGGGGAATGCCTTCCTTGTCCTGGATCTTAGCCTTGACATTTTCAATGGTGTCACTAGGCTCCACCTCCAGGGTGATGGTCTTCCCAGTGAGCGTCTTCACAAAGATCTGCATGTTTGCACCTCTGTAAAATGGAGATACATAAAAATCACCATTTAGCATCAAATCAAAAAAGGTTTCATAAAATTACTTGAATCTCACATCAAAATTAATGTCATTATAAAATTGGATATTATCTGAATCCCAAAATAATTTTAAAACTTAGCGCTGTAATTACATGTACATTACGTTTAAGTTATTACAGAATATTAATGTGAAGCTCTGAACTATCGGCAGCTCAGCAGCCATTCCGGTCCAAGCGCCATTTTGAGATCCCATTGACCTTCCCTTTGTTCAGCTGTAACTCTAATGGACGATAACGTTACTGGAAGTGTTGAGTCATTGCTATAGCTATCATTTGCTAACGTAGCTAGCTAAGCCATAAAAAAAATTTAAAAAAAATAAAATAAAAAAAAACCCGACGACAAAGCAAGTGACGCTGAAAGTCGTAAGTAACCTGTATAACGTTGAATAATGTAGCTTAATAGCTGATTGTATTTTAAGATTTAACGTCAATTTGAGGCAGATTGAGGCATAGTTACAGTCTGCTACAATTCGCTTAAGCGACTGTAACGTTAAGTACGTTAAAAAACCATGGCACTGGTCATCAAACAAGCGACTAAAAACATTTACTGTATACATAGTTCAAATATAAGAATACTATAGCTTGAAACAAGAGAAATGTGTACTTACTTTTAAATAACGCAGTTAATAGTTTATATTGTGCTAATACAGTGCTTCCCCTTTCGGTTTCCGCTGTAGAACTAAACTGCAGTACAGACACCAGTCTTATATACTGGAGTCTGCAGACGTCATCTGTCAATATCCGTCCGCATTTAAAACTAGTTCCCATTGCTCCGAAGCGCACTATTTGAATATACGGTAGTCATTTTACAGTATTATTTAATGTATTAATTATAAGTTTACTCACAAACTTAATTTAGTTAAAAATAGCATGCTTGAAAACGATAATTTAATATGCTACGCAGCGGAATGATATCTCACTGCATTACGGATCTGGCTCTAGAATTTGCTAGAACACCGTAGCAACAGCAGAGCCCAACAGACACCTTCCCCGAGCTTCTGATTGGATTGTACGATTGTTTGTTTGACCAGCGATTGGTTGCTGTGTTACAGTGAGTAATGTTGGATGACTACGTTACTTTTATGACTATGGGATTATTATTATGGGATATCGATTATTATTATTATGGGATATCTATTCGAGACCTAAATAGAGAAAGTCTTGTGTAATTCCAGGCTACATAGCTTTACACATGGACTTTCCCCGATCTCCCCTTCGTCTATAATACAGAATATCATACACATATTGTTATATTAGGAAGTCTGTTTAATGACTATGTAACGTTAATGATTTGACACAAAAAGGACGTGTGCAGACAGGAATTCCATTGCATTGATAAGTGCTCGTTAACAGATGGGAACGAACGAACTTGGTAAACGAACCAGCGGCTGTGAGCAGGGGTACATTTTTGAGGCAAAGAGGAACACTGCTAACTGACCTCCTTTACCTAATTCCATTCACTCGCAATCCATATCCACATCAGGTTTCATACTACACAGACCATCTAAATAAAGAATACATTCATGATTTATTGCCAACCTGAACACTGCAAAATATGTAATTTGATAAGCAGAATCTTGTTATCTGGCAGGCATATAGTCATGACCTAAATACTGAAGAAGTTATGTATGAGACCCAGATCGAGAGACCATATTTGGTTTGCCTAAATATATACTGTAGGCTACTGTTTTTGTTTTTTTTATTCAGACAACATCAAGTGTTCGGCCTGAGTGTAAAGTAAATAGATTAAAATAATTTATCCACACGTCATTTGGGCTTGTTTTAATCTGGGTGTCTTCACTAAAAAATACATGTGTTTCAATGATGGTGAAGTTGTTGTAGAGTGGAAGCAGTGGGGTGGCACTTTTCATGCTTGTCAGGGTGTATATACTGTACAGAAAGTAGATTGTCAAGTCACCAGTCCTATGAGAAAAATATGTATGGCAGGAGTAAAGAAAACACTCCCAAGCATATCATGTATAGTGTTAAGACAATTCTCACACACTTAAAAATTCTCTAACACATAAAGCCTCTTAAGATTATGTTTATTGACTAGACACAATGTGTTTTTTTTTCTAGTCTTGTAGGCATTTAAGTAATTTATCCCAAGGCATAAGGTGTTATTCATATTATTGTAAAAGTCACAAGAAAGGGATGGTCTTGTTCCTATGAGCATGAGTCTAAATATGCCTGGCATGACGTTAACACCCAGGTGATACTGGAAAACAGTGGTACAGAGATTTTGTGATATGTTCTGAAGTGAGGTGACCCAGCTCATTAAACATAGCATCTGAGATTTAGGTCAGTGGTCTCCAAAGTTGATTATGGGAAACCAACACAGGGCCCTGGCATGCTATTAAAAATGTATCACGTACAGACCAGTGATTTGACTCCCCTCTTTTAGCTCCCACCATTATTTCAGACAACTGCAGCACTCTAAACTAAATTAAATCAAAGCTCAAAAGCTCAGATGGGGGTCTGTAGCCTACTGGGATCCTATTTTGGGTTCATATTGGGATATGATTTAGCTGGGAGAGTCCTAATTTATGTATTTGGGTCATAGCATTCCCTTACCCCACCCTTTCAGCACCCTGTCATATGACACCCAACCCGTGATGCATTACGCTAGTACTTTCCAACACAGCACTGGGCTCTTGCTGAACTAGTTCAACCTCTGAGGAATGTGTTTGTGCAAGTCTGCTGTACTTTGCCCTGCCTTTTGCGTTGAATAGTTATCGGCTGCCTCAAAGTGTTCCATGAAAAACAATCTTTCAAGCAGGACTTAGGCCTAGCTGATTACTGTGCATGGGAGCTGACACTATTATCACATGAAATAAAAGTGTCAATGGCTTGAGGCAACAAACTTGACGTTGGCTTTTCTTATAGATACCCTCCTTTTGAATTGAATTGACCTATTCAATGACCACATCAATAGCTGTGAATGGGTCCAAAGCAGAGAGGCTTTTAACGTAAATGTGACTCTTATCGGTGATGGACTTTGACTGGGGTCATTGTGTTCTCTCAGCAGGGTCATTGGAGCTGTTTTAAGTGGGACGTTCAGTTCCACGTCAACAGGTTTCACAACAAACTCATCACGCCAGTTTCATCGGAGCTTCATGAAAAAGTTTGGTAAATATATTCCTGTTCTGTCTCTTGTTGACATCGAAGTGACTGAAGTATGAATACCCAAACATGATTTCCTCATGATTGTTTGTGTGTAGAATGGATCTTGTGAACCATACAGGCGGCTGCCACTGTGGGGCTGTGAGATTTGAAGTCTTGAGTTCCCCAGACCTCCATGTTTTCCATTGCAAGTACGGATATTAAATTCAGTGATATTGTCTGATCATTTTAAATAATACATGCTTGTATTACAAAGAAAACAATGTTGTCCAAGTCCAAGACATGTATTATTTTAAATCTCAAATTAATTGGTAGTACATTTTTAAGTTTGGTTAAAAAAAAAAAAATCGAGATTCATTCCAAAAACTATCATCATGTTAAAGAGATTTCAAACAATGTTCGGTTGCTTGTACACGTTGTAGCAAATCAATATAAACTGATTTGTGTTTCTCCAGCTGTAGCATTTGCACAAAGAAACAAAACCATCATTTCATTGTTCCAAAAAATCACTTCACACTCTTACAGGTAGTAAACTCAAGCACAACATTTAATACAATACTTAAATAGCATAAGAGTTTTTAAGTGAATGATTTCTTTTCTTCTTCACAGGGGTCAGATAATCTGACCACATACACGTTTAACACTCACGTTGCTAAACACACCTTCTGTAAAACCTGTGGAGTTCAAAGTTTCTACACTCCACGCTCCAACCCTGATGGATATGGTATGACTGCTAATTGCTGACACAAGACAGTCACACCCTTCTCATGTGTTTCCAACTTACGTCCTGCTGTTTACTCCAAACTAACCGCCCATGTCTCTTTACTAGTACTAAGTACTGTATATTTATGGTATTTGTAGAATACAGAATGGTTATGTTCACAATGAAAGATAAATGATTTATGTTGGACAACAACGGTATCAGGAAACCACCCATGAAACTTTTTTTTTTTTTTTTGCATTATTGAACCTGGACGTCAATAGCCTGTTTTATTTTATGAGTTGTCCTTTGTTTGCGGTTGTTTTCTCCCCAGGTATTGCTCCGCACTGTCTGGATCCAGTTACTGTCCGCAGTGTCACAGTGGAGACATTTTGTGGTGAGAAGTGGGAAGAAAGCGTACAAGCTCACAAGAGCATTAGAGACATGTCTAAATCGGCAACAGAGACACAGCTGACAGAAACAAAATGACACCTATGGGATATAAGAATCAAAACATTTTTAATCAGCAGTATAACAGACATAGTGTACAGTATCTTTGACATTATAAGATAAAAAAACAAAAAACTTAACTGATTCAAAACCTAGTGTTGTTTTATACAGTGTAATGACAATAAAGATGTTTATGTGGCAAAAATAAGTTGTCATTACAATTTCTTTTGTTAACTTTATTAACGGAAAGTGCTTCCATAAAATATTCAGGCTACTTTAGCCAATAAAGTACTGAAGAAATCTTTATTCACTGTGAGCAAAACAGCTCATTAGATGTGTAAACAGCTACTACATTTCTTTTACTACAGTAATCGAGCAGTTAGGCAGTGGGACACCTAACAGAGTAACAATAATCAGTGCATCTGAATGAAGATAAACCTAATAGATCTTCAGGTTCTTTGGCCCTTTGGGGATCATTTGGAATGTGTTGACGAACATGTATCGAGACAAGGTGATGTAGAGGTAACGAAACCACAGGAGTTGAGTGCGGTGACAAAACATGGCGTCCTGAAAAGAAAAGAGGGGTTATTGAGGTAATATAAACCATAACATGTTATTGTGAGATCCCAATTAACAGCCAATAGTGATCAAATCTGCTGCGTAGCGTAAATGCATTTATCTCTTTATATATTAGCTTGATGAGACGCAAACGTGACACGTCTTGCCAACAAACTGTCCATTTAGAGGCTTACTTTGGCTTGTCTGTATCCCTGTGAGCCTATAATACAGCGGAGGCATGAGGGCAGCAGCCAGCTGAAGGGAAGCTCCAGGAAGGAGATGTACTTCCTGAGGAGGCCAACCGTCTCCAGGGAGAGCAAACAGCAGTCTAGGAGGACAGACAGAGACCCCAGTTAGCTGCTAATAAGTTAAACGTTCACTACAGATGCAGGCAGTTAACTAGGCCATTCTAAAGGTTGTTCTGTTTCAATTGTGTTTTGTTTTTTTATTGTGAAGCAACCTCATGTCAGCAACAACAAATAATGCAATACAATGCTTCTTTTTTACACTTTGTGTGCAGCGATTGTGTTGTAGTTGTAGGTTGTATGAAGTAAGAATATGAGTATGACTGGTACTGTATGCTGTATTTTCTCAACTATAACCATAGTCATGCAGTTTGTGTAGCACAAGAGGCTTAAAGCTGTTGGTAATGAACAGGGAGTCTTGCTGTACAGCCAGGTGATGAGGCTTATTTTGGGCCTAATTCTCGGCCGCCTCCCCTAGAGGCTACAGTAAGACCAGTCAAACAGGTAAGGTGTAAATGTGTAGTAATAAATAACCAGTGAGCGTGATTAATGAGACTGTTTTTAAGATTGCTCCCTGCAGGCTAAAGAGGGCAAGGCTGACTGAAGATAACGTGTGTTTGCTGTGGCCCAAGGAGAATAATGCCTTCCTGCCATTTCAGCATAGTGCAACCGTTGAGATCTCATAAATGATGAACTGCTCTGGCCTGCTATGCTTGTTTCTTATCCTGCTGTCTACTCAAACTTAAATGTGGGTTTGCTCTGTGGGCCTAAATGTTTGCCTAACTAGAAAAGGAACGAGCTCTCAGCCTGTTGTAACATGCTGCCCCCTCTCTGTCCTACTTTTCTTTTAACATTCCCTGTAGGCATCATCATAAGAACTTTAGGAAGCAACCAAAAGTTCAGTCTATTTGGGTTGACATTAAAAGACAAACTGGCATACATTTTGATAATGCCAGTAAAAAGAGACAGATACACAGGAGTTTGAAACTATGAACATCTGGATCATCATATGTAGTTTGAGGTGAAAAACAAATATTGCAACTGGTGTTTCTGATATCCAACTAGCCTCATGCTGCCACCAGCAGACCAAAAACGTACAGAAGAGACACAAGACTCATGCAACCCTTGTTAACAGAAGAGACACAAGACTCATGCAACCCTTGTTAACAGAAGAGACACAAGACTCATGCAACCCTTGTTAACAGAAGAGGGCGCTGTAAATTAACAAAATACCCAGTTGGACTCTGAGCCAGTGTTTACAACACTTTCCATGGTTTTCTATGTGGAAAATGTAGACTGGAGAGGAGGTGCTACTCATGTAAGGAAGTCATTTCTGTCACATCTGATTGTGAAGCAGCCTGTATCTGTACTTTAAAGTCCTACTTAAAGCTTAATAATTACTACAACATTTTGGGATTGCGTATTCATTGTCATTTTACGTCACATATTTAGTTCCCCGCTCAGGAATTTTTTGTTTTATTGACGACTTTTCTAAGAGTGGCCAGTAAATCCAACCCATGATACTTTGGTCACAAATTTTCTAAATATATTATTTTCTTTGTGACACACCTACCATTGGGTACTTGTCCACTGGAAGCGAGATGGCTGTAAGTGGAGAGAAAAAAATGTTACCCACTGAAAATGTCAAGGATGCAAACATTATTATTGAAGAGATAATACATCTAACTGACGGGGTTTGTGTTGGCAATCTCTCCAAAAACTGGCCATGGTGTAATGTTTCTACCTGCCAATATGTAACTTAGATTAAAGTTTTGGTTACACTGATTACAACACAAATAGGTAAAAAGTCAATGACTGTAAGCCCACAGAAAAAGCCATGCAATAAGCATCCAAGCTATCTATCTACCATTGTTTGTGTTTCAGGAACATGTTGTATTGAGTGCTGGAGGTTTTTTTGTGGGTGGCAAAAACATAATTTATAATTCACATTCCTGCGAAACTAGTGCACAGCCCTTCTGGGTTCCAGCCTAATGGGAATCATGAGATGTGATTTGGAGAGCTCACATCTTAAAAACAGATGAGGCCCACAGATTGACAGATTTAGTTCTATACAGGCTCAGTGAAGGAAAAAAAAACAAAAACATGACTAACACGGCAGACAATCAATGCATCAGTGCAATATGGGGACAGCAATGTACACTTCACAGTGCAAATCACATTTTTAAAGCAACAGTCTGATGCAACTTGCTTGGTTGGCTTCTCCAAACCCTCCCACCTCACCACTTCAGGGACAGGATTTACTGCTGCTCTCTGGGAGCAAAGCCAAGTGCCTCTGAGGACTCTGTTTGGATGACCTCTCAGCTATGTAACAGACCAATTCTAAAAAACATTGGGTTTGTGTGTGTCTCTGTCTTTGAAAGGAAACATTTGGAATATTTGGATATGTTGATGTGAGTCTAATTGATCTGCATTGACCTGGACAATGTTTTAGGATTGTGGAGTGTGCATGTGTAAGCCACATAATATCCATGAGGATGGCATCTTTAAGTTGAGGGATTCAAAAACAAAACAGAAATCTGTTTCTCTGATGGCAAAGCCTTAAAGTTCAGTCAGTACCTGACAGCTTTATGGATGGCTATGTGATTGGCATGGCCGCTCACTCCGCTTCCATCGAAGGTCAGCACCTGAAACAACAAAATATCTCATTGTGTGGGTGAAAAGCCAAATCTGAAATCTAAAAGTGAATTTAAATACACAGAGGCAAAAGATTGTTCTTGGGTTAGTGGAAGGGTTTTTGTGTCTGACTGTGGAACTGCTTGGCAGCTGACAACTGATATTTAAAAGCCTTTTTGTGTGCATGCTTGTACACTAGAGTGAAAAAATAAAATCAGGTCAAAGGGAAAGAAAACGTGCTTGACTAAAGACTTGGCATTTGCTATGCTCAGGTGCAGTCTACCATGACTAGATCTTTGCAATCAAGCATACGTTTAAGCTCCAAACCACCACATATAAGTAACTAGTGAACTTTTTACTTATTCTTGCTGGCTTGTATATGGAAAAGCAAGGGGATTGCATGGTGTCAGACCAAGGGAACAAGTTCTTCAGTTTAAGAGCAGGAAAAGTGAACTACTTTTGACATCTAGGTGTTTATCTCGCATTTTTGCTGCATACAGTCATAAGAGAAGACATGATTCTCTTGCTTACTTTTTGGTCTAGAGGCATTTTCCACTGCTGAGCCTAACAGGATAGGAGGAGACGGTGTGTTTGTTTGTCGTCTTTGATAACAAAAAGAGATCAGCAACTACAGCACAGAAGAAGCCAGCTGTGTAAAATCCTATTCCCCAAAGAACTGTGTTTTTTTTTTTGTGCCAAAGTTGCTGTACTTTCTGTTCTTTAAAGGGTGTGACTATTTTTGCTGTTGTTGAGATTCTAAATCACATTCCCATTAGCTAATAGTGTGGAGCTGCACTGGGGCAGATACGAATCTCAGTGTAAACACAGAAACTGAATCCAAACTTTCTACTGCTGCAGAGGCCATTTCCCCTCATTTTTAGGGAGGTTTAAAATACAGTCTGAGTTGGACAGAGAGAGACGCTGGCTGACAGGGTTATTACACAGACCACAGGGAAACTGGGATAATGAGCTAGAGAGCTGTGGTGCCAAAACATATGGTAAAAACAGAACATGGATTTTGTACACAGAATGGCAGGGAAATTGTGTGTTAACATCAAACAGGAAGTGACAGAGAAACAACTGTTTTGAAAGGCAAGAATGCAGAGCTGAACATACCATGTTGAAGGACTGAGCTCTCATGTGCTTCACAATCATAGAAGAGACCAGTGAGATGCTCCAGTCTGCTTTGGGATCATCTGGAAGTCTTCTGGAGGGCAAAAAAGGGACTCTGGTTATTTACCAAGATACAGTAATATTGTGACAGTGTTGTGCTGAGAAACAGGAGGGCATTGTGTAACCTCACTGTAACTGAAAGTCAATTCTACACAACATAATTGTGCTGGGTGTTTCTTAAGTCCTATTCCTTTCCGTGCACAAGATTTCTGCAGTGCAGCGTTTGAAAAAGGGCTGGTTTGGCATACGGGGGAGTGCTGGGAAGTCTGGGGATTCAGGGTCGGACGGCCCTTAGCATCATGTTCATCTGAAACTACAGCCTGGAGACAACACAGAGCGTACATCAAAAACATCACACTTGGCCAGCTCGGGCTTTTGGCCTACTAAACATGCATAGAATCCCCTTTTGGCACAAATAATAAGATTTTCTTTCTCCGTTTAGAAAAAAAAAACAACTTTGCTTTCTATGGTTGTTCAACGTTCCCCTTGAACAGAAACCAGCCACAAAAAAGTGCATAAAAACCTACTTGAACCTTCTCAGATGTGAGTTGTCCCAACACTGTCCAGTGTGTTCACCAGTTGTGATTTCTTTGATTTATGTTCTTACTTCATATATTTAATTAATACTTTTTCATCAGTATTATGTAGTCATTTTATTTTGTGTAGGTTCATTTTGTGTTCTTTATAAATATTTAACATTATTTATGTTGAGGCTATAAAGAAAACATAAACAAGGGCAGAATATCCCAATGACCTTACCATTGGGTTTTCTGCCCTTGTTTTCTTTTATTTGTAATTTTAAATTGTGCAAAAATAAAAAGTAAACTAAACTATGTTGATCAAAAAACAAAACCAACAAAGGGAACTGACATGACTGCACAGTTTGAGATACTAAACTGTGGTGGCCCTGCTTTGATGAGATAAGCAGATCAATGACGTGATGTGTTGTTGTACACGTGGGGTAGCACAGAGGTGGCGTGACAGTGTATGCATGCATGCATGCACGTGTATGTATATATAAGTGCATAAAGTCGGGGTAGGAGTGGGTGTGTGTCAGCAGTTGCTCCTCTCCCCTTTGTTGCTAACAATGAGTCAGGACAGTTGAGCTGGTAGAGGGAAGTGATGGATTAGGCCACAAATCTATTGGCTGCCAGTGAAGTGAGGGTGAGGCTTTGGTGTGAAGGGTGGTGGGATGGGGGTCGGCTATGTCACAGTGAGAAAGGGGTGGAGAGTCGGGGGTTCAGAGATTGTTTAAAACTGTCTGTCATCAAGTGAATGCATGCTGTGACACTTTGATACCAGTGACTTATCATTACGGACTGTGCGTTTGTTTGTTTTTGAATAGGATGGCACGGTGAAATTGAATTATATCTAAACCAATGTCAAATGCTGCCTGAATCAATAAATCACACGCCTAATGTCCTAATTTCTGTCTGCTTTAGACTGAAGGCTCATAAAAAATAAGAGGAGGACATTTTATGAGAATTTAGAAAAAGTGCATGAATTATTATTGAAGTATTGAAGTGTCATACTGAGTTCAGCGTATTTAGTCATTGATTATTTTAGACATTTCGCCCTGCAGCTTAACAACCACAGCTAAGCACAAGCCTGCATGGAGGGGGAGAGAAAAAAGAAAAGAAAAATGAACAAAAGATACAAGACTCCTGACCTTTCTCAAGTAGGATGCAGGCTGAGTGTCAGCTTTGCCATGGCAACAGAGCCAAATGCCCTAAAGTAACCTCCCCAGCTCCCCCATTTTAGCTTTGCATGTGGATGTCTAATTGCTTGCAGGCATCTGTATGCAGCTGTTGAACTTTGGCCCAGTAAGGGGATTCAGTGTGTGTGTGTGTGTGTGTGTGTGTGTGTGTGTGTGTGTGTGTGTGTGTGTGTGTGTGTGTGTGCGTGTGTGTGTGTGTGTGTTAGAGAGGGCTTGTTTAGTCTGGTCACATGGACTACAGGCCTGTGAAACTGCCAGACATCTGTCCACACAGTCAGATTATATGGCCTGCTGGGTGGACCCACGATATCACACTGTAATAAGGCAGTTACAACTATAGCAACAACACCAATAGACACATGTTGTTTCACAATGATTTCAATGCACTTTTGGCTGCAGTTTTTTTCAGTATTTACTCATGTTGAGGTTATAAACTTTCATGAAAATAACTGGAAATACTGCTGTTAAAAGGGTAACTACTGTTTTTTTTTTTTTTTATCTTATAGATAACAGGAGCCTATAATTTCTGTAGCCTACTCCGAAACAACAGACTACCTAAACACTTTTTTCAACAACAACTTTTTCAAACAATTCCAGTGCTGGTTCCATGGTATCAGGATTTTGAAAATCATCATGGAAACATTAATTGGTCATGTAACAAGGGCTGGGAAAATTGGCAGAACAGGCACCCAAGTGACAGACTCTGATCCAATGGAAATCACAATTGTCAGATTGACAGCACTCTAGCCCAATGGAATGGGGGGTAGGGGGGAAGGGGACTATGGCGAATATGGCTTTCCTCTCCAGAAACTAGTGCTCTTTGTTTACACCCAAACAGATAATTACACTAATCCAAAACAAAAGCTTTCAGTTTGTGATTTACGGAGTAAGGATTTTTCTAACTAAAGTCAATCTGAAGTGTGTTGGACAGAGTCAATGATTAAAGTTAGAAAGAAATGAGATGGGTGATAGATAGAGTTGCTTCAGTTCAGTCTGATTGGTAATGTAATGAAGAAGTGGAATGGTTGGATTTGTGCAGTGAACAGCTATAATTGAGTCCAGTGAGCAGACAGAGGTGAAGCCAGTGTAAGTGGAGAAGCAGCAGAGCGTGCTCAGATCGAGCTTGATCACAAAGGCCCCAACATGCACTGGGGCCCCAGATACTGTCAACACAGCTGTCCTATTCAGTGAGCATTAACGGGAAAATCCTATTTTAAAACAGAATTCACGTGTTATTTCTGTTATTCAGTAGGCTATAGTTGTGATAGTTGTCATCATGAAACGTTACCCACACTGCACACTAGACATTTAAAGTGGAGACTTTAGCTTGAAAACAAATGTCTAGTGGACCCATCACACTACCCTGATGAATGAGATGGTAGTACATAGACACAGCCCATACTGCAAAAAATACACACTAACATGTATCTAGTCTGGTCCCAACTATTTTTTGCTAATTTCTACTTTCGTTTTATCTTGATGTTATCTTGGTGTTTTACGATACAACTTTATTGTCAGTTTACACTAAAATTCATTTTGTCTTCCCGAGCAGCTCCTCAAGTTTAAAAACTCCACCGGGAACCTTTAATTGAAAACCCAGATGAATGGCAATTGGTTTTATACACTGTCAGGATTGCATTCATTTGAACCAAGACAGGATTTGAAATGTCATTACAAGACCAAACAACTCATTAAGATGTTTTTTCCCACTATAACAACAAAGTGAACTGAAGGCGAACAATGACAAGTGTCATGGCTAACTTTCAAACGTACAGCACACTTTCTGGTCTGTGTTCGCATAACAAAGAAATAATACCCAGCTTGGCATAAACTCAAGGCAAATATTTTGAGCCCACCTACTCTGAGTATCGGCTCCAGGTTTTGTCCTTTGATAGCACCGTATACAAATCTGAGGTATTGAGCCAAGGTGCTCATTTTCATAGCTATTGTGCTTGTTTTAGGCTTGACATTATCTTTGATGACTGATCAGTACTGCAACTACTGTATATGAGTTACACTCACCTCCAGTCATCATCATCTAACTCAAATCAAATAGAGAAGAGATGCATAGAGCTTTTGTTTCTATTCAAATATTCTAGCTTCTATTCTATCCGATATGTATTATGTAAACATGAAAAACGGACTGACCACCAGCTTCTGCACTGCATCGCTTTCTTTCTTTGTGCACATTCAAATGAAAAGTAAGAAAAACAGGAAGAGGTCAAGTCAAGCATGTACAGCTGCACATACTTGGGCAGAGAAGGTTAAGAGCAAGGCCAAAGTGTGGCTAGCCATATACAGCCACACAAAGAGAGAAACAGTTTGGAATGACCTACATTAGCAGTGCTCAGAGCATTGCCAACATGTATCCCATAGGCCTTGGCAGTTGGCTTCAGCAGACATGGACAAGAGGAGGAGGAGGAGGGGTGGAACAGAGGGGGAGAACAGTGAGAGAGAGAGAGAGAGAGAGAGAGAGAGAGAGAGAGAGAGAGAGAGAGAGAGAGAGAGAGCTTGGTAGTGAGTGGGGCTCTCAAAGTGCTGATTAGGTGTGTGTTTTGGACAAACAGAATACACAGAAAGGAAAAATGGGCTACACTCCAGTTCAGCAGAAGCGCAGACAGCACTAAGATCAAAGTTCAGCTATATTCTGTGTGCACAAGATAAAACTGTAAAATCACACACACACACACACACACACACACACACACACACCCCCCAGGCAGGCTGCCAGCTTATTAATGTGAGTTACAGGTTAGTGCCAGAGTTCATACTGCTCCTGGAGAGCCAACATGTAGAGACTCAATTGTAGGCAGCCTTGAGGTTCTTAGAAACTCAAAACATTTCCAAGGGAAGCTGCAGGGTCGATCCACAGGAAAAAAAATAAAAACCTTTTCAACATCACCTTTTACCACTACTTTCTTTGTAACTTGAGCTTGCCAATAGCCAAAACCAGGGAGACTGAAAGTCTTACAGCTGCATCAACAGCAACAGAGAAGAAAACAGAAGAAGAGCATGTTCCCCAGGAATTTGTCCAACAATACTGTTCAAAGTTCTAGCTTCCAGTTCTGGTCACTGCTTTCAATGTAAATGGACAATGGTTATGAATGAAGTCTTTTTTTACTTGAAGGCATTTACAGCCCCACCAACTATAGCCGTTTCTATACATTATTTATGGCATTCCGTTGTTGGGGGAACCACGGACACAGAGTGGCACCCTTCATTTCATCCTCTACATCCTAGAAGCAGATATGCTTAAACGTTTTCTAATACAAAAAAGACATTGGTATGTAACCCAAAATTTACCTAAAAAAACTATTACTACTAAATGATGTTAATCAGCCCTATAGTCCTCCAAAGGAACCCAATTCCCACATAGGGATCATTGACATTGAATAATCCAGCGTTACTGCTCAAACAGGTTGCTAGACTGCACAGAGCAAACAAACAGCTCAGTGGTGCAAACATTACAGGCAAAATTAACTGTCATTCAGTCTGTAATCCCACTAAGGACAAAGTAAAGCTTAAACATAGTTTAAGTTTACATTAATAATAATCATTTCATACATTTCTTTACTATACTTTTCAGAGATGGATATATCAAAAGATATATACTGTTAATAGATAGATTGATGTCAGTTTGGAATTTGAAAGCTTTTTAGGGGGCTCCGTGTCCCACGGGGAAGACCTATCACTACCTCTGGAGGCCTCCTTATTTATTTCCCCTGTGACACAGAGGTAGTAATATCATCAGGCCAGGCTAGATCAGCTCCATTGTGGTGTGAGAATGGATGAGTGTGATTTGTGGTCAACTCTTTATATGTTCTGATATACAATCGGTGGTGGGGAGGGGACTGATGGGCTTCAACATGAAGACATGCTGAAACTTGACTCCTAAACTCAGGGCAGCATAATCGATCAATCAATCAATTTTTTTTGTCATATGAAATCGTCATACAATTTCAGCGAAATGTATAGCTCCTCTCAGTGCTGGCCTGGTGTATCAGGTACCTTCTGCCCAACCTCAACAGGGAAAAAGACTGTTACCTGGGTGGAGTATGTTATTTTGTTAAGTGATTTTGTTTTTAGCTAACAATTAGCCTGTGTTTTAAATCATATTGAGTGTCAGCAATGGACATTTACAGTACAAACATGTTTAACACACAAATCTGAATAAACTAAATTCTTACAAGCCAACATAATCTCAGTGTTTTCAACATTAAAGGCACACTACTGAAATGTTGTAATTTGTATGTTGTGTGTTTGGTGCAGACGGCTGCTTACTTATGGTCTACTATGGTGATTCTGGAGTCTGGTATCCCCAACACGGCACAGCTGTTGAGAAGTTCTTGTTTACGCTGAGCTCCTTGATTGTAGTAGTTTCCTGTACAATATTTAAAGGACAAATTAGGCTACAGATGTGCCGTAATGAATGGAAAATCTAAATATCAGTCTAAATTCTGTCTAGGTGAGATCTGAAAACATTTTAAATGATTTTGAAATACCATCTGTCTTTAGCTATGTAATAATGGTTCTCTAACATCAGTTAAGTTGGATCTAAATGAAATACAGTGTAAGTGTTTAATAGTTTTTACTAGCACTACAATGCATTCACTTTCTAAAGATTACATTTGTACTTCAATGCTTCTATGTAGCTCGTAGTTTATCATGCAACATTTCCTTTAGTTCACCCAAGAAACCCTTGTTTATTTTGTTTTTAAGGTGATGGACACCAACATTGTTAAGCAGTTCCTGGAAAAGCTGGTTGCTGTTGAAAACTATAACTCAAATGTGTGTGATTTTCAGATGTTTATGCAGCTTTAGCCTTCTTTCTTTGAGTTCCATATTTAACAACACTTGGCTTTATCAAATCCTTTAAACTTCCCTGGAAAGAGCAAGACTGGCTTTCTTAACTCTTACAGTATCTGACAGAAGGGAGTGATTGAGTCACTCAAAAATCACAAGGAACAACTGAATCTTGATTGTAGGCTGTTTGTTATGTGGACACAAGATGGGATGATTTCTGTTAAATAAAAATTGTTTTCAGCTCTGTATATTTCCAGTAGTCATATGATAGTAACACTATTTTTCATTAAAAACAATGAATAAAGTGCTTAATTAAAACTAGTTTAAGGCAATATAGTAAAATTGACTCCAGCACCTCATCTGTCAGCATAATGTTAGTTATTTAGTGAGACACAGTTGCTCTATTCACGGCTGCTATTTCACTTTCCTTAAAATGCAGGCTTACTTTTATATTTTGCTAACTATTTTCTCTTAACTCACATGGATAAAACATGTAATTAGATCTAGCTAATGTTGGTTAGCAGCCAGCCACACGATTCATAATCATATCTCTATTGGGTCTAATCTTACATTGACTTATTAACGTTATTTGTGCCAACAAAAGTGTGCTGTCCCATACCTTCAGAGAAACACAGCAAATGAACGCTGGCATTCAATTCAACGAGTCGTATAATCGTTGGAGCGAAGAACATACATTCATCATCCGGATGCGCAGTTACAATCAGAGCTCTGATATCAGCGCCGTTTGTTTCTTTGCTTGTTGAACCGTTCATTAGGTGTTTCAATGACTTCACCAAAGTTCGACGATGTCGATAGTAAATGCATTTTATCCAAACCATATAACATAAAACTATGGAGACAACCAGGTAAACACTCATTATTTTGACCGTTACCGTAAACAATCCGTGTAAAGACAAATGTCTAACATGCAAATGGTTCCACGTGTAAAAAACAACAACATACACAGTCTGTCTGATATATCTAGCGTTAACCCGTCTTTTAAAAACTACAATAAGTATCATTATTAAGTTCAACAAAGCAATAGCTGCCTACTTTTAACCTCACAATAGTGTCTTTTACTCACTTGGATTCACTGTCGCTTTCTCAGTTCATACGAGTTTAAATCAACTTCGTAGGAGAACAAATACATTAATATGATACCGAATAAATTGCTGACGTATTTTAATAAAGAGGACCTTGAAAATGTAGAAGAAAGTTTTACAAATCAAGCAAAATTGGTGTTTCTGAAAAGTGAAAATTACAAACACCAGGATCGTTACCGTGTTTGAGGGGAAGATATAGCTGTCACACCGCATTATCCTTACAGGTGAATACAAACACACATTTCAAATGTTGCGTATTCATCTGAACGGTAACATACGACCGATTACTTTCTAAATCTGTACATTGTAGTTTTGTGTATTGTACATACACATGTATTGTCGAATGTCAGCACCCAGTGGATTCAACCAAGTAGGGACACTTTATTTTACCCTGTCAGGACATCGACCGACAAATGCGGCGCAGCCTTCGATCTGCCCAGTCGTCCACAGCTCATAACCCGCGGATTTACAATCAACAATTGACACATATTTCTGCCCAGGGATACCTTTCTTTTCCCTTGGTATATTTTCTAAATATGAGGTGAGTACAAATCGAGAATACGCAGCAAAGCAACATGTCTAATTAGTACGCAATTTAAGCCCCCGGTCTACGATGAAAATCTGCCTTGCAAGATGGCGACGTGGTTGAGAATTCAAAGGTGAAATACAGGCTAAGTTAGCTAGCTAGCAACAACAACAACAACATCTTAAGCGTTGTGTTACTACCCTGTAAGTAGTAAGTAGCATATACTTTTAAGGTGACGTGTATTGTGCGTGTTTTTGTGCATTTGCGGAAAAAGCTCTCTGTTGTGGAAATATACCCATCCCCCAAGATAAGCTACAAATCCAATTGCGTTTATATGACAGTATGTTGTTAAAGGACAACAATAACAATACAGAGCAGCAGTATTTCGCACTGCCAGGCCGTGTATGAAGCCATGACGTTCACCATGGCTGCTAGGTATGCATGGAAATCATCAGACCCCATTGCAAATGCTTTCTAAAATTACTGTACTAAGCACTTAAACGTGAAACATGGAAAGCTAAGTCATTTGTATTACCTGACACTCGCCTTTACTCTCAAAATGACTTAAACTACTTTAGAAAATGCTATTTTAAAACGGGGGAAATTGAAATGATAGAGGTAGGGGAACACCCAGGAGCGAATACTGTAGCCAAAAATCTTTGATGATTACCATCATGGATTTCTTCGCGAGTTATAAAAGCAGGGATAAAACTAAGAAACAATGTATGGATAGTCAGGTCACTTACCAGAACTGCAACAGCTGATTCTGATGGTAAACATATTAATATTATCCTGCTTGATCAGTTGCTTTACATAATAAAATGATTCAGGGATTTGATGTCCTGCTAAACAGCTGTGACACAGGTGGGAGCACAGAGGAACAAATGATGTGTTTGTAAAGGAGACCTCACTTGATGTATGACACAATCATCCCTTGCAGCATCAGTGCAACAGTTTTAGTTTTTATTAATTTTCAGCCATACTGGTAAATATTTTTTATATTAAATCATTTTTAATTCATTATCGTTAAAGTTGTCAATTTCAGTGGATTGGCCAGTTATTGTTTTGGTATATCAACTCAAATCAGGCTAGAAGAAATTATGTAGGAATAAATTGAATCAAGTTTAGAGAAAAACAGAACAGTAAAAGTAAAGCATAAAACGTAACCAGCCTTGCTACTGCTCGTATGTCATTTAAAAAAGGAAAGGGTAAAAAAAACAAAAAACATTATTTTTTTTATACAAGTCAAGACACTGAAAGTGGATCTCGAATTATGGCACCCACCAAACTATGTGGCATGCGGACTGAAATAAAATAACAGCTTCCCACCCTGGTTATGCTGGCAATGGTTGTAGCTTTACCATCCCTGAATTTAGCATCATTATGACTTGGCGTGGTGGCCATGCTGTAAATCTTGCAGACTAGGAACAAAAATGCTAGAGCCAGCAGCAAACAGATTCATATGTTTCATCCCTATGAAGAAGGAAGAAACTTTTTCTGTGTTTGGTAGCATGATGTTGTTGTTTTTTTACACTAAATAATAATAATAATAATTATAATCAGTAGTGCTGCACAATATATCGTTTTTTATCGTCATCGCAATATCAACTGGGGCAACAAACACATCGCGAAAGACTCTCCGAGATTTTTTTGAGTTAGTTGAAAGAAAATATGAGTAGGAAACTGTGCTTTAAAATGTGTCGTTCTTTTTTTAGTGGTGCCTTTTATATTCAGTTCAAAGTTTAATTGGTTCAATAAAAGAAAGTTGGGAATTATTTTCTTATATTTGTTTCATATCCAACAAGCAATTTGTTGTATTTCAGCAGAATACTGAAAGCAGCAGAAGTGAGTTCTTTAATATCTGTTTATCGCAAGTCATTTTACTGTGACACTCAACAATGTTATCGCATATTTTCCTCATGTAGTGCAGCCCTAATAATCAGACCAAGCACAAAATCTATGTGATTGTTCAGTTGAAAAATGCTGTGTGGAAATGCTTCCTGACTCAGTCCTGTTCTTTGTGCATTGCTTAATTGCTCCTGGCCAACATGACTTTGTGTAGCTAAAATAAACTTGATCGTTTCCATTCAACTAACATGTGTGTTTAAATGCAAGTGGAGGATTGCTTTGTTAATCTTGGATAATATCAGATAACAATAGGATGGTATTCAGAAGAAGTAATAGCAACATGACCTGAGTGGAAAGTTGGATCATCTGCTCATATAATTGATGGCTATAATCATGATGTCGTGTAAGTTTAGAGACTGCACCTTTCTTTTACCACAGCTGCACAGCAGAAGTTAATTAACATCTGAGGATTGTTCCTATCTATCATATAAATGACACACCCTGTCAGTCCCTTTTTAATAAACAACAGATTGTACAAGAAATTGCATGACAAATATAAAATAATGATATGTCTAACCCTAACCCAACCTTGTGATTAAAGGAGGACCTGTGCTACCTTCTGAGCCACAGCCACCCCAAATAATGTAACTAAACTTGTATCTTTAAAATACTAATGGTTGGGGATTCTTTAACGACCGCTACATGTTCCTTTTGAAAACCATAATCTTTTTTCATAAGAATATTTATATCATTATCGTATACGTTGTTCTCAACATAAGTGATTATTTCAATATATCTGTTAAATTCCTACTGGCAATGTTTTTGCTGATATGTTTATACTGAATGTATCTGCACTGAACATATTTTGTTTTTGTTTCCAACAATACCCACTGTCTTAGCATGATTAAGGCATGATTGGGTTCAGGCAACTCAAACTACTGAGTTAAGGTTGGGGAAGATCTGAATGTTTGATGGATGGAGGGAATTTAACTGAATAAGTCTGTGTTTTTGTCGGTTTGAGCGTACAGTGCAGCTCCACATATATATATTTTTTAGACAGGTGTAAAGAACACATAAATCGAGGCCGATAACAAATTCATCAGTAAAATCAAGTTAACCCAGCTCCACAGCCCAAAGTTTTATATGTACCAGTTGTATCAAGATCATCCTTCCACTTTCCATATCCACTTTTGATTTAGATCACCGCCCCTGCAAGGTAAAGTAAGAGCTAAGAGTAGTGTATTTTGGATTTGATTCTAACCTGTCAACAAGAGGTGACATCAACATGGCAGTGCTTTAGGCCTATACCCACCTGCAATGAAATTATTTGAGAAAAGGGATTCTGGACCGCAATGACTTTATTGGTCAAATAAGGTTAGTGTTTTATACTATCATTTAAGATTTGTGGCGCTCCCTCTTGTTGTTTCTAGTCTTGATGTAGTGCATACTAACTTGATACCACACACTACGCTGAATAGACCTCACATCATAGCTTATCTCCAGTTCTACGCTCTCCGTCTCATGCTGCAGTAGCAATGCTGTATTTCTTTGGCAATACTATCCAATATTGTCGATTTGACATAGTATGATTTAATCTTAGTAGGCTGATTCTCTTTCTTAGATTGTTCCTCATGCAGAAAGATATTTAAGAGGCTTTGATGTATTCATCTCAATGTCTAAAATGTGACTTTAAAAAAAAACAACCTATGTTTCTGTCTTGGTGCAGGTGGTTTGTGTATCCAAACATGGTGTAGCTGAAATCTCTGAAGCAGCAGCATCTCGCTAGCACTGAGCCAGGATGTCCAGTAGCTCGGGCTACCCGCCCAGCCAGGGCAGCTTCAGCAGTGAGCAGAGCCGGTACCCACCACATTCTGTCCAGTACACCTTCACCGGCACACGCCACCAACAGGTAAAACCTTCCTTCTGCATTGTTGTACTTGAGCTAACAGTCGTGTTTGTCTTCGTCATAATTAGGCCAGCACTCTCAACACTGTAGGCTTTTACATGTTGACTTTACTCTCAGGCTTTGGAGGTTGATATGTAAATCCACTGCAATAAAAAAAAGTAGTGACAAACGGCTTCATCTTGGATCCTGAAATCTGCATTGAGATTTTTCTGCTATTGAGTCTAGTATTTGACATGAGAATATAAGTTATCAAAACTATTTTACTGTTTTGATTTTTCAGCTTACACAGTTACTAAATACAATGAAAGATGTCTTCTTAGAGCTACATTTTACTGTAGTTCTCTAACCATTACTGGCTTAGGATTTAATTCAAGGTAATATGTTGTCATTGTTGTGTAGGAACCCATCCTGACGAAAGATTCAAGCCAGATTTTCTAATAAAAATATTTATTATTACGGGCAATTATTGATGATTGCTCGGATGAAGAGTTTGTTACAGTGAAGTGCAATTACAAAATGTGAAGCTAATGGGACTAACGGCAGTTTATCTGTGAACATGTGTGGCAGTCACTGCAAAAGTTCAGAGATATTTGTTAAACAAAGGCTTTGGGCTGCACCCTAAAGGTATTGGCTGTTAATCTGACTAGGTAACCTGTGTCGCGCTGACCTCTTCACGACTGATTTGCAGCTACACACACGGTCGGAGGTGGCGACTCCGCCTAGCTCGCCAGGTTTGGTGAGGCTTCAGCCTAAGGGCCCTCGATTGCTCAAACTTAACTGCAGCAGCGACAGCATATTCCATCGACAACCTTGTGAAATGCAGCTGATTGATTTTGACATATAGCTGGTTCACACTACACCACGATTCTCCCCGAGAGTTTGCAACTTTATACAAGATCGCCAATGCCTCACAACTTTTTTTCCAACTGCAACTCAGAGCGGTGGGCATTCGCACACTTTCACCACTGTCGGTGGTCTTCGCTCAAACACTGTTCTCATAGGGAATGAATTGAACCGCTCCGCTTAACGCAGGTTAACCCTTTTAAACACAAAGTCAACCCTGGTATAACCCTGGTTGAGCCCAACAAAGTTGTTGTTGCACCTAGAGGACACAGCTTATAAATAGTAAAGACATGTGACTACAGCCATTTTTTTTCACCCATTTTCTTTTCTTATTCTTGGTTTAATCGCTGCAAAACAGATCTCAAAAACAGGAGAGGAACTCTGTACATCACATAGTATGGGATGTCACGGCCAGTGTGATATCCTATACTATAGGTGTTGTACCGAGTGAATTGACTGAAAATGAACCACAACAACTTTAAGACTCCTGATTACAAGACAGCAAGTTGTGTAGTGTAAACAGTACAGCCATCATATGACTTTGAAAGTCGTTTAGTTTGAACTTGGCATTACTTGCTGTCGTGGCATTATTATTAGTGTTAATAGTTTTTATTGATTCTGGTTTATTAATATTTCAACTCTAATAAGACAGTCATTTCATGTGAAGAAAGATATTTCACTTTCAATTAGTACAAAGTAGTACGATATTAGTATAAAGTTTGTATAGTATTTAGTTGTGGTTCACTTTCCAGTTGTGCATTTTCATTTGGCTGTTGTGAATATTGGATAATGTTTGTTAGCCATTTTGGATGACATACTTAGAAGCTTACTTTCACAGAAAAATGTCAGAGGTTCATTTCTGGGCATTTGATTGTTTACTTAAATCTGGGACAAAACTGGAGTTATGAAATGTTTCCTGTAACTGCATTTGCTTGTTCAGGTTTGTTTGGTCACACTGTGCTGATAGCATTGATGTGTTCTTTACCCAGTAGCTTTTTTTTAAAAGGATTTGGAGTATTTTAATCAATTTGCTTGACATCAGCAAAATTCATATTAGATTGCCATATAGGAGTAGTGCTGCTGCTTTCATTAATTTCACTGTTCTCTGACTGATTAGATGTTTGAAAGAGGAACAAAGTCTTGCCCCACAGCCGAGCCAGCCTTTTGTTCCACGGTGTACTATTACGTATATTTATTTCTTTTATCTATCTGGTAAGCTCAGCCTTGATATTGTGGTATTCTGTTATTTTTCTAAGCTACATGGGCATCTCTTCTTGATAGAGTTTAAGTTTATTAGCAAAGATATCAAGTGAACGTACAGCAGAATTTGCAGTTTTGTGCACCGTATCGGAAAGTTGTCGCAGGAAAAGTTAACACTTTCCGGCGCGTTCATGATGTCAAACGTGACAACAACAAACAACCAAGGTCCCCAGCTGGACTTTAACTGGGGACATAGCAATTAAATGGTGAGTGCCTAAATTCCTAGGCCACCGGGACGCCCCCTTAGACAGCTTTTAACAGCGATCATACCCCGATACGTGATCAGTGCAGTTACTTGTGCAAGTTGAGAGAAAAAACACTTGACGTCAAAATAATGCTTCAGGCCACAGTTACTTGTGCAAAGCTTAGGTGTAGACAGTTATAATTGATTAAAACTGAAGCATATCTGTTGCATATGATGGATGTGTTGCCCTGTATAGACAGGACTGTCTGTAAGTACGATTTGATCGCTGCATCTGTAAAGTGCTTTGTTATAGCTTTGCAGGAACTCTTCTTTGGTTAGCTGACCTGTCCATTGCTTTACACCCAGAGCCACCCCTCTTTCATACTGTTGTGAGCTTGATCAGATTGCTTTATAAATTAGTTTTTGGTGTGTACCTCTTGCCTTCAGGATTTCGCCATCCCAGACTATCGAAATCACATGCAAGATCCACAGGGTCGGAGAAGACCATCTTTACTGTCTGAATTCCACCCTGGAACTGAAAGGTAAGGCTTCACTTTAAATTCTTTTAATATTAGGGTGCGCATTGTAGAATAGTTTTTTCTTTTTGCACTCACTCAGGGATACCATGGATGTCCCCAGATTACTGTTTGGGAATCATACATCTAGACAACTAGATGTAGCTTTTGATACATCTGTAAATTTCTTGTTTACTTCTTTTTTTTAGGCCTCCAGAGAGACGCCATGGTTACGAACAGCAGTTTCACTCCATCTCATCCCAGTCTGAGCATGAGGCTTTGGATTCTAAACGCCCTCGCATGGAGACTGTTGCTGAGGCCCACATCACCCGCACGCCTGCCACTGCTGGGGGTATTGTCCTGCCCATAAACCATACAGTACAGGACAGTCTAAGAGCCACTGTGGAGGTAAAAAAGGTGGGCCCTGTTCCTCTTCACATACTTTGGCAAACCAAGTTGGGTTTTTGTCCTTGTAGAGACAAACTGAGTTACTAAAGCCGTTTTCACATATGAACTCCGGACTATGTCCGAGGAATTAGGTCCCGACATAGTCTGGAGTTTCCCTTTCACACATACAGCACACAACAGGAGATTGTCCATGTCAGATGTGTTCTCACTTACTGGAAAAAACTCTGTTTGGTTTCAGCGAGGGGCGGAGCTGGGTAGAGCGGATTAAAACCGTATCATGGAGCCGGTTCATAATTTGGCCATAAAACCAAGTCTCTTGCCATTCCTTAAACCGTAACTTTAAATCTTCGGCAACAGCCTTCACAAGTTTACCTGGAAGTACCAAAGTCTGTTTCTCTCTGCTGTTGTTTTTCACATAGAGCCTAACGTTGGCTATAATAGTTGATATTAGCTGACATAAGCTAACATTAGCGCTTGTTACAGCGGAACTCTGCAAAACGTCATTTCTATGTGAAAAAACGACAACGGCCGAGAAAAACAGACTTAACTAAACATACTAGCTGTTTGGGAGTTCCAGTTGAACTCATTATGATGCCATATTGTAGCTGTGTGGTGATACCAGGCATTGGATACAATGGGCTGTGGGTCCAAAAGACTGACTTTTGCTGCAGATTACATTCACGCTCTCCTTCCCCCTCTCCCCTCAAACCTCTCCACTCTACACCAAAACAGTGACCGAAAGTAAAAAAAGTGGCATGACACGTGTCCCTAACCCAGGTGTTATCCATATCCTGAAATAGGCCTATATGTTATAAAGGAGTACATAAGATTAATTGTTTTGTTTTATTGTTTAATCGTGGAATTCACTGATATTGGTGTCGACTTCTAAATGTCTGGTAGTGTGACATCCCTAGTCAGTATGTGTTTGTGTATACTATTAGAAATAGATACAGTCACAATAAAAAGGTAGGACCTTTTTAGACACAGTTTGAATTTTGAAGTTTGCAGAATATGACTGGATAGAATCATTCGCTTTTGTACAGTTTGAGCTGTAGTTTTTTGACACACTCAATGAACCTTTTTTTTTTTTTTTGCCAGGAATCTCAGTTTTCTGTCAAAGTGGAGTCCCCGTCCTCAGTAGGACCTCCACTACACTTGGGTGATGAGCAGGATGCCTCTCCTTCCAAACTATCCAAGGAGGAACTGATCCAGAGTATGGACCGAGTAGACCGAGAGATTGCTAAAGTGGAGCAGCAGATCTTCAAGCTGAAGAAAAAGCAGGTTGGTTACCGAGTAGTCTCCGAACAAGCATCAAACGCAATGGATGTTGTGTTTGGAAAACTTGACACAAGTAATGATTTCACTTGCCATTTTGATCAAGCAAGCAGTCACCCATGATAGACTGAAGTGACGAGTTGAAGTGATATGTTAAACCTCAAATGGCTTGTTGCTTTTATAAACTGATTTGTAATTATAAACCACCAAGTGAAAGTTGTTTTATATTTAGTATAATAATTAAATTTTGTAAAAGAACAGTATTGACAGTGACTGTACCTCAAAGGGATTTTACTTACACTGCCATTGTTGTATTCAGGACTGGAGTGATTTTTTTTTTTTTTTGTAAAAAAAATGTATTGTTTATTCAGCAGCTGTTCAAGTTATCAATCCAGATACAATTTAAATAGAAATATTGGTAAATTGACATAGACACTCAGAAGTGAAGCATCCGGTTGGTGTGACAAATGTATCAAGTTGTTGTCAGATTTGTTTTTGTAGCTTTCTTTGATAGTTTTGGACCTTGAAACGTTGTGCTATCTGGTGTTAATGTTAACAGGCTCCACTCAGTGTTTATGAGGATGCTCCTACTAAGCCCTGAAGGCTAGCTCATCTTCTCAGTGAGGAGTTCTAATCAGAACTAGGGATGTAACGATGCATCTTGAGTGGCTTAAAAAATGATTTAAATGTGTAAAGATTACAACTGGTTGAGATAAAAAAAAAAAAAAATCACGATGCAATTTTTAAACAGTCCACGCTATGACGCTAGCTAACATTACACAGCAGGTAACGTTAGCCTGCTGTTAGCTAGTACTGTTAGCTGGCTTAAACATGGTTAAAATCCTGACAGCTAAACGGTGTAAAGTGTGACTATATTTCACTGGAAAGGTTTCCAGCACCGGGACGTACAAAAGTCTGCAGCTAAAGACACAGAGGAGACTAGCTGGACTTTGAGACAGCATGGACACTACCGCTGTAAACAACAGAGACGGGACTGGTGTTGCGTTTAAGTACGGCTCTGTAAGCTTGTGTTGCGTTCATTGTTGCTGTAAAATACCCTTTTACCATCTAGTGTTTCTTCTTTTTGTCTTTAACAGCAAATGACTGGAAATAAAAGTTATATGTTATTATTTTTACATTTTAAATAAATCATTCAAATTTAACCATATGGCCTTATCAATAAACAAGCCTTTCTTTAATCTTGAATTTATTTAAATTTTTGCGATTTAAGATAAAATACTATTTCAGTTGCACTTTTGATAATAGGACACATCTGCTGTTTTGCACAGTTTATATAAATAAAGGAATATTTTCAGTCATTTCATTCTGTTAAAGAAATTGTGAGAAAATCGTATCGTGAACTTAAAGTTGTGAATCCCATCGAATCGTGAGTTGTTTTGTTACATCCCTAATCTGAACACAGCTCTATTTTGCACTTTGTCTGCATCAGAAGTGTTTAAAAGCAATTAATCTGTAGCTCTAGAAATTTAGTAGGTGCTGAACTACATTTCTAGAGCTACAGGCCTTTTTTCATCAGACAATTTTCCTATGTGAATTGGCTTGTTTTTCTAGTTTGTGGCCGTTTTTTTCCTGCTATCTTTTTTGGTATTCCTTCTCATTAGATAGGAATGTAAGATGAGCTTTGCTGGGAGAGACTATATATCAGTCTGCATTTTCCCAAGATTTTTCAGGGATTTATTTGTTTATTTAAGGTATTTCAGGAACTCCTAGTCTTGTCTCTGTAACCTGGTAGTTTACATAACTTTTAACTGTAAACATTGACCTACCAAACACTCACCAGTTCAAACCTTCAGTTCTGTTAAAAGAGGCTCCCCTTTTTTAGGGTTATTATTTTGTATTGTGTATTTTGTGTGTTTTGTCTGTGTGCTTTTGGTCAAAATGTTTTGTGTTGTCTCTTAGCAACAACTGGAGGAGGAAGCAGCAAAGCCAGTGGAGCCAGAAAAGCCAGTGACCCCTCCCCCAGTGGAGCACAAGCATCGCAGCATAGTCCAGATCATCTACGATGAGAACAGGGTTAGTCATCTGCTGAAAACAGCGACAATAAGCAATAGTTCTCCTTGGTCATTTTGTTTGTCTTCTAAACAATTGCAGCTATTATTTTATCTATCATCTCTGTGCATCCTCAAAGCTGGAAGAAGCTTATTTTTTTCCCCACCAGCCAGACTTAACCAGCTAAAAATTTGTGGAGCCGCACTAAGCTGACAACACACAATCCCGCTATTTCCTTACAGCAGGAGATAACCATGGCGACAACGGCCAACTAGTTACAGTCTCCACCTTCAAGCCGAGCCATTTTGCGCGAAACTAATGGCTGAACATGTGTTTTTTTAGTCCGTCTGTGTTCAGCTCTCAGTGCTTTTGTTGATTTTAACTGAATTATTGTGGTTTATAGTTTACTTTTACTGTTATGCCACCTTCATACTATTTTAACACTGCTCAGATATAGCTGAAAGTGAAATTACTGCTGATGCAAACTGAACATTTCCTTACATTTAAGTTATCTGCTGGCAAACCAGCGGGATGCTTTTATTGTGGAGCAGCTACAGGAAATGCAAGAATTAACAGAATGTCTCTTGTAGTGCTATGCTTCAATAAAAAGTGGTGTACATGACAAGATTTGGCTTGGATGCTCACGGTTTTGAGTATGCCCACCCATGTCAAAATAGAGCATTTGGCATAGCGATGTTTTCATTTTCAGAAATAATATTCAATTTGTTGGAATGTATTGTGGTTTATGCATTTTTGATGTTTTGCAGTTGTGTTAGAAAGTAGCCATGTTTTTCCTAATTTCTTTTTGTTTAACTTTTTCAAAATGAAGAATACATTAAACTAAAAGTGGAGCACAGAGGAAGGCCTCATCTGTATTTCAGCTGAACAATAGAGGAATGAGTGAGTGTGTGTATGGAGGTCACTATAGTTCATGTCTTTCAGACAGTGTTGTGCTAGGAGAGCGCTGAGACATGCTTTCCTTCTCAGTCAGCCATTAACTCTTTAGGCTGCAAAGCTGCTCCAGCTCCGTGCACAGCATTTAGTCTGGCAGCTGTGGTTGTTTGTTTCAATCTGTAGATGTGGGCTTATGAAAAGGGGAAAGGGAGTTATTCAGAATCGTTCTGACGATCTTGAATAAGATCACACTCCTCACTGATCCAGAAAAAACTCTCCTAACCTACTTCATTAATTATGCTGCAGCAGGAACATTATATTTTTATTTTATTTTTTCTTGCCTTTCAGGCAGGTTCAGCTGCTCACTTTTAAATGTATCAATTGCAGAAGCTCATACTTCAAGAACAAATTAATCTAAAAATAATCAAGCAGGCAACCATTTTTCTCTACTCAGGTCTTAAGGTTATTATCTAAGTTTATTTTGAGTTAATGCTTTTCCTGAATCCTTTATTTATATGTTACAGATACCCTTGATCAGTAACTTAATTGGAAAATATGAATTGCTGTAAAAATGGTAAAATGTTTTAACAAATGTGATTTAATTGAAGCTTCCGTTTATGCTGTAGCCTCATAAACTGTCTCATAAATATTGTATTTCTCTGAGTATAACCCACATATAATGTTGATTATCAGATGGAAAGTTTTTCCAGGTGAATTGTTTAGTTTTTCAATATGCTCAAATTTCAGTTTCTTTTTACTTTTTGTAAACCTTGTAATTATTAAGATAAGATCCCTTGTTGTCTTTCTAGAAAAAAGCTGAAGAGGCCCATAAAATACTGGAAGGTCTTGGTCCTAAGGTTGAGCTGGTATGTTATTTAATGGTTAATAATAATTTTTTGTTGTTGCATGAGCTTTAAGGAAGAGGTCATGCTTAGATCAGTAGCAAGTTAGATATCACTGCTTGCCTAATAGCTAATGATTTATCAACTGCCTGCCCCTGGTCTGCTTTTTCCCTTCTTAGCCGCTCTACAATCAGCCATCAGACACAAAGGTGTACCATGACAACATCAAGACGTGAGTATCTACATTCCTTCTATAGATTAATTTCATGAACATCTGTCAGCCTAAAAAAGTGCAAGAACATTGCAGCAGACATGATGCTTATCACACTAACAGGACAGGTCTCATCTCACCTGACAGAAGTGTTGGATGTAATGTGACCTCAACAAGACAAACCCAGCTGATCATTCTGTCTAATGTGTTATTGTTGTATTGTATTGTTGAGTCACTTGTTTGACTTGCCCTATTGACAGCAAGGAGAGTGATTGAGAAAGGAAGTGAAAGAACATATTAGGCATTAGGTGTGTTTAAAGTAGGGTTGTGTTTGGGGTTGAAGGCCAGGCAGTCTAGGATAAAACCCTTGTCAGTGTGTACCATGAGAGTAGCCCATCTCGCTCTGTGTGAATCTGCTGTACAGGCCACAGTCTCAGGGTCAGCTCTCTCACTATTCTATCCCCAGAGCCATAATCATGCGTCAACAGAAGAGTTCCTGGTATTTTGTAGCTGCAACAGTAAAAATAAACAATGATGTCCACTGTTTTTTTGGTGGTGGTGTTGGAAAATAAGTCAAGCTATATC
This sequence comes from Sander vitreus, assembly GCF_031162955.1. Classification (NCBI taxonomy): domain Eukaryota; kingdom Metazoa; phylum Chordata; class Actinopteri; order Perciformes; family Percidae; genus Sander; species Sander vitreus. Next base: position 22,419,520 of record NC_135867.1, read on the forward strand.
CATCCAAAGAATTTTCTGATTTACAAAGGTACACGTGTACTAGCTGAAGGGACTACTTATCGCTTGCCTTTGTACTGGCTGGATCTTTTTTGTTGGAATAATAGGTTTCTTTTAGGGCATTACTTTTTTGTGTTAATGCAACTTTCTACGCTTTCTGGTAACTATCACAATCATTTTGCTAATGAACATAGTAATATCGTCATTTCACTGATTAAGTGTTGTTCTCTTTTAGCAACCAAGTCATGAGGAAGAAGCTAATTTTGTTTTTCAAGAGGAGGAACCACGCTCGGAAACAAAGGGTAAGTGTCCCTTTTGGGAAAGCATTGTGGAAGTTCCAGGTATTTCTTTCAGTGCTCTTGACACAACATCAGAGGCGCCACCTATTCCCTTTGTCAGTGTACAGTCACATCATACCTGACCAGACTCAGCTCACCTCAGCTGACCAGGGGAAATATTATTGAGATTGGTAAAGCTTTTGATAAGTCTGTCTGTAACGTGTCCTTTAAGTCTCTGGGTACTTAACAGAAATTCAACAAACTGCAGTTTTTTTTTGTTTTAACATTTGCATTTTTGTGTGAGTCTCACACACTTAGAGAGAGAGAGAGAGAGAGAGAGAGAGAGAGAGAGAGAGAGAGAGCACAGTTTCAATATTAGACATGTCATTTAACTGCATACTTTTGCTCTCAATCTTCTTGTCGTTTTGAAACTCAGTTCAGAAAAAAAATCCATAGTTGTTTGAATGTCCAAACAAGTTGTTAGACAGATCACCGGACCTTTAGTGAGGATTTTATATAATTCCTAAAATAAGGAACCTACTAAGTGTCTGTGTAGTGAGACATATAGAAATTGTGTGCTGCAGTTAACTAGTCTTAAGAGTTCACTGCCATCCTCTGTGAGGCTGCACTTGAGCTAAATATTAACGTTGTCAGCATGCCAACATGCTCACAGCGACAATGGTGATGTTTAGCAGTTATAGTGTTTATATATGTTTCATAATGTTTTAGCGCATTAGCATGCTCACATTTAACATTGCTAATTAGCACTAAAAAGCAAAGTACAGCTAAGAATGATGGGAATGTCATTAATTTTGTAGGTATTTGGAAAGTATTGGATAAATTCAAATTTCGACCTTATCCGACAGGATTACCAAAGTTATTACAATTCATCCAGGGGCGACTCAAACAACCAACCAAGTCGGTAGGCTTTTCTCTGGCAACCATGAATGTCTACACATATTTCAGTCTCAACCAAAGTGGTGGAACGACTGACCGACATTGCCATCAGAAATAATTCATTGATGTATTTACAGTACAGGAAATGCCTTGGTTTCCCCTGTTTGTTTTAAAGTATTGTATGGGCCAAGAACTGCTTTTACATGCAGTATAATAATAAATATTGTCACATCGAAAAACAGATCTGAGAAATAAGAAGGCCAAACGACTGTCTGTCTCTGTCTTATCAGCGATTTAAATTTCTGAATCAACCCATGTTGAAACGCAAGCTCTTTTTTGTAAAGCAATGGCTCAGTGAGTCCCACCTTTCTCTGCCTGTTCCCTGTCAGGGTCACACAGACGTTTTGGACTCTGAACAATGGCAGAGTGCACATGGCCTCATGCCAAGAGGAAGGTGAATTGTTTGTCCCTTGCTGCGGAGTGGAAACAAAGCTCTATTGTCCTCCCACTACAGGAATCTTACCAGATCTTCACCAAATATTTTAATTCTCACACTTTTGATTTAAGTTTTTGGATATAGTAAAAGTGTAAATTTAGCAGTAAAAAACATTGTTTTTGCCTTCTCTTCTGTAGAATTATAATTTACCAGATCAATTGTAAATGCATCTACATGTACAGTATGTGTGTGTGCTGATTGAAAAGTAAGCTTCTATAACAAAATTGCAATGAGCTTTCGAAAACAATTTCTAAACAGAATAGCTGCTTCAGAACAAGCTGTGTCCGGCTCAGGACACTGAATTAGGCAAAATAAAAGACGGACACACACTAAAAAAAACACAGCCAGTTCCTGAACAGCATGTTCTCTCTCAACTCTTGTGCTTCCCACTAATTGAGTTTATATTTTATTCATGTTCTCTTTAAAAGATGACCGGTCTATTTCAAAGCATAAAACAACTGTAGTGATTGATACCCACTCCTGATATAGCATTGTCCATGCTGTGTACACAGGAACAGAAAATCTGCCAGCGCTACGACCAGCTGATGGAAGCATGGGAAAAAAAGGTGGAGCGAATGGAGAACAACCCCAGACGCAAAGCCAAGGAGAGCAGAACACGAGAGTACTATGAAAGGCAGTTCCCTGAGATTCGCAAGCAGAGAGAGCAGCAGGAGCGCTTCCAGAGGTAACAGTCTTTAACGGCGACTGGTCAACATGGTGACATTACACAGATGTTTTGGTACAATATATGTTTTGCTACATTGATAATGTTGACGAGACCTGTAGCCGCACCCAGACATTAATTGTCTCCTTCATTTTTAAGATGTCTGTTCAGCTATCGCCTAAATAGAGGACACTAGGTGTTGTGCTGTGGCCTACTTTTGGCAGATACACTGTCTGTCTGAGTGCCTCTGGGAAGGGTGGGAGACTGCCGTTGATGCTTTGTGCTTTCACTGAAATCTCCCAAGTAAAGAGTTTGCTTGTCAGCACTGTTTATGCGGTGTGCTAGACCGTGATGGAGGAAGCAAGTAATAACTGGTCAGAGAGACTCTTTTATTCTTTAATAATTGGTTAATAAAATATTAACTTATTCTTTTAGTTAACGGAGCTTTGAAAGTTCCAAAAACGTCGCCTGTCGCTCATATTAATTTGACTCTATCTTTGGTTGGAAAAAAACAACCTTGGAAATTGTATTTCCTCTGATAAAGAATAAAACATAACTCCAATTATCTTTGCATAGAATACACATTTAATGTGGCATTTAAAATACTATTGTAACACACTATGTCCCTGTTATTCGCAGGGTTGGACAAAGAGGAACCGGCCTTTCTGCAACAATAGCAAGAAGCGAGCATGAGATTTCTGAAATCATAGATGGTCTTTCTGAACAGGAGGTATGTATTATCTGGAGTGGGTTTCACTTACATCATCTTGAAAACATTTAATCTACATAAGTCACAAAGGCAGTGAGCGGATTTCCATAAGCAGGTGGTTTACTGAACAAGGGAGACTGTTGGAGTAACTGTGACCACTTTCCCTAACCATGTTCCACAGAACAATGAAAAACAGATGAGACAACTGTCAGTCATCCCTCCCATGATGTACGACTCTGAACAGAGGCGAGTGAAGTTTATCAACATGAACGGCCTGTTGGATGACCCAATGAAGGTGTACAAAGCCAGGCAGTTCATGAATGTTTGGACCGAACACGAAAAGGAGATCTTTAAGGAGAAGTAAGCTGTTTTTATTTTGTTGTCTGGGTCACAATTTGTCCTGTCTGAAGTGCAGATATGGTTTATAGACCTTTAATGCCACCATGGACTTGCACAGATATATTTCTGACTTTGGCACATGAATAACGACTGGCATTACCTTCCAGGTTTATCCAACACCCCAAGAACTTTGGCCTTATTGCCTCCTATCTGGAGAGAAAGGTAAACTACTGCTTGTATTTCACATGTGCCCATTTTTGGAGTATATAGTAGGATATCATTGATAGTTTTTTGTGTGGTAAAGACCAACTCTCCCAAAGTCAGAAACGCAATACCCTATTGGGATTCAAGACCTTAATGATCCATGTGATCACTTTTTCATGGTAAAAATAAACCTTTCAATGTTGTTATTGAATCCTACAGGCTGGAGGGAGGTTTTTTGCATTGATTTTAAGACCCTTTAAAACGGCTTTTTCTGGTGTTTTTTGGTCTGTGTTTAACATAAACATGATTAAACAATATTAAAAACTCCATATACAGTAATCCTTCACCCATTGGTCGTACACATATCAACTCCCAATTTTACATCTTGATGGTGACAAACTTTGCCAGACCTATAAAAAAAAAAAGAAACAAGTAAATGCTTCAATATGCTGCCTCCAGTTTCAGTACCATGTGTTCATAATAACATGGCATTTCTTGTTTCAGTGTGTTGCTGACTGTGTCCTTTACTACTACTTGACCAAGAAGAACCACAACTACAAGACGCTGGTGAGGCGAAACTATGGAAGACGGAGAGGAAGGAACCAGGTAAGTTTGAGACTTGAATAAATATCTGTTTACAGCTGGCCATGTCTTAGAAGAATTAAAGATGAAGACGTTTAAGTTTAATTCAAATCTAACTCATGAAGAGAAATACTTCAACTGTGTCTTTGTCTTCAATCTGACCAAACTTTTTAGAGAAACATGTTTACAGGGAGTTTGCAATAGAAACAACTCTGTGGGTGTGTCTGTTTTCACATGCTGAATTGCAGCATTGTGTTTGCCTGACTTTTGCCATACCTGTTTCATTTGCCACACCTGCTTCATGTGTCCTCGTCAGACCGTGACAGCACATTTAGTGTATGACAGATACATGCCTACCGCATATATCACACATGCCCCACATTTCTCTGTGGCATTAAGTGCTAATGATTTGCCCGCTATCTTGCTGGCACTATTAATGGAGCTGAGTGAGTGAAACTGAAAGCGTAGTTGGCACTGCCCACCTTTTCTTGAAATTATAACCGGTCAGTCATGGAAAACTTGCAAAAGTCATGGAATTTCAAAATCTCTTTTTCCAAGCCTGGAAAAGTAATGGAATAAGTAAAATTCCTTAAAAGTTTTGGGGAAAAGTCATGGAATTTTGTTGTGTGTAATGAAGTTATTGTTACAGTAATAATCTCCGAGGATAACTTTCCTCGTAATGTAACATAGCGCTGAATTTATTTTCTGTAGCTGTTGACGTACCGTCTATGCGTACCGTTTTGTTTTCATGCGTTTCCGTCTCTCCCTCCATGTATGCCAGCTAGCTGAAATGAAGCATTAATAGAGTTTGAATCTGATTTGTTTGTATAAGGCCGGGCAAGTGTTTTTATTGTGCACTCTAGAGAGCCATAAAATATTATGTAATGTGTAGGCTGCATACTTATGTTGCTGCATTGTTTTTCAGACTTGCATCTAGAAATTAGTTTATAATGAAATTAATAATACACTGATGGTACATCTGTTCTATTGTCCCCCATGCTTGAAAGCCAGTGCCAGACTGATATAAGGGCTTGTAACGTTTTTATTAATTTATTTTTTTTTATTAAACAACAACGTGTAGTTTGAAGTATTTGAAGTGAATATGAACATAACCTACTATTAGAGATTTAATAAAAAGTTGCTGTTTATTTTCATACAGTGATTGACATTTGGAGTAAAATGTACCATACAGTTCTGTTTGTGTTATACGTTCTGAATGGTCATAGAATTTTTGTTTATGGATCCTTGAAAAGTCATGGAAAGGTTTTAAAATGTTGTACTTGAAAATGTGTGGGAACCCCGTTATAAGCTAACAACCTTATTGTGTCATGGCTACAGTTTGACTTGCTTGTTTGTCAATTCTCCAAAAGATACATCAGCATTATTTGTAAAATATACAATATATATATTTCAGATACAGTCAAATGTATATTAATTAGAGCATTTAATTAAAATAAATAAATAGGAGTTTCCACATTCTGGAAAACTGATGCTGTAGCTCCCAGTAAATGATCTTTTGGCAAAGTTTTCAAAATGATAGAAAGTTGAACCAAGTACAGTTTGAGATGTCCTTTATAGAGGATAAACTAGCAGCAAAATTGATTATTTTCTTCATCCAGAAAATAATTGCACATTGAGGCTTTAAAGAAAGGTGACTCCAGTTGTTCTTTATGCTTGATACTGTGATAAATACTGTACATCTTTATGGAGCCACATGCAGCAGAGATAGCAATAGGATCAAGCTCATTTTCTCCATCAAGAAAATAATTGTTAGTTACAGCTCTTTAAACTTTCAAATCCATACACACACATAGTTATGATATACTGTGTTTAGCTCCTATAGACACACATTCCGCATATATTCCAAACACAGAAGGTCCGGCCAGGGCAGGGATAACATTCAGAGCATAGGGAAACCTAGGGATTTATTCATATAGTAATAATATAATATTTGATGTAGAATAAACTGGATTCATTTTAAGACATGGCCATCTGTTTGACCCTATTGTTCTCGTTGCTGCTTGTGGCTCTATAAAGATTTATTTGCAACAGTATAGAGACAAACTGGAGCCGCCTTTTGCTTTAAAGCCTTAGTGTGATATTACTGTCAAACCTGAAATGGGAATTTTGTAGATGCTTAAGTGATGGCTATGGAGATATGTTATAAACATATTGTTGTTTTGGGCTTTATATAAATGTTGCACCAAAAGCCAGTACAAAAAGATGCACCGTCTCACAACCCTGTGTTGGCGGACATGAAATATTGATTTCACTCATTCTGATGGATCTTTTCTCCTTGCTGGGCTATTCCCTACTTCACTGATGCCACAGTCTTTGTACAGGACATTATGTCTCTGTGTTGAGTACATCTGCTGTGCAGCACAGTGGATTGGTTGTAGACTGTCTTTACATGGGAGGCGGTGGAGATCGCGAGAGTTCATGATTACGACTTGAACACAAAGATGGTTTTCATCTTTGCATCATTCATAGCATTGACCCACCAGCAGTTGAGAGAGGAATTGTCGATTTTTGAGATATAGAGTAATTATGGAAATGAATTGTGGAAAAATGTCTTTCTGTATTGGCAGCTTCTGAGATAGCTGACTGAAGAAAATGCTGTCTCAGTGCATTTGAGTTACACTGTCATTTCATATGGTGGAACATTCAACCACTGTTGTGCGTGCATTGTTACAACCTACAAACAGAGCCAGGATAACATTAAACAAATTGACTTTGTTGTTGCACATACATTTCCTTTCTTGGAAGATTATATCATCAGGTACTTGATCATGGTGGGATAATCAGAAAAGGGATTGTTGGTCCAGCACTTGTTTGACCATTCATATCTGATTTTTTTTAACGCTGATGAATGTAAGGTGGTCGATGTTTACGCAAGATCCGGTTCAGCATCTGTAGCTGAATAGTCATTGCTTCATAGTCATTAAATGTGGGGTTCTACAATATAGTTTTTACACAAATTGTAGAACGCATTTATCACATAAAAACATAATTTTCATTGTTTGTCACTTTAATTTAAAAGTGGGTGTAAGATGGTCTCTATCATCGCCTTGTTATTCAGGTCAGTTGCTAACAAATGGCTGCAGTGCTTTTTCAAAACCATCCTCTGGTCTTTGAGAATGTAGTTCACTGTGATTGTTTTTATACTCTTTGCCTTAAAGCACATCGCGATGTGGATTTCCAAGTTACTGGTGTGAATTAAGAAACGCAGTTTTGAGTGTGTAGAGTCATTAGAGAGGGAAGGAAGAGGACAGAGTAAGCAAGACAAGAGCTCTGGAATGTAGGGCGAGTGAGTGAAACAGTGAAAAAAAACCCTGAGCGAGACAGTCAGCGCTGGCAGTTTATACGCTGAGTGTGTGCTGTCGTTTTTTCGTTTTCCATTTCCTCTTTCTAGCGAGAGAGCGAGAGAGAGAGAGAGCCCCTCTGTGAAAGAGCTGAGTTGGTACAGCCCAGCCATCTGACAGGCCCAAAAACTCACCGTGCTGCTGTGAGTGCCAATCAAAGAGGAGTGCTCGACAGGGATTACCTTGAGTGACCCTGCGTAGATTAGTGCGTGCATGTGAGATGGACAATTCTTTGGGCGGCTTAAGCGGCTTGATGACACGCTTTCCCGGAATATGTGCGGCGGTGCCGTGGCCCGGCAGCCCTTCTAAGGAGCTCTGCTATGGTGGTGTTCTGCCCCTCTACTGCTACTGTTACCACTGCTATGGAAGTACTGGAGGGTAAACTCACTTTTACAACACGAGTTAGCTGTGGCTCACAGCAGACCAAAGGGGGTTTTATGACCAGCAAATGAGCTTGCAGGTATGTCACAAGCTTTGAAACCACACTCACTCAGTTTGTTTCCCTTGTTCCGCTTTTGTCGGTGTCGTATTTTCAGTTTGTTTCCCTTGTTCCGCTTTTGTCGGTGTCGTATTTTCTATTGCTCTGTTGCTTGAGCAGTTCGCTTCTCAGCCTACATATTTACTTGAGGTTTTTCTAGGACACGTGCAGACTATGTGCAATGCATTTACATGTGTATTCATGCTATGGGGTAAGGACTTTTGAGAGGAGAATACTTGGATTGTTTTTCAATGTCATATTTTATAGTATGTGAGTGTATTAGGCGTTGGACACGCTGGCAGGTTTACAACATTTCTTGAGCAAATGTACCTTAACTTTGGACGTATATGTCCCTATGTCAGCTGGATTTATTTATTTATGTACATCTGATCTAAATTAATATTTTGACTCAGCTAGTGAAAATAAAAAAAGACAATAGTAAACTCGCAGTACTCAGCCTACAACCCTCTCGGTCAGCTTGCAGCTGCATCTATAAAAAAAGTTTTCCACAGTAAAGGAACATTTGCAACAATTGTTTATTAATGCAGCTCTAGTGTTAATAGACTGTTTATAGGCCGGTCTATTTCGAACAAGCTGCAGTTCAGTGTGGCATTTTATGATCTTCTGTAATTAATATTTAACGTTTTATTATTGTGTAATATTCATCTACTTTAGAGGTGCAGTCACTCAGTGATTATGTCAGGGTTTCCCCCAGTGTATTGCAAGCCCAGTGGCCCACCGGCCCTCAGCCACTGGGAATAATCTTTTAAATGTATTTTTAAGACGTTTTTTAAACTACAATTACAGTGGGGCGGCTTGGTTAGAAACTTAGATGTAGTCATATTTTTAAATCTCCAGTTAGCTTTTAGCACTGACTTAATGTAGGGCCCTATGGAATCTGTCTTATAGCTTTTTTTCTAAATTCTCAATTTTGCAATTCCTTCCATGATTCTGTTATTACAGAAATTCTAGGGCCGTCATTCTGTGACTGGCCCTTGAAAAAAAATTAATTAAACACATCGGGATTAAAAGGTTTTCTGGGGGAAACCCTGTAGCCTATTTTATATATAACTTGATACTGTAACTTTCACATTTATTTCAGTGACCTGCAAAGGCTTCACTATGAAAACAAAGTATTTTCTTGTTGCAGTTTGTGGGTCACACAGCATAAAGTTTCAGTAATGTGGTAGTAGTGATGGAACACTGGTTCACCAGGATGCCCTTTAATTATAGTATTGTCAATGTTTACAAATTGATTTATTTATAAAGTAGACACATTGCTGAGCTCTAAAACAGACAAATATATCCAGATGAATAAAACATAACCAATAGATTAAAAGATAAATGTGCTTATCGGTTCATCAGCCATTTCATGAGAACCAAATACAAATGTGAAACAAAGAGTATGTACTAGGGAGGAGGCCAGAGCAGGAATTACAGCTTCCATTACAGTGCTGCAAAAGATCCAGTTTTACTACACAGATCCCCTAAATTAGTTTTGATGTACAAAAAAACAGGCCAAATTTAGTTGTTTAACATCAGAAGAGCAGGTCCGGAGCATGTGTTTGTGGTAAAATGCTCTTGGGCTCTCCCTCTGCTGTAAAGAAGTCTACAGAGAGATAGGTTATAATATAACCTATATATGTTAGGTTATATTATATTATGGCAAAATGTTCTTTTGAGAGCTCGATTCTTAATTGCCTGGCAATAAAGTTTTATAAAGAAATCATTGGTTTGTTGAACTGATGATGAGCAGTTTTTCCCTTGCAGAGCTCCCAGTAACCAGGGTAACTGTGGCTAAGGCTTGATATTTTTGTACCTTTCATTTTGACAGTAAGTTGTTCCACCATGATCGCTCAGAAAATAATATTACCATCAACTGGATGGTGCATTTTATCCAAAATGAATGCAAGCTGTACCATAGGTTAACTACTGCTGTTAAATGTATTTGTTTTACATTTATTTCCTGTTATTTTCCCCTTTCCTCCTTTTTATATATTCTGTTACTAGACTGTTTCAAGATACATTTATGAGTAATTGTATCAGATGATGATGGCGGCAATATCTATAATGAATTGCAATGGATAGAGAGGTCATGCATAGTAATTATTTAGATTTTTCATTTCCTGTACCTGCAGTGAAATAGCTTGAAGCGAGAGTGAGAGATTCCTCTGGTGGCCTAAGTTCTGTGGTAGGAAAGGGAAGATTGACTTGTGGCTCTGTCATTTCCTAAATCAAACAGCACTTGTGAATCAGCAAAAGAGGGGAGAAATTAAAACTCTCAAAATATTCAAGCAAGGTCAGGAAAGCGCTTCATTTAAAAACACTGAAGAACCACAGAACCACAGGGCCTCATTGACTCTTGGAGAACATCTGTGTAGAGGCTTTTTACGCAGTGTGGGAGAAGAGGCAGGAATGTCATGGCTCTCTGACCACCTCCAAAGCAAACATGAGCGCTCCCTGACCCAACCAGAACAGCATCTCAGTGAAGCACATGTATGGCGAGGTTAACTGATCAAAAACAGACTGGTCTCTGAAATTGTCAAGTGCCAAAAACATGCTTTTCAGACTACTGCAGGCAGGAAATGAGTCAAGAGTTGAAGTCCCAATCCAAGTTTGACGTGGTCCTCTCTGCATACATTAACCTGCAATCTGAGCTCTGAGTCTGTAAGGCTTTCCTTAAAGAATTTAACAGGGCAGCTGCATCATCATACTGTACTGTAGAACCATCACACCACTTGTTACTTTGAATACTCCTATGCAATTTTAGCATGTGATATTCTAAATACTGGTTAACACACTTTTGAAGTACTGTAGATAGCACCATCATATGTAGAAATTCTAGCGAGACCCCTAATCTGCATCAAAAGTAAATGCAAAAGTAGCTTGTAAGCAACAGTCTTGACAACAAAAGAGACAACAGCAATGACATCTACCATGAATCACATTTTCCAGTTTTGTCTTCAATTGATTAAAAATATATGAAGGGAGGTCTGTGTACTGAGCAATTTTCTTTCCAATACAGTAGATTTGATTTTGCTAGTCGCGTAGCTCCACTCCTAGAAGACAAAATCCCTCTGATTATTAGCTGTCTTTGGTTAGAGCTGGCGAGAGCAGCCACTAATTCAAACTGCTGTGACAGTTGCTTACTGCCTGTTTTTGTGGAGCACTTCTTTATCCGACTGACAGACCCATTCGTGTGCAGAACCACATTGTTGTAAAATAGACAGGCGGCCACAACCCTGTTTTTATTGTTGCTGTACCCCTGTCTTCCCTCTCTTCAATCTCTTTGCCTCAATCCGTCTCTTGCCTTTACCATTGAGTGAAGCACATTCCTTGGCCCCATCTGGTACCAGCATGGTATGTTTGGCTTGGCACAGCCAGACTTGTTCCAGCGCAGAGCTTTCATGAAGCAGGCAGGAGGAAGCATTTTGTGTTTACCGCGCCAGCATTGATGATAAAGAATGTTGCTCTGTCCTTAATCACTCTGTTGGACCTGTTTTTTATTTTTTTGTAATTCACATTTGAATGATGTTTTCACTCGACTCTTGTTTTCACTCTCAACCCCTACCCTTTTTAAATTTAAAATGCTAACATTATCGTCTCTTCTACATTTTTTATCTCTTGTAGTGCGGTATTACATTCATAATGAGTGTCATGGTCAAGCCCCTTTCTCTCTTCGAAGGATTTACTCCGACAAAGAACGCATACGAATTAGCCACTCCAGATTTCTTAACTTTTTAATTAAAGCAGACAGATCTATCTGCACAGAATGTATGACTAGACTGTTCATCGTATAACCTTTGGTCTTTTTTGTTATATTACATTAGTATTAAATTAGTTTTGAGGAAATTGTGCAGCTTGAAAGCAAAATAAGAATCAGATGGCAGCATACATTTCTGCCATTTACCTGACTTGGTCTGTCTGCTATCACACTGAATATTTAAGAAGACTATTCAGGCCCATCTTATGTTGTACAATTTTTTAGATGGTCCTCTGGGCTCACAGGGCCAATGCAGGCACTGCTATACCATTTGAAGACGTCTATTGCTTGATAGCATGCCGAAAAACTGGACCAGGAAGTGTGTAGTAAAGAGTAAGGTTATGACCTATGAGGCGGGTATAAAGCTTCTACTAAGTATGCAGTATATTCTGTATCATAGTAAGGTTGTATTAGACTTGTGGAAGATACATGAGGATATAGCGGAAAACAAGAATGAATGCTTATTTGAAGGCTCTATTTTAATGTATTTCATGGTAGGTCTGAAAATTGTTGTCTGCTTTGTATTTACTTCTGGTAACCTAAATCACTGTTACTAATCTAAACCTTGACCGTTTTCTTTTTGTTTCGAGGAGAAACGGCTAAATATTTCCTCTGTGTTTTGTCTCCAGCAAATAACCCGTCCCTCACAAGAAGACAAGTCAGACGACAAAAACGAAGAGGACAAATCTGAGAAATCTGACAAAAAAGAGGAAGAGGAAAAGAAGGACGAGGAAGAGAAAGATGAAAAGGAGGATTCTAGGTGAGCTGTAAATACTGTAGTTGTTTGACCTGGTGTCACTCTAGTCCATTAAGCCATGCAGGTGCTCCCTTCTATGTGGTGTCAGTCTTGGGTCAATAATTTTGGGAAACAATTTGACCTAACCTATTGATTGAATAGGAATGAACATGAGTGAAGAATTCACAAAGCTTGCTTCACGTTCAGCTATAATGACGCAGGAGTTGACTTTTATCGTATCGTAAGATTCAATAAGTCTGAGTTACCCATTATAATCATGTGATAAACAGAATGCAAATTATATTATTGTCGCTCTTAAAAATAATTAATGAACATCAAAAACAGTGCAGTAACGGTGAAGATTTCACATCCCCAGGCACTTGGAGTGATGCATGGTCATGGCCCAGATGGAACTTGGAAGGGGAAAGCAGTGTCTTTTTTTGGTGCATGGCTAACAGACAAGACAACTTGCTAACTTGTTAACAAGTCTGTCTGAGTGTAGACACATTTGAATAGGCTTTTCTTTTTGTGTTCAGTCATGGAGGAAAGGAAGAGATAACAAAAAGAGCCTGTTATTGCTGACTCAAAAGGGAATAGATATTTGCTGTACCAACAGTCTCTAAAGCTGTGTTTTCCCCCTCCAAAACCACAGGGACATTGGCAAGGACAAAGACAAGTGTGACGGTGGGGAGGACGAGGACGGAAAGGAGCAAAACACGCCGCGTGGCAGGAAGACTGCCAATAGCCAGGGCCGCCGTAAGGGAAGGATCACCACACGCTCCATGGCCAATGAGGCTGCATCTGTGGCGGCTGAAGAGGCACCTCCCCCTGCCCCTGAGCCTGCCTTGCCAGATCCTCTGCAGCTCCCTAAGTCTGATTCAATGCAGAAGTCCATGAAGGAGCCTGCAAAACCCCAGACTCCAGTAGTTTCCATGGATGCTAATAAAGGTGAAGCCTTTGGGTGATGCTCCACCAAAGAGATAGAATTGAGGGAAAGGGAGTTCAACCAAAAAAAGTATATGAAAATTAATATAAATATAGCAATGTTATATTTGGCTAGGCACTGAACATTACACATTTTCTAGATTGCTGTCACTTTTTGAATTTATTTGGATGTCATGTTTTGGTGGAGTCACTCAATTTCTACACAGTCTACACTTGATATACCTTTTTTTAAAGATTCCACATAGGAAACATTCAGTGTTGTTTCTTATTTAGAATTGGTAGACCTTTTCATTTTAACATTGACTATTTATTAATTAGTTGTTGAGTTAACGAAACATGCCAAAAAGCATGCAGCAACTTATGCAGTCATTATTAAAGGTTACTGTCAAGTGACCACAGTGTCCATTTTCTGGCTTCCCAATCAGCTTCTGTAATGTGATAGACGTAGGCTGAAAGATATTTTTATTTTTCTCTCATGATTGAACTGGTGCTGTCCGGGACTGGCCTGGTGTAAGGGACAGTGTTCATACTATTAGCTTTTTTTGTGTTATGAGCTGGGAGAATTTAACCGCACACATCGAACGTACATCTTAAATAAAATTTAAAGACATGTCAGAATATAGTTTTGCTGGCTTTCTCCCTCTTTAAATGTGTAGATTCATACGCTGTTTATAGCCTAAAGGTGGACAGCTGGTTTCAGCCAGTCATTGCCAGGTGTCAGACAGTCTCTTTCCTGCACTGCACTGTACTCAGGAAGCTGTATGTAGTCTGTCCATTGCCATGGCAATGTGCTCTGGTAGAGCTGTTGTCATGGTACTCAGTCACGCACTTGTACTCTTCCACCCTTTGACATCTGTCACTGAAACAATGCTAGCTCAGGTTTTCAGGTATCCAAGTACCTGTGTGATAAGCATGTTTTGGCATTAATCTATATCATTAATTCACTGTTTTGTAAGTGTGCTTTGCTTCTCCACCACCTGCTCCCTCTGCTTTCTGTTAAACAGTCATACAAAGTCAGAGTTATACAAGGCCTGCCTTCTAATGTGATTAACCATCCGTATTGTATTCTTCCACTTCTCAACCCTCTGACCTTTCTGGCCCGTTTATGTAGGACTAAGTCAGTGACTACGTTGTGGATTTAGTGTTTCTGTTTGCTCTGTTGTAACCCCTGCAGCTATGGTGCTTCCTAGAAGTAAGTGAGCTAGGTGCTAAAGGGTAGCGATCGGTCAGTCTTGCCCAGCTGAAATGGTGCCAGACAAGTTCAGGAAGCTGCTGATTCAGTGGCCAACAGTGGGGGTTTGATCTTGTTTAAAGCTGTGGGTGGTACGTGTATGTTATTAGGTGAGATGCTACACTGTAGGCAGACACGTCTGTTTTAATAGCCCCGAGATTAATGACCACCCTTGAGGGGTCTAAACTGTCACGTGGAGAACATGTGGGTTTTGCCACGGGAAGTCTACTCCAGTAGACATTTGTTTAACTTAGTGTAACAGACTGGGTGGCCGGGGGACCTTTGGTAGGAGCCGTCTAAACAGTGAACATTGATCAACTTATCTTTATGGTTGGTGGGGGGTTGGCGGGGGGCAAGCCTCGTGTTAATGTCAAGGGTACATTTGCTGCTATATTAGTCCAAATGTTTACACAGTCTCGATGGGTGCCATGGAAAAAAGTGGGCTAGAGTTCACTTGGCCCCCTCCACACTAACTGTGCACTTCTATGAATTTTGTGGGGGGTGTGGAACTGTGTAGCCAAGCCGAGTCAAGGAGGTGTGTGTGTGTGTGTGATGCGCAGTGTCACAGTAGAAGGAGTAGGAGGGTTGTGGGCTGGCTGTTCTATCTGTCTATTTGTCTTCATCCAAGGCCATTTCCTAAAGAGGGAGGCAAGGCTCTCAACTCTTCCACTGTCTCGTGCTACATCAGCTGACCAAAGCCCTCCCCTTGTGGGTTAGAGAGGAGGAGGGCTTGCTCTGGGCTGCGGGGAGGGGGAGTGAAAGAGAGAGAGGGAGGAGAATATGTAAGTGAGAGTAGGAGAGTGAGCTAGAGTGAGCGTGTAAGTGAGGTAGCAGGTCTCGGCAGCCCCTGAATGTAAACAGATTATTAGATTAGTGGCCATGAGAATGAGACGGCTGAAGGGAGGACTGTCACTGTCTCTCTCTTGTCTCCCTCCCTCCTCCTGTCTCTCCTTGTTTCTTTATGTCAGTGCTGATGGGGCTGTGTCTTTTTTCTTTGTGATTTAGCTGGTGCTGGTGAAACCGGAGAAACTTCTCGCTGGACCGAGGAGGAGATGGAGGTTGCCAAAAAAGGTAGTGTTTCAATTTATTTCTCTCTTGCCTTTCTCTCTGTCCTTTCTCTGTGTTGCTGTGGCTCTTCTGCTTTTTATGATCTTTCCTTGTTTTCCCCTTTTCTCCCTCCCTCTTTTCCTCTTCTGATTTGCCTCGCCCTGGCCATTTTTTTACACGCACACAGGAATGAATGTGCACATGCATTTACACAAATAGAAACTTGTGCGGGTGTTTTATTGTAAGCTGTTAGAGACCCATGAAGGGTTGCAGGATTTTTTTTTCTTCTTTCAGCTGTACTGCTCTGCTGGCTTCTCAGAAGTGATCTATTAAGGTCATCCCTGAAGCAACAGAGCATGACAGTTTCGGGCTTCCTCCAAAGATCCCTATCTATTATTCACATTCAAAAACTTTGTCAGATCCTCTATAGGCTTGTCGCAATTATTACATAATTGCCTGATCATGATAATTTGAGCTGACCGGGAACATTTGGTATACTCATTAAATTCCACAATCAAGGGCATTTTAAAGCCAATATTACAAATGTGGCAACAAATAGAAATTATGAATTAGGTGTTTCTGGCGTCCGCTGGGTAAATAAAGGGTCTACCTGAGCACAAGGTTCCAAAGTCAGAAAAAAAAACAAGGAAAAAGAGAGCTTGTCTGTCTAGACATTAGTGCTGTTGGACATGTTCTTCTGTTTCAGCTCATGTGAGACCATATTTTTTGCTTTCCCAAGCTAGATGATAATAGAGAGGTGCTGATAACGGATCTCTTTGATTTATAGCAGCCAGTCTCCCTTACACATGAAGCTGTGTGTTTGACAGCTGTGGGGAAAGTTATGCTGGGGTTGTCGCTTCCATCCAGCTTTTCTAACTAGATAATTCACATAAAAATGTTTGAATGGAAGCATGGCGTTATAAGAGTAGCGTGGGTCCGTTCAGGAATATCTTATTGCGTAGTGCGAGTATAGCCAGTGTGTGGCCGAGAGAGAGTGATGGTAGCTAAGCTCAGTGCAGACAGGTGCTGGCAATCAGAGCAGAGAAGAAATTAACAGTAAAGTTGTCTAGTGGTAGTAAATGTACAGTTTAGGTTTGTCTCTCTGAATAAATGCTGCAGCTCTTCAGGACCCAAGTAAAGTTCACGTGTCTTGCTTCCCAACTGCTGGGTAAACTGAAGGGGTGAGGCCCGAAGTGAGCATCAACTTCGGCCCTCGAGAAAAAAACAAAGTCCCCCTGTGCCAACCCGACCATGGTCTGGAAGCTGATGCAGAAATGGTTAACACAGGCTTTTTTCCCTGTTGCATATTAACTTTTTAAAACAAAATCAAGCCTCCTTCTACTTTAATTGTCTTGAATCACGTTTTTGTTACCTACACAACTGTTTTAGAACAAGCTATTTAAAATAAATCTATGTGCAGCAGAGCAAGAGGTGAAAGATTGTTTCTGAAGCAATTTAAAGAATTTAAAGTTACTTTGATCTTTAAAATGTTTGTTGCGTACTGTGCCTGGTCTCAGACTGCACCACTGCAGTTATTAGTCAGGTCATGTGCCATTCAAGTATGCCCCCTCTCCCTCCTTTTCTCCGGCTTTGTTGGTATAGGCTCCTACGTAGAGTTCCCTGAGTGCCAAGACCAGTAGACCGGGGGAGTAAATAAAGGGATTAATGTGGCTGAATTAAGACCCTCTTAGAGATTTGCTTCCCTCTTAACAAAAAATACATTGCTGCTGTGATCTCCTCAGGCATTCAGATATATCTGTGGATTAGTACCTAAAAGAGACCTGCACGACCTCCTCTAATCACATGACAAAGCACGTTCAGAAATCACTTTTATGCTATGCCGCCACATACGGCTTGTCATGCAAGCACATTAAACACAGTTCACCTCTAAGAACCCATTTCCACCTGGGAATAAAATCCATCCTCCGTGATCCGATCACAAGTGGACAGGTCTAACTAAAGGTGGGAATGCACCCAGGACCCATTGAGGATGCGTTGATATCCGATCACTCAGACCACATATGAATTGGTTTAGGCCACATATGGCCACATTCTTTTAGCAGTGTGTACGCCTATGTGTCCATGGTCACATTAAGGACTTCCTACTCAACTGTGAGCGAAACTACGTACAAATTCGAAGCATTTCTCATGTCGCAGAAACCACTGAGTGAATTGTGTGTTTTGGATATTATTATCATACTGTTGGTCGTGTGTTGCTGTTTTTGTACCGGTATGTGCAAACGAAAATTATTTACGTTTTTATTTGCATATAGAACAGCGAAGTGAGATCCGATCACAAGTGGTCACTCAAGACTCATTTGGAGGTGCATGCCAGCTGGGAACACACACTGTCCACTTGTGATCAAATAACTGGTATCGGATTTTAATACCAGGTGGAAATGTGGCCTCTGTCTAGAGCACTTAGAGGTTAGAGGACAGCTTATGAATCTATGTATTAGACCTTATGGTCTACTACTGGTGTTTTTAAGATGGCTGGTCATTGTTATTACCCTGGTTTTGACCACTATGGCAACTTCATCTAGCAGCTATAAAAATATGCATAAAACGCTCTCACACATAACGATCACACATGATCCTCCAAAGAATCTTCACTGTTAAAAATGCACCCAACTGTTTCATAGCATAGCTGAGCACTGCACACAACACACTTGACAATAAATATTTCTTATAAGTTGTGGCACCTGGACCTTCACCTAAATGTCTTGAGATAAATTGACACTTGGTTGCTCAACCGTCACCACAGTTACATTTGTCACATGACCAAACAAACATCCTTGATGAAAGTCCTTGAGAAGAAGTTATCATCTGATCTTAATTTCAAGTTCTTGTTTTGGTAGATACTTGGCATGACGAATATACAGTAAGTATTATAAGTGTTTTAAGGGGATAACTCCCAAAGCCACCTTTTGTGAAGCTTATAATGTTCAATTTTTGTTGAAGTTGTAAGAGAGGAGTAAATTAACTTCTGTGGTAATCTTTAAGCTAACTGTGTGTGGTGCTGTTGTGTTTTATGGATTTTAGTGTAGGGTGTTTTAGTTATTTTGTCCAAATAATGTACTTGCAGCAAGCATCTTTGTCTGAAGCCCTGATATATCTATCCTTACTGACTGCATGCAGACAAACAAAGAAGGCTACATTGATATCTGTGTTTTTCCTCGGATGTTTAGTATTCGCTGTCTCTAGGTGTTTACTGTTTCTTGCAAAATACAGACATGACCTTCCTGTCTAACATTTCTCGATTGTCTGCAAGTTAAGTAACTCTAAATAAGATGAGTCACTGTGAACAGTCCTAATGCCCCCATTCCCTCATTTAGCTGGAGCAGTAATGGGGCTTTGTGTTTAGCTCTGGGGTGATTTATCAAGCTGCCAGAATCCCTCATCGCAGTAGGGCTGGGGGGGAGGGGAGGTCACAGGGGTTACAGGATTTAGAGAAGAGAAGTTCTAATGTCAAAGGTAAATGGCAGTCTTCCAGATCACTGCAGCTTGGCAGAGTAGTTTCAAAGTTTAGTTGGACCGTCAAAGCTGATTGTGTGCAAAGCTCAGCGTTAATCAGGATGGGAAAGACCATCAGCAAACCACAGCAACAGAGTAAAGTTTCATTTTGCAGCAAAACAAAAGGTTCAATAATAATGACAACTGCAGCAGCTTTTCACTCTAAAGAGAGAATGTTAAGAATGCATCATCTTCTTGAACCATAGTAATGGCACTGATACAGCATAATTGGAAATATGTAGTATAATATCAAATCTGGCTTTGTTGGCTTAGCTATACCACTCTGCTGTTCCTTTTTTAGATTTAAACAGTGCATACAATTATTGTATTTAGTCAAATATTATATAATCTTCTTAATAATTTGTATTCTTTCAAGCGTTTAAAGGCTGCACATTTTTAATGCTAAATTGTCTCTCTTTGTCCTGCACCAGGGCTAGTTGAGCATGGGCGAAACTGGACAGCCATTGCCAAAATGGTGGGCACCAAAAGTGAGGCACAGTGCAAGAATTTCTATTTCAATTACAAGAGACGTCACAACCTGGACAACCTGCTCCAGCAGCATAAGCAGGTAAGCTATTTGTTGTCTGGTTTCTGTTATGGTTAGTCATTGAACTGTTGTAATGTATGAATGCAAAATGCAAACTTTTTCTGTTTCCCAGGACACACGGCGGGCTCGTGCTGATAGGTCTCAAGGTGAAGGTCTAGCCACAGTGTCACCTGATGATGATGATGATGAGGATGAGGATGATGATGAGGATGATGACAACGCAGATGACAGTGAAGGTCAGTGAGATGAATGATAGGAAGCATATGCTCATCTTTAAACACACATGCCCAAACACATTTGTTTTGGACTATTTTCCTGTTTGTCTGAGTCCTAGGGCAACCTGGGTGAAGGATACACAGCAAGCTGATAAGTTTCTCTATCAAATTTGAGCCCTTGCCTATGAGTTGTGGAGCTCCATGTGTGTGTAGTCAAGTGTTAACTAAAGAGGGTATGGAGCGAAAGGAAGTAGTGATAAGTACAGTGCAAAAAGATGGGAATCCTGATCAAAAATGTGCTCTGAATGGTCAAGGATTTCATTTAAGTTGATGGCAATGTGCTTGGTCTGTAATGTCTGTTTTTAATGAGAGAGAGAGAGAGAGAGAGAGAGAGAGAGAGAGAAAAAAAGGATCAAATGAAAAAAGCAAAGGGGGGGGCGGAGATAAAAGATATGAACTAATTCTGAATACATGGGCGCCTGTTGCATAACAATTCTTGGCTTTGAAGACTCAACAAAGCCTGCTCTTTGAACACAAGGGGCCGGTCCACTTGTTTGATCCAGCAAGCCTGTCTGTCTACCCTGTCTCCTTGCTCTCCAGAGGTCCTTATCTTTGATAAAGATAGCGTGCAACGTATAGATTATTCTGAATGTTGCCTAATTAGTACTGAATAGGGCTGCTTTGTAAAATCAGCATTTTGTTTTCTTAACAGCAAAGTGATTCAATAAGTCCTTTTTGTTGCTCAGCAGACTTGTATGTAATTTACAAAGCCTCAAGTTCACAGGATAGCAGTAGCGACAGCGGGAGGTCAAAAGGTTTTCTGTTTTCATGTTTATTTGACTTTGTCTTCATCCCATGGAAACCCAATCTGCGCTTTAGAGGTCTTGGTGATCTGCTGCCTATGGATCTCACATTATATACATCAGACAGTAGAGCACAAAAAGAGATGGCAGAAGAGGCATTAGTACAGCTCTGTTAAAGCGTACTTACCAACATTGTTATGTTTTGTCATTTGGATGTTTAGTAATACTACTTCAATGATTTTGGTTTGATACATACAAAGCATCTGCAAAGTGTTTTAGCATAGACATACCATCTGGACTACCATTACCATGGCAACAACTGCAGCGGTAGACAATATGCAAACCAACAGAGGCAGGCAGATTTTTTTTAAACACAGTTTCTATCTTAAGGATGTATGCTTTTCAGCTATGAATTAATCTTTTTATCACTTAAAATTAGCAGTTTGTTCCGGTCTTGTTTTGACCAACAGTATGTTTACACAGTTGGCATTTAAGATATTAGTTAAATGTATGTCGTGACAGGCCTACATTTATTTTCATTTTCATTTTATTCCTAAAAGGTGTGCAAATGGGCTTAAAAGTCTTGTGAGTGTCAATGAATTGAATGCATTGCTTGACATGTACTAATTCATCCTCTTACGCTTCCACAGGCGGTGACAACAGCTCAGATACAGAGAGTGCTCCCTCCCCCTCTCAGTCTGCCGACTCTAAGAGAGCAGACCGCACTGCAGGAGATGCTCATTGCTCTGACCAGGACAAAGGTCAGGCCAGTAATGGAAAGGCCCTGGAGCCCTTATACGGAGGACTCTGTGTCAAGGAAGAGAAAAGCCCAGAGAGTGAGACTGGCTCTCAGGAGGAAAAGGCCAGGATGACTTCCTATGCAGGCTCAGTGCATCCCAAAACTGAACCTCAGGATGCTGACATGAAGACTGGAGAGGTTCAGGTCAAGATGGAACCTGAGCTTAAGGAGAGAGGAGAAAAGGGAGATCATGGCGAGAGGCATAGGGAGATCAACTCGGATAATGACTCCAGCGCCACCTGCAGTGCTGACGAGGATGTGGAAGCAGAGCCTGAAAGACAGAGGTGTGTTTTCATGTTGTCAAGTTGTGTGTAGTGTACGTAATTGTGGTTTACAAGAGCACGACATGTTTATGGTTTTGAGTGTGACATATACATTTTGCTTTGTGCCTCTGCAGAATATTCTCCATGGAAAGGCCTACACTGCTCAACCCTCCAGGCTCGGTGCTGGTGTCCTCACCCAAGCAAACCCAACTCAACATCCAGCAGATGCAGCATCGGGCAGCTACCATCCCACCTATGGTTAGTCACAGTTTCAGGTTTATTCATTTAGACTGTCACAGAGGCGGCAGCTGGCATGCCCACATTTCCCACATCAGTCATTGCGAGCAATGTGATGCGATCAGAAAGTATTAGTGTTTTATACTGTCACCATTTTAATTTTTGTGTTGTATGTACTCTATAGTTCCATTGTGTCCTGTGCTAACAATGTGAATTGTAAATCTAGATCATATATCTACCAAGGTCTTGATTTAAGTGTAAGATGTAAAGAGTCTTACTTTTAAGTTCATCAGATGTGTCTTACAACCTTTGAAAGCAAAAGTTCCAAGATATACAGGGAATGCATTTCTTAAGTTTGGTCAGTGCTCTCTGTACAATGCTTCAGTGCTCAGACAAATTGGTCAATATCTCATTTGGTTCATATCTGGAATTTGATCTCATCCGGACCTTTTCCCTCCTTCACCTATCTAGGTGCATGGTCCTTTTGGCCCCGGTGGTGTGCCCATCAGTGGCTTTGCCATGTTGCAACACCAAATCAAAGCAGTGCACGAGTCAGCACACCAAGAGGAGAAGCAGAGGCAGGATCAGGGAGACCTGGAGCGCAGACAGCCCTTCAACACCCGCAGCCCCACCGTAATAGACAGAGATGGTAAGAGAACAACATCTGTCCTCATTCTCCTTCTTCCTTTTTATCGCTCCTCAGCCTTGTCCCCTGCTGTCGCTGCTAACAGTGGACTATTAATAGCTAATGCATTTATAGGCCACATTCATTTTTGTTCAGTTTCCAAAAAAGCAAATGTTAAAGGGTGATCTACACCAAGACAAAAAGTTAGCTGACCCTGTTTTACATTTGATGCAAATTCTGAGCTGAAATCTGCATTGATGCCCCTCTTGGAATGCCTTTGGATGAAGAAGGGGGCTTTGGTGTTTTTTTGAAATTGTATGACTCAAGAGTGTCAGTGTAGGACACTTGCTGCTTCTGGGCAGTGAGACATAGTTCAGCCTCTTAGCTTCGGAAGGAAGAGTGGTAAAGTCACTTTGCAGACTACATGATGCCTTGGTTTTTGCAAAGCTTTTAGCAGCTTTTAGTGAGAGTGTTGTGAAGAGTAGAGCAGCTCTCTGTAAGCTGCTGAGCTTTGACACCAAGATATTTATTACATAGGTTTCCGTGGGTGTGTGTCCAGGTGGCGGTGTTAGTTGGACAGGGCCGTCCATTCTAGGTCAGCTCAATGCTCTACGGCATCAAGTTCTTGTTTTTAATAGTGGTTGTCTTCCCTTTGTCCTTATGCCTGTGTACTGTAGGTAAGCCCTTACCCTACATGCCTTATGACATGAAGCTGGCTCTGGACCAGGAGGTCCATTCTGGCCGGCCAGGCTCTCCCTACAGGCTCTCCCCTAGGGAGCTGAGCAAGGCCTCACCCCAGCCTGACCCCAACGCCCCCAATGCCTCCCGCTACAGTGTGCCACCAGGTAAAAGCACACATGTTCACCTCCTCCTTCCCTCCCTTTTTGCCTCCTCCCTTACCTTGCTAATACAAACTAGCTGTCGTTCCTGACATGACGTAGCTGACTCCCATTGAGTCTTGTGTGTTTGACAGTGGAGGCACTTATCTGACTCTGTTGGCAAAAGAATGAAGTTTGGGTTGAAATGCAGTATACTTTGTTTGAGCCACTCTTATATTTCAGTTTGACATTTATTGATATCCATGTTTTTTTTACTCTTACGGATCTTATGAGATTCACTAACATTAGGTTGGCCACAGACTAAAGAAAATGACACCACCCAAACTAGCAGTTAGACCGCCCAGTGGTGAAATGTTGCTGTTTCGAAATGCTAGTTTTGGTTTATTAAAGACATGAGCAAAACAACATAGTATAGAAAATAAGCACAGCAGAAACATCAGATAGGTCAGACCACTGTGTTTAACTATACATCTTTTAACGTTGAAAATTACAACAGAAATAAACAAGTTTACCGATTTCACATATCTCCGCATTTCAAATCAACTGCCATTTGTCTACACGGAAGCAATTTTTTTGTTAGCGCAACGTCACGGTGATTCTGTCTAATAGGTAGCATAATGGATATGTTAGTTTGAGGCCACGCAGAGCCTGTATCCCGGCACAGGGGAAATGCACTGTGTGCTTGTACTTGTGTACCAGTACAGTAGCAGTTGATCAAGCATGAGCCAGCTCTTTCGGGTATAATCACATACTAGAGAGTAGGTTGGTGATTTTATAACTGCAGCGAAAATGTCTATGCATGAGTCAGATATTTTTTTGTCTGTCCACCACCAGTGCACAAAGAAAACTCTAGCACACTTCTTTCACCCCTAATCTTGGCCCTTGTCCTACATTCTTGTCTCAAAAAGAGGCTGAGGTGGTGTGTGAGTCACTGCCATCATCACCAGTTTTATGCAGGCTACCAAATTAGGTTGCATGGAAAACATTTCCTTTGAAAATGTCTACAGCTGATGTTGATGTGGAAATGACATTTGGACTTTGGTAGTTTGAGTACAATGACTTTCTTATTTGTCAATTGGGGCAAGCAAATTTCTCATGCCCTGACAAATCCGGTTGTCCCTGATGGTGAACTGCAGCATAAATGTTAATGTTGGACACACAGTCTACCTGCAACAAGGATTTAGAAATTCGTCATGGAGCTGCTTGTTTTCTTGTCTGGCCCTGTATGAGCCATGGTGATGTCCATGGAGCTCTCCCACCATTTCCATTTTTGATTTTGTGGAGTGCAGAGCATGAGGCACGCTCCGTGCATGGAGGTTACTCCTGGTTTTGTGTGTCATGATCCATTTTGTCTACTCTGCTTTCCCAGGAGATGGTAAAGCAGACAGCAGGCATGGGCCAAGGTTACCTCGAGTTGAGGACTGGCTATTAACTGAGGTCTTCAGTGCTTACTTCACCACTCACTGGAGTCTGCCAGAATTAATGTGAATATTTTATCATGGAGTCTTTGATGGAAATTGAGCTTAATGGAACCCTTATGTTGGGTGGGATAAAATTGTGGTGTCTGGCAGGCAGAAACATTTAGAGGATTGATCTAGGTTACTGTGTGAGCTGATTTTTGTATGCAAAAAAAGTTGTTTATACTTTGCTGTTTAGGTATGTTTCTGATGCTCAAATGTTGGCCAGTAAACAGTCATCTCTGATAATTGTTTTCATATTCCCATCAGTCCTCCACCCTGCCCCCAACCAGCTGGTCCAGAGTATGGCAGATGGAGTCCGCGTGACATTCAGCAGACCCAGTCGACCTCCCAACATTCCCTCTCCTCCTCCACTCATTCCAACCACCAAGCCCACGGACAAGCCCTCCTTCATCCAAGGAGGCTCCATCTCCCAGGTAAGACACCCATGGGATTGGTCTACTGTACTACTGGACCCAGTGTAGCAACCCTATTCTTAGTTTTCCACACCTCTGACATTCACACCATATAGAAGACAAACTGTAAATGTTCCCTGTGGAGTTTTTGACCTCAAGTAGCGCTATGGAGCTGTTTATCTAGGAGTTGTTCACCGTTTTGTTCTTTTTGTGCATGCACACGAGGACGCACATGTGCGCAAAGGGGACGCAATACACATAACTGCCAATGGTTTCACACTATTCCACTAATCTACAGGTGGCCGTAACACGCCAAGATATGCAGCAATGTGCCAGTAAAGACAGGGAAGAAGAAGACTGCTAGCAAGTAAACATGAACATAAACAATGCTAGTAATACTTAAAATCGGTTTTGCAAATCCTTTATGAAAAAGGAAACACATTTGTTAAAGCTCAAGGATAGCCACGGTTTATATTGGTGAGTAACACTGAATGCAAAACACTTTTGTTTACAAGAAAACTCCACAGAGAACCTTTTTAAATCATAAAATTCATGTGAGCTGTCATAGAATGAACACATCTGCGTTTGACTATGAGATGTTTTCCACAACAGACACTATGACACACCAAGCACTGTTCTACAAATCAACTACCTACATTTTCTTTACAAATTTGTGTTACCAAGTCTAACACAATAGACAAGACGAGTGTTTGTATGTGTCAAGTTATTCCATCCTTATAAAAGATCCATCGTCTTGTAAGTTATTCTCTCCCAAATAAATTACCCAACAAATTGTAGTAACATTGTAAGAGTTAGTCTTAGTACTAAATTAAAACAGTGGAGCAGAGTCAAACCCAGACCTCAAACCTGAACCTTAATAGTAACATTTTGTCAGATGACGTTAGCACAAACGCTGGGTATATATCACAAGCATTTCGGTTGACTAGTATGAGTATCTCGGAGGCTTTGGCCCAGGAAGCTACACTACAGTATTTTAGAAAATCTTGTATTTTTGTATTCATTGTTTTGGGACCATCACACTGATGGTCCCAAAACAATGAATACAAAAATACAAGATTTTGAGTGCTTATTAGGGAGCATAAATTAAAAAGACACACCATTTGCAATACAATTACCGTAGATCAGGGCCACCGAAATGGATTCAACTTAACAGTGGATGCAGAAGTTCTTTAAAGGCAGAATGAGTAGGACTCGATGTTTGCCCCGACTCAACAACACCAGAAGCACGCGCCCCACTCCATGTCTTTCTGCATCCCCGTCCTCTCCTTCAGTTTTCACCAGCGGGTTGAAAGCCAACCCCAGATTCACTCTAGTTTTGGAACAAGCTTTGCCTCGCTATACTTGTTTGTTTTCATTTTCAAAGCTTCCTCTTGCATGTGTGTTTAAGATCTGGCACCTTGTCGCCAAGTTTTTATAGAGTCCAACCCTCACACCCTGCATGCTGTGGCTGGGGGCTACACACCCAGTGTCCAAAGGCTGATGCCCAGAAACGTCCTGTTACAGACACTGCCACACACTTATATTGGGTCATAAGTGATGATTTCTCATCAATTTTAAACTTGCCAGGAAGAATTACATGTATTCTGTTTGAAACAAAATTAGATTTGTTGCAACAACAACAACAACAACAGTAAATGTCCTTTTTCAGTGTACAGCTTGTTGACTCATTAAATGCATTACATGTTTTTCAGTAGCTCAGCCCTACAGAAATGGAAAGGGATTCATGTGTCTTATGTGTTGTAATGCTTACATTGTGATCTCTTTGTAACAGTCAGCACAGATGTATTCCGAGTTGCTAGGCCTAAAATGTGTATTAGTCAGGAAATATGTATTAGCTGTTATCAACTGTAATACATAAAAGACTATCAACTAGAGATGTTGCGATACCAGTATAGGTATCGGCTCCGATACTGCCTAAAACACTGGTATCGGTATCGGGAAGTACTGGAGTTTATGCACCGATCCAATACCACATAATAATGCCCTAAAGAAAAAAATACGTTAAAGTAGTTTATTTATGTTCTTTTTCCGTTATAACTGACTGTCAAACTGGATAATAAAAGAACGTTCTGTGGCATTCATGTTTCACAAAGAGTTTAACCTGAGCCAGACCGACAACAAAGATAGAAATAATATCACATCCATACAGGGATAGTAGTATACAGTTGTTAAAACATAATAAAATATATGACACACTGGTATCGGATCGGTACTCGGTATCGGCTGATACGCAAGTTCAGGTATCGGTATCGGGAAGCAAAAAATGGTATCGGACCATCTCTACTATCAACATCACTTGACACCACTTACTTGTTTTCATGGAAATTGACCTGACCTTAAAATGTGTTCTTTGTTCCTGCTTTTCCAGGGAACTCCTGGAACATATCTGCCATCCCATGCTGTCTATGGGCCAGAGGGGACTAAGAGCAATGTGGGCTCCATCTCTCTGGGTCTGCCTCGGCAGCAGGATCCTAACAAGCCTGGTAGGAAGACTGTCACATTACTAAGAGGAGGCTTGTATGCAGATTTAGACAGTCACAACCCCACCTAGTTTAATGACACCTTAGATTTTTAATATATATTGAATGCTGTAAGGTTTTATCTCTCTACATCATAGCATTTAGCTAAAGCAAGCTTTTATTGTATAATGGTTTTTTTTGCAAGTCAGTGTCAAACATTAAAAATAGATATATCACTAATGGTAAATATTAAATCTCCTGCATGTTTTTTGCCAGCTGTTGTGATGATTTAAAAAGTAAAGCTGTGAAAATTCATCCATTCACCCATAAAGAGAAACAGAACTCTCTTTATGGGTGATCGCGTGAACTTTGTAAACCAGAGATGTCTTTCCTTTCATTGAACCTGAACTGCAGCATTTACTCTTCCTTGAAGCTGCAATCATTGTGTGAAAAAGCTACTCCCCTCCTTCATACTTATTTTACATCTCGCTACTTTATGTTTAACAGATGTGTAACAGAAGGAGCACATGTTACTAACAGAGGCGAACCAAATGCATTATGGTGGACGCTCATTACAGATTAATGATACATTGCCAGAGCAGTGATAAATATGTTGTGTTAAGTTTCAAATACTGACAAGCTCACTACTAATATATCATTGCATTTAATGTTATGTTATTTTTAGGACAATTTTAAACACATGTGGACATATACTAAAATTTAAATCTAGACACTCAAACTGGTATTACTGCCAAAGTCAAACTTTAGCTTCACTTCAACTAGATGACACTAACCACACATGACAACTCTCTACTTCTCTGCAACTTCTCTGTGCAACTCTCCAGGAGCTGCAGTCCCATCCATACAGGATGGCAGAGGCAACCCATCAAAGATGGGTGAGGGTCTGACTATGAGAGGATCAATCACTCAGGTAATAAAATGGATGAAGGGTAATTATTACATGATAGAAGCTGTGAATGGATAAACGATGACGATTTTTTCATTGGGCATATATTTAATGTGTATTTGCTTTTTATGTTGCATTATATCTTTGTTCTTTTCTGCAAAATAGGGCACACCAGCCCTGCCCCAGTCCAGCATTGCTGCTGACCTTCTGAAGGGCACAATTACAAAGTTGGCCACAGAGGACCTGAGCAGCCAAGACAAGGCAAGGGGAGAACAGCTGTCTAAGGGTCATGTCATCTATGAAGGCAAGAGTGGTCACATCCTCTCCTATGATGGTAAGTGCTTTGATTGTTGATACACTAGGGGTGTAACGGTACACAAAATTCACGGTTCGGTATCTACCTCGATTTTGGGGTCATAGTTCGGTATGTTTTCGGTACAGCGGAAAAAAATAATTTATTTTGAAAAGTATGAACATTCAACAGTGGCTCATTGGCCGTAATTAATGTAGTCTCACATTGCCAGACCTACCTACACAGCGCTGCGGAGGAAGGTCTGGCTAGTCCACATAACATTCCTGGATGGGAGAAAAACTTGCTCTAGTTTATTGCCATTTCTTTAAACCAATCGTAATCGTCTTGGGACACAGCAACAGTGCTTTTGCAAAATAGCCTCTTGTTTTGGTGGAACATGTGTACGTAGGGAGGCGAGCTCTGGAATTAGAATGGCTGTCAAGTGTGTGATGAGAATTTTACTCAAAAAAAAAAGAAAAATATAATTTGATTGTCGGTTCTAGCTCGGAGGGTGTTTCCCGAATCGATCGGAGTTTAGAATGCCAACATAAAGAAAGCAGAAGGTGAGGGACATCCGGCCGAAAATGAGGGACAACAGGCGGCACCGGAACAATCCCGTAAATGAAACGTCGTCCATATAGACTATAATTAATGTCACAGATAAGGCACTCAAATACTGCCATATTGTCAATAAGAAAAAATAAATAACACTAATGTCAGTAATGCTCCATCATAAGGCTCAGACCTGTTG